>NC_139546.1:7499932-7730778 GCF_965153285.1 Podarcis tiliguerta
ATATATATACCTGAAGGAGCGTCTCCACCCACATGGTTCTGCCCGGACGCTGAGGTCCAGCGCCAAGGGCCTTCTGGCGGTTCCCTCATTGCGAGAAGCAAAGCTACAGGGAACCAGGCAGAGGGCCTTCTCGGTAGTGGCGCCCGCCCTGTGGAACGCCCTCCCATCAGATGTCAAAGCAATAAACAACTACCTGACATTCAGAAGTCATCTTAAGGCAGCCCTGTTCAGGGAAGTTTTTAATGTGTGACGTTTTAGTGTATTTTTAGTGTATTTTTGGTCTCTGTGGAAGCAGCCCAGAGTGGGCGGGGTACAAATAAATTATTATTATTATTATTATTATTATTATTATTATTATTACATGCTACTGGAGGACTCCACAACCTGTGTTTTTGCTTAAGCAACTGATCTAGGTATGCCTCACTATCTGAGCAATGATTCATGTAAACTTCATTCTGTGGGCAAAAGAGAATGGATGTATGAAGGCGGTATTTTCCATTTTGCCCTGCATTCAGCACTGTTTCAATTCTGCTGCAGTTTGTCTTTTGCAAACAAAAAAGTCCACAAAACCCTACATTATTCTGTTCATCGTTCACTTTAGCAAAATTATGCAACTTAGGTAATTGATTAAATCGTTGTTATGCTATTCCACCCCATTCATTTCAATGCCAAAGAAACACAAAGCAGATGGAGGAGAAACGTAATACAAATCCTATTCCCTGGACTGATTTCTGTTCCAGACATGGGGCAATAAGTATTTCCATTTTCATCAGAATTGTCCAGCATCCCTAATCAGGAATGATTGAATGGTACTTTCACAGTGCAGAAACTAAAAAGGACTACCGTATTTTTTGCTCTATAAGACTCACTTTTTACCTCCTAAAAAGTAAGGGGGAATGTGTGTGCGTCTTATGGAGCCAATGCAGGCTGCGCAGCTGTCCCAGAAGCCAGAACAGCAAGAGAGATTGCTGCTTTCACTGCACAGCGATCCCTCTTGCTGCTCTGGCTTCTGAGATTCAGAATATATTTTTTCTTGTTTTCCTCCTCCAAAAACTAGGTGCGTCTTGTGCTCTGGTGCGTCTTATAGAGCGAAAAATACGGTACTTGCTCCAGAGACAAGGGCAGAACATTAAATCATTAAGGGATGCAGTAGGCTGACTTCTCTGTGAATGGGTTCCAGCACAGTAACCATGGCATAAGATGCAGGCAGCCATACCACAGTCAGTGTAATCTCTAGCTTCTGAAAGGTTCTGCCACAATAAATTTGCTAGTTTCTGAAGTGCTCTAGAACTCCTGGTTTGTTTGCAATCTGAGATATTTGCCAAAATAAATTGTGGCATCTGTATCTCAAGAAGCATTGCTATTAATGTTTTGAATATAGGAGACTTTCTTTCTTTACAGGACTGGAATTTGTATTTCTTTTCCCAAAGGAAAGTGAAAATGCTGTAAAGGAGCCATCTTTTGGCTTGAAAATAAGTGCACAGGTTTGTTGCTTGTTGGAATATATACTTATTCAGTATTTTGATTAGTCCAGTGTTTACTCTACACTTTTAGCTCTGCTTTATGGAATGCCATATGGATTACTGCTCCAGATATTCTGTCACTGCAGGTAATAACAGCCGCAATGACCTCTGGCATAAAAGCAAGTGTCTATTAAAGTAGGGAAAACCACAGTGGGAGTAATTACCCCCTTGGATGATATTACTACTGGATAAAATATACAATAATAAGATCCATAAAGGCAGAGCTTGGCAGTGGTTTTGGAGCATAAGGAACAGCTGGCCTCTTACTCTAAAGCAAACCACAAAAGCATCTGTTGTCCAAAACACACTCCATTGCACTTTGCTGTTTAAAATAGCAGCAGGAAAAGAAATGGATAACCGAATAGAGAGATATTCTGGGAAGGGATGGGGTGGACTCTAACAATGTAGCCAATACAGTGGTACCTCAGGTTACATACGCTTCAGGTTACAGACTCCACTAACCCAGAAATAGTGCTTCAGGTTAAGAACTTTGCTTCAGGATGAGAACAGAAATCGTGCTGTGGCGGCAGCAGGAGGCCCCATTAGCTAAAGTGGTGCTTCAGGTTAAGAACAGTTTCAGGTTAAGAACGGACCTCCAGAACGAATTAAGTACTTCACCTGAGGCACCACTGTACATGATTGCTGCGTTGAGAGTGAAGCTGCTTCTGATAACAACTGGCTCAGAACTTGCTCTAAGGCACAGTAGTGGTGATTCTACCCCTCAGAGAGGCTCCGCCCAGCTCATGAGCCTGAGGAGCATGGGAAAAGGTAGGTGGTAGCTTTGACTGTGGTGAGCCAAAGCTCTCTGATCATTAATTAAAGACAACTTTTGTAAACCGAGAATATCCACTTCCTTCTCAAAATGACAGAAAAGAAAAGAATAAGGGAAGAGGAATGGGGAGAAGCATGCTGATAAATGAAGTTAATCTGGAACGGTCCAAACACTGAATTGTATCTCCATTATAAATAAGAGAACAGAAATGCACTATGGGCATATTAATCCACATCTTTCTTAAATGTGGACCAGATTAGCATAGCAAAGCCTGAGTGCATTTGATTCATTTGCATTTTCTTTAGTGTCTGGAGAAATATGTACCTTTCGTACACTATAGATGCTTTTTTCTCTATTTGTACTTGACTTGTGGAGAGTTGCTAAGAATATCAGTTCTAAACTTACCAAACAGATGGTCTTTTCCCAGGTTGGAGGAAGAGGGAAACTTTGGAAAGAAACTTTGTAATGGGACATTTTGGAACTCACTTGAAGGGACATATTTCATAACACCCATCCCCCACTGTCCCAATTTAAGCAGGACATCTCGAAATCATAGAAGCCAATCCCAGCTTCTGTTTGCATCCTGGAATGTCCCTTTTTGGATCTGGCAGGAGCAAAAGATGCTCATTCTGATGCACCCTGCTAATGAGTGCCAGAGCATCGAACCAAAAGGTGCGCCCCTCCCTGATGCTCCAATTTTGGGGAAGAAAATGTTGGAAGGCATGATATTTTAAAGGTCCAGCAGCCTTATGCTGCATGTTTAATAATTTTAAATCTCTGCTGGGTTCTCTCACCAAAGAGTAAGGTAAAGGTAAAGGGACCCCTGACCTTTAGGTCCAGTCATGGCCGACTCTGGGGCCATGGTGCTCATCTGGGGCCATGGTGCTCATCTCGCTTTACTAGCCGAGGGAGCCAGAATACAGCTTCCGGGTCATGTGGCCAGCATGACTAAGCCGCTTCTGGTGAACCAGAGCAGCACACGGAAATGCCGTTCACCTTCCCGCTGGAACGGTACCTATTTATCTACTTGCACTTTGTCATGCTTTCAAACTGCTAGGTTGGCAGGAGCAGGCACCGAGCAACGGGAGCTCACCCCGTTGCAGGGATTCGAACTGCCGACCTTCTGATTGGCAAGCGCTAGGCTCTGTGGTTTAACCCACAGCGCTACCCGCGTCCCAGGAGTACCAAGAGTACTTTCCCAAAATTAGATCTTGGCACCCAGGAATTTTCCTTCCTTCCTCCCTTCCTCACCAACAAGACCAAGGGGAGAGGAGTGTGAAATAGATTCAACTGGCTCCATGATCTAGATTTCCTGATGCTGTGCCAAAAGTTCGAAATGGAAGTTCTTTCTACAGACATTTATACAGGCAGGGGGTGTAAATGGGGGAGCCTGCAACTTTTGGTGGTTTTTGCCACCATGCAAAGCAGCAATGATGCCCTGAGTTTGATCTGCAACCCTTTAGCCTCATAGTGGGTTTTATGCAGTGTAGCACTAATTTAAAGACAATTGGCAATGAAACTTGTTCCACTAACCACAAGGTCAAGAGGTTTCACAAGTGGACACTGTGTATGCATGTAAAATCTGTAGAGGACAGGAAAAGAAAAAGTAGTTTTTCAACATTTCCACCAGTACAACTCTTGCACAGTAGTTCCACCAGTAGACCTGTTGCATTTTATTCCCCTGTCACACAGCATTGAGAAGCAGACCCATGCTGATGCAAGGGCCCTTGTGCTTGTGGACTGACAGCATGGCAGATAACACAATGCTGCTTGTGGAAGGATGTGATATCACAACGTTTGCATCCTTCCAAGGACATTGTTGGGCAAGCAATGGCACCTCCCAGCAGGGCACCAGGGAAAACCATTTCCACCCACTGCTGCTGCAAATTATATTCCATAATTTGCCTGTCTACGATGTCATCCATAACTCTGCATATGGAACAACTGATCTTAGCCATCATGCAGAGGCAATATTTTCAGACAAATGATAGTGAAGTTTTTGTTTTTCTTGTTTTGTTTTTCTTTCAAAAGCCAAACAACAGGGATATATAAACGGTTTTTTAAATTTCCCTACTGACTCCAGGCATTAGGTCGCTTGTCATATCACATTTTGTCAACTTCATTGTATTATGTCATGCAGTATGACAGACACAGCCCTTGTGACAAATCGCACAACCCAATATGTCAGCAGGGAAATAAGAAAATGACATTTTCATGGACAATACTTTTAAAGGAGCCAATGCTGTTTCATTTGGAATCATTATTCTTTTCCAGATTTTGGCCATCTGCAGTTCTGTTCTTGAAAATCTTACTACTGACCAGGATAGTGTGATAAAGTTGTAAAAGAAATCAACCAACAAGATGGATACCCATGTCAAGAATCAGTGTTGAGCTTTCTTGATTTCATACATTTGATGAATTGGAGATGCATTTACTATGGGTCGGATCCACACCAAGCTGTCTATGTTTTAGTCCCATTGAAATCAATGAGGCTCAAAAATATATTAGGGTAAGCCTTTATTGGGTCAACTCAAAATAAGACAAAACAGTCTGCAACCTTTTGAGTTCTTCAGAAATCTTCATCAGGCTAAATGCTAAACAAAGCAGAGAGGAGAGGAAATCTTGGCTGATGATAACGCCATGCATCCTCATCTGATAACAGCCTTTAAAGAGAATTTTGGAGGAGGTAGCCAACATATAAATGAGGTCATTTATGTGTTACTAGGAGTGTCATGTTGCAATAAGGCCTGCTGGGAAACAAGAAGCTAACCACGACCAACCCACAAGCCAACCCCAAATCTCTGGAAACACAAAAACACCTGTTACTCAAGTCTTCCTCCATCCTTAGGTGAAGCACATGGTTTTCTTGATAGGTGGAAAACAGGAATAAAGAGGAACTAGGCAGTCTTTGTGTTGGCAAAGTTGGAAATTAATTTTAAAATTAATTGTGTGGCTAAGTAGGATAAAAACCTCTCTCTCTCTCTCTCTCTCTCTATATATATATATTCCATAGTCACTTCACTATAAGGAAGATGCAACACCAGAATCTGCCCAATTGAGGGTTTGAATAGGATTTCCTAATTTTGCATGCTGGGGAACATTCTCTTACAAGCCACAAGCCATGTGAGACCTCTGTACTTTTTGTAATGAGCAGACATTTGGGATCATCATGCAAACAGTTCATTGTGCTTCATCCATCTTAATATATTTGTTTACTACAGTTAACATTTGCCAAGTAACCTCTGGAGTCAGCAAAGCAAACATAGCCGTTTTAGACTGTGTAAGGTCAGGGCATTTGGTGGTTTTTGCAGCTGAAGCAAACAGCATTTGCACTTCATGAATAATTGTTACGACCTTTTGATGAATCCTCTTGAGTTTGTATTCTGACTTCTTCCTGGATGGAGCATCGCTGTCACATTTTGCGCATGGGGATCACAGCATTATGTTAGGAGCTGGTGGATACATGGGGGCAGGGAACATTATCTCAGTGCTAGCCATTCTGGGTCACAGGCAGGCCTCTCAGCTCAGCTGTAGGAAAAGAAGCTGGAATATTGTGAATGGGAGACATCTGCTTAGTTCATGGCCAATCCTTCTCTGGGAGACTTGAAAATAAAAAAACGATTCTAGCCTATAATGAATACATGATGGTCAGGGTGCACATGAATATAAATGGTGAGTAGGCATATGTCCCCCTTTTGGGGGATATTTCCCTTTTCTCCTGTACATTGTCAATGCAGATTTTGGACATTTATCTGCAAAAGCAGGTATGCAATTTTCATTCAGCAGTTCCAAATACTTACGGTGCATTTTATGCGTCAGAGCACATTGCCATTTAAAAGCTCAGGCAGTAGTATAAACTCAAGTGGACTAACCAGTTTTGCTAGTTGCCTTAAAAATGGCAATGAAATATATATTAAAGAAATAAACAAATAAATGAGAGGGGGGGATTCCTGAAAACTCACGCTTGTCAAAATCAGGGCTGTATCAAATGGAGAGAGAGAGATGAGTTAGATGGGTCTCAAATGTATTTTATCCAAAGGAAACTCAGTGTTTATTTCAGTTTTCTGAAGGGTGAAAGCAGACGCTCCAAGTCTCCCCGTTTTACAGAAGTCGTTGCAGTTTCTGACTTGATCCCGGAATGTCCCATTTTTCCTTAGGACGTCCCTATTGTATTTTCATCAGAGAAATGTTGGCAGGTGTGGAGTTATATGATTCCCGAGTCAAGGAGATAAGTAGCTATACAACCTTTAGAAGACATCTGGAGGCAGCCCTGTATAGGGAGGTTTTTAATGTTTAATGTTTTGTTATGTTTTTTATATATGTTGGAAGCCATCCTGAGTGGCTGCTGCAACCCAATCAGATGGACAGAGTATTATTATTATTATTTAATTTTTTTTGTTGTTGTTTAGTCGTGTCCGACTCTTTGTGACCCCATGGACCAGAGCATGCCAGGCACTTCTGTCTTCCACTGCCTCACGCAATTTAGTCAAACTCATGCTGGTAGCTTCGAGAACACTGTCCAACCATCTCTTCCTCTATTGTCCCCTTCTCCTTGTGCCCTCCATCTTTCCCAACATCAGGGTCTTTTCCAGGGAGTCTTCTCTTCTCATGAAGTGGCCAAAGTATTGGAGCCTCAGCTTCACGATCTGTCCTTCCAGTGAGCACTCAGGGCTGATTTCATTCGGAATGGAGAGGTTTGATCTTCTTGCAGTCCATGGGACTCTCAAGAGTCTTCTCCAGCACCAGAATTCAAAAGCATCAATTCTTCGGCGATCAGTCTTAATTTAATAGGATGTCCCTTTTTCATTGGAGAAATGTTGGAGGGTATATGAAAGCCTTTTAGAGGGAAAGTTTTGACAAAACAAACAAACAAAAAACAAAAACCCAGAGACAAATTATCCAGCAACTTGGATTCAACTGTTTCTCTAACCAAGCCGATATTTGTCAATTTTCAGCCATCTTGGAGTTCAATTGTTTCTTTGGTCTGCAGCCCGTCTCTCTTCCTTTCATTTCTGCTCCAGTGCATCAGGCATGCTCTCTGACTTCACAGTGTTCCAGCTCCTTCAACAGACCTTCAGCTCTTTCTCTCAACATCTCTTCAAGTCTCTGCTTATATACATTATTCATCTCCCTAATTTGTATTTGCCCCTTATCTCCCAATAACCTTTCTGTTTAGAGAAGCCCCCAAAAGAAGCCCCACAGCCATTTTATTGCAAAGAGTAAAAAGCAGGAACGATTCCATTCCTTTACCACTGCAAACCAATCAAGCAAACTGCTGCCAATTTGACTTGCCCAGTAGGCACAAATTAGATAAGGTAGAAAACACTGACACAAACATACATACATATACCATTTTTATACGTATGCTGGCTTTCCATGGTTAAAACCATGCTCGAGGCAGCTTACAACATTAAAAAAAAATACATAATTACAAACATAACAAATAAAACATCAAAAGGTACACAACCAAATTGAACAATATCCACGTAAATCATAAGATTTGAAATAAAGATACTAAATTAATATCAATAACAGCAACAACACCCCCCCCAAAAAAAACCCTAACGCAGTACTCCAGTCCAAAAGCCTGTTGAGCAGCCTCACTTTTTTGTAGCTGGAGTCAGTCCTGTCCCCACCTTCTCAGACCAGGTGGGGAAAGGCTTGCAAGGCAGGGAGCAGATCTTCCAGGACTCACAGCCAGGACAAATTGAAGACGTGTGATTTTTTCCCCCCTACTGCTATTTAAAAATGCAACTACCTTAAGTCTCCCCCATCCCTTCTGAGCACTGCAAACATCTTTTTGGAATCATAGGGCTGGAAAGGACCCTCAGTAGTGCCATATGATAAATGTCCCAAGTGTTTGTTGCCTAGTGGTTGGTCAATGAGCCAAACAAAGGCAGCAAAGCAAGCAGCCTTTATTCTTGATCAAGAATGGTGTCCTGCCAAACTCATGGTTCAGGCAAGAGACTCTGATTACAGCTTTCCTAGTACTTTCATACCCTGAAGGAAACAAGCGTCACACTAGTTGGAAGATATCTGCAAGGTTGTGGTTCGAGGACCCCAACCCCCCCGTGAGGTGGAAATAAATACACAAGGACACGTGGTATAAGGTTTATGGGCAAGGAAAAGGCCACAACAGAGGCCGAGGAGGGGCCGCCGCCTGAAGATATAGGGCAGCTAGGCACGCCCCCGCTACGGGCGGCTCCAGGTGGGAGCCGCCCCCTGGGCGTGGGGCGCCGGCCAGGTGAACAGGAAGGGGCAGGGGCTCTCGCCCCTGCGTGGGCGGGGGTTCGGGCTCCCGCCCACAACCACTCCCCTCCCTTCCAGGGAGGAGAGTCTTTTCCATCAAACAGGGTTGCCAGTTACATGTCTCAGAGAGGAGTACTGCCCATCAACCGGCTATAAATCCACCTAGCATCTGCCTCGTCTTATCCACATTTTACAAGATTGCCAGCCAAAATGTCATAGGAGACCTTGGTAAATCCATGCCAAAATCCACAGAATTCCCCTGATATACCAGCTAGGAACCCCCTTTTTAAATGGTAGGTGTTATCCTGCCATGATGAACCCCAAAGCATTTGGAGAGCAAGTTTGGACACCAGCAGACCACTTCCTCCTCCAAACACTCTCTCATTGGGAAATGGTAGAACATCCCACGGGCCCTTGTGTCTTGATGGGGAGCAGAACCCAGCCCAAGCAGAGAACTCCCAAAGGGTGGATTTGTTCATTGGCGGAAATGACCGGCAGAATCCGAGACCAGGGAGAAGAGTTGGTGGAAGAAGATTGGAAGAAATTTAAAGACTATCTACAGAAATATTATAAAATCAATGAATGCTAGAAGGATGTTGGATTGAGGTTAAGGGGTTTTAGTAATAATGGTATGAAGGAATATGTAAAAATGGAATGTTAACAGGTGAAAATTCAAGGGTATAATATATTAAGATCAAGATAAGGATAAAGTAAAGAGGGAAAGGATTTGATGAACAAATAAATTGAATTGGAATACAAAGAGGGGAGGTGTGGGGAGGTCCGGGAAACAAGCAAATGCAAGATATGTTATGAAAAATTGAATTGTTTTTAATTGTTTTTCTTTTATTATTTTCCTTTTTTTGTGATGTTATGGAAAATCTTAATAAAATATTATTTTAAAAAAACAAAACAAAGGGTGGATTTGTTCAGATACACCCGCTTCTCCACACAAGACATTAACAGCTCACAATTAACCCAATTAACCCACTACCCTTCTGAGAAACACCCCTCCCCATCCTCCCACTATATATAAGGGTCTGGTGACTTCTGTTTCAGTGTATCTGAAGATGTGTGCATGCACACGAAAGCTTATACCCAGAACAAACTTAGTTGGTCTCTAAGTGTTCTTGAAGTTACCAAAATGAATTTGATGAAACTGCGGGAGGCAGTGGAAAACAGGAGTGCCTGGTGTGCTCTGGTCCATGGGGTCACAAAGAGTCGGACACGACTAAACTACTAAACAACAACAACAAGGTCCTAAAGGTAAAGGGACCCATGACCATTATGTCCAGTCATGACCGACTCTGGGGTTGCGCGCTCATCTCGCTCTATAGGCCGAGGGAGCCGGCATACAGCATCCGGGTCATGTGGCCAGCATGACTAAGCCACTTCTGGCAAACCAGAGCAGCACACGGAAACGCCGTTCACCTTCCCGCTGGAGCAGTCCCTATTTATCTACTTGCACTTTGACGTGCTTTCGAACTGCTAGGTTGGCAGGAGCAGGGACCGAGCAACGGGAGCTCACCCCGTCACGGGGATTCGAACCGCCGACCTTCTGATTGGCAAGTCCTAGGCTCTGTGGTTTAACCCACAGCGCCACCCGTGTCCCAAGGTGCTACTGGACAATTTTTAGGGTTTTTTTTTATTAATTAACCCAAAGGTCTATTTTCTAATTGAGGCACAGAGCATCCATTGATTAATTGGCTTGATTTATTGATAAACATTGCAGATCTACCAGATTTGTTAAATGATGCATAACATCACCATTCTATGCAGATGGCTCCTCACCCAACTAGGGAACTACACACGAAATGCTCCTTCAGCATGTGTATGATACTAGCTGATTAGGAAAAGGGCCCAGAACACTTAAAGATCTTTCTTTTCAGACTAATTCACAGAAGAACTGAACAAGCATGAGATAATCCTGTGTGTGTGTGTGTGTGTGTGTGTGTGACCAAAAAGGTAACTGTGTTCTTGAAATGCTGGCTTCTTGCATAGATAAATCTCATATTATTTTATGTCTCCAAGATCAATGCAATAAAAACCTAATTAAGCAACAAACTCCAGCATTTTTACAGAAAAATGTCAGAAGAGATATTGCTACCAGCCAAAGGGATGCCAAAATCCATGCACTTGTTTTCCAACAAGATGTAGCGTTATTGATTTTTCAGTACTGGTTGTGGTGGGAGGGACCTTTCAGGAGCATAAATTTTGCTGCTTGCTTTACCTGTTAAAATCAAGTGCATTACTGCTGATTTACAGCTGTACGCTGGATAAGAGGGGGGGGGGGATAGGCTCTCATTAAATAATAAACTAAACCAACTGCTTCAAGGCAGCAGGTGCTGGCAATGTTCTTTAAAGATCCTGATATTATTACTATTGTTGTTATCGTTATTGTTATTAGAAAAAGCAGTTTTTTAAGGCAAATGACAATCAAAAGACAACAAAAGATGAAATGAACCATAATATAGAATTATGTTGGTACTAAAGGGTTAAGAGGTAAGAAGTCGCTCTAATCACTGAGCAGCTGGAAGTCATTAAGCATCCATGAATGTGAGTTAGTTTGTATAAACAGTCAGTTCACCCATGTGTTTTTCCCCCCGCCTCTTTTTGACCTGACTCGCAGACTCAGTTTGTGGCCATGGGCGTGTTTGCTGATATGAGTTAAGTTTAGAGTAAAGTTTTCTTTATGCTGGAGATAAAAGCATGTGTGCTTTATCACCAGGGTTTTTCTTTTGTAAATAAAGTTTTTTCCTGAGTTCCAAAGTGCTTGCTCCTGGATTCTTCATTGAAAGGTACTGACTCGCCTGCCTTCTTCAACCGCTGCACGAAACTCTCTGCTGAGATAAGATTTATGGCGTTGTAAGCGCACTGGACATTTACTTAACATTAAACTAATTAAAGTTTAATGGACAAATTACAACACTCAAAACTACAACTCAGCATCACACCACATGTTTAAAATAAGAAAAACAGTAATAGCAATAATGTGATTTGTGTTCACACTGTATTGTAATGGCCATTGGCTACAAACAATAAAATTGTTTGATTGATGATAATAATAGGAAGTCCAAAAAATAATAATCCATAATTTAACCTGACCATCAGCCGGCTCATAAACATCATGCCTGGAATGCCAACTGAAAAGCACAAGGTCCCCAGGGCTTTCCCAAAACCCTACAATGTAGGGATTTGATGCAGGTTCAATGTAACCGCACGATGGAACGGTTGAAGTTTCCAAGCCATCTTTAATGGCGCCCCATGTAGAGAGCACTGCAATGGTCTAGACTAGACCATCTAGTCTGAATGTGGTCAAAGCGTGGAACACCGTGGCAAAGTTTAGCCCTCTCCAGATAAGAGTACAGTTGGTATACCAGACAAAACTGTTAAAAACCACAGCTGAACCCAGGACCACACCCACTCTTGGTCTCGAGGGCCACCCCACCCAACACCAGCTTCCACAGCTGGAGATCTCCCTATTCACAGCAGCATTCTCTCTCTCTCTCTCTCTCTCTCACACACACACACACACACACACTTGGAGCAAAATGAGAATACAGTGGTGCCTCGCAAGACGAAATTAATTCATTCCGCAAGTCTCTTCGTCTAGCGGTTTTTTCATCTTGCGAAGCAACCCTATTAGCGGCTTAGCGGATTAGCGCTATTAGCGGTTTAGCGGCTATGAGCGGCTATGAAAGGTTTAAGGGATTAGCTGCTAAAAGGCTATTAGCGGCTTAGAGGCTTAGAAAAAGGGGGTGGGGAGCGAAAAAAATCTCAAGAATCGCAAGACATTTTCGTCTTGCGAAGCAAGCCCATAGGGAAATTCATCCTGCGAAGCACATCGAAAAATGGAAAACCCTTTCGTCTAGCGGGTTTTCCATCTTGCGAGGCATTCGTCTTGCGGGGCACCACTGTACAGTGTCTGTTTGACTTTTTCACCCCTCCTTTTTCACATCCCTTTAATACCCATTTGTCACTCATTCAGGGCTAGGAGGCTGTTCTTTCTCTGGCGACAGCAACTGAGGCCACCTTTCCACCCCCACCCCCCCGAGAGATCTTCCAGGTCACCATCGGGGGCCACCATTCCCTGCCGCCCCCCAAAATCCAGGAATTATGCAATGTCTGGGGCATTACAGAAAAATCAGCGGCACTTGGTGGACTGAAGGGGGAGAAAGGAAATGCGCAATAAAAAACGAGCGTCATTTAAATGGAATGAATGACAAAATAATAACAATGAATGAAGTATTTGATAACAGAATAAGCAACATTGCAAAATAAAGACATTACACAGCCCTAATTGATGTTGCAACAAAACTCCTTTAAAACAAACAAACAATTTGCAGCATTTTCAGCTCATCTGAAGCGTAAGCCTTTTGCTAAGTATAAAACACTCTTCCCAGATATGAATTCTATCCAGGCAGTCAAGTAGATGAGATGTTGAATTTCCACCCAATGGGAACCTGCAGTGGTTTAAATTAACATTTCCCTGACAGCTTTATAGCTTTCGGAATCCATGGCTGCTACTTCTGATAAATGCTACCCTGTTGAGAGGCTTCAGATACTTTCAGTGAGCTGAATTATTGATGTACGCTGTCACCCTCAGCGCATGGCGTCTGTTCAAAGGACCCCCACCCCCCAATTTCAGCATTCGAAGTTTCGCTTAAATGGAGAAGAAGCTTGTCATCAAATTTAATTTGGTGTTGCAATGGTTAGGCCCCGGCCAGTTGCCATCAGCACAAGGATAGAGTTTATTCAGTAAAGGAGACTCGATGCTTTTCCACAGCTCTTCACTAGGACTGAAAGTGCTGCAAGAAAAATTAACCCCCCCCCCCCCCGAAGGAGGAAGAGGCTCCCTCTGTGTGGTTTTCGTGGTTGCTTATGCAATTTAAATGCTGCTTAATTTGTGTGTGCAGACCCAGAAACCTCCCCCCTAAATAAATTCACACCTGCCTCAAATTTTGGTTTTGGTTTTTGGCAGAATTTAGGCCACAACTTTATTGATTACAGAAAGTGAATGGTTGCATAGGCTCTGGTTCGACTAGCTCCCTGCAGCCTTGCAGGTAGCGCTGACCCAAGGTTCCAGCATAGGTCAGCCAAGGGTGAACACCTGGATAAGCGGAAAGCTGGGAACAGGCTAACTCCGCCACCCAAATGTCCCCGTGGACTCAGGCACGGGCACAACCCCCTCTCAGGGGTTGACCAAACCATCGAGTCCCTGGATTCCTTTAACGGAATACCCTTCAGATAGGGATGGCGAGAACGCTCTCCCATCCCTATCACCTGAACCAGAGCCTATCCGCAACCTTACAAGTTGTGACAATTTGCTACGTGGCAGGCGAAACCCAAATGGCAACAGCCAATCAGCCAAGTGGGGGAAATTCCTGCTGTGCCCCAACGACAGACAACACATGAAAATGAACAGTTGAGGCACAGAGATTGTCTTTGAAACAAACTCGGCAAGCATTTCCCAGCGAAGACGTGACAAAGTTCTATTGAGCTGCTATGTGCAACACTCGTGTTGGAGATGCCTTGGTATCTTTACTCTGGGGGTGGGAGGGTCTACTTAAGTATATATATATTATTTCTGTGACTATTCCTACTTGAGCTTTTGTCTGCATTAGTCTTGACTGATCTGGTGCCCTCCAGATGTTGGGGCTGCAGCTTCCATCAGCTGTGCTGGGACTGATGGGAGCTGTGATCCAGAGTATCACCTTACAGAGTGTTTGTTGTGGGGGAGGAAGGGAAAGGAGATTGTGAGCCACTTTGAGACTCCTTCGGGTAGTGATAAAGCGGGATATCAAATCCAAACTCCTCCTCCTCCTCTTCTTCTTCTCTGGGAAGGCACCAACTTTGAGAAGGCTGCACTATTTAATTTGCACTAGCCAGGGAATTTTTGCATGGCTACCATGATAGCAATATAGCACGTTGGATGCCAAATGGTTTTTTATTATTATTTAAAAAGAGAGAGAGAAACTTAAGAGTTTCACAATTATTTCTGTGTATTTGACCTTGAAGATGCAGAAACAGCCATACGTGTCTTCTAAAGTAATTGCTTGTGCAATGAAAGAAGTCCACTCGCCTTTTCTTTAGCACATGCTTGTCAAATTTATGCTTTCAAATATATGTACCATATTATCAATAAAAGTGGGTGTAGCATTTGAAATAATAAAATGAAATAAAATAAGCTTTTTAAGAACAAGATAAAAAACAGAATAAAACTATACTCAAAAGTTAAAACAGAGCAGTGCTCCCCAAAAAGAAAGAAAAATGCTTAAGTCCAGGAAAGCTTGAGCAGGAATTTGTGTCTTTCAGAGGCATCTAAAGCTGGTTACACATCACTTGAGAAGACAGGCAAACTAATATCAGTGTACTGGAAGAAGCAAAGATCACCAGTGTTGAAGCAATGATTTTTTTATCATCAACTTCGTTGGACTGGTCATGTTGTGCAGATGCCTAATGATTGTCTTCTAAAGCAACTACTCTATTCCAAACTTAAAAATGGAAAGCATAATGCTGGTGGTCAACAAAAGAGGCTTAAAGACTCTCTCAAGGCAAATCTTTAAAAAGTAGTATAAATACCAACAATTGTGAAACACTGGTCTGCGAGCGCTCCCATTGGAGAACAGCCTTTACCAAAGGTGTCATGGGCTTTGAAGACACTCGAACTCAGGACGAAAGGGAGAAACAAACTAAGAGGAAGCATGTTTGGCAAACCCTCACCACGATCAACTCTCACCTGAAAACCTATGTCCCCACTATGGAAGGATGTGTGAATCCAGAATCGGCCTCCACAGTCACTTACAGACTCACTGTTAAAACCGTGTTCATGAAAGACCATCTTACTCAGCTACGAGTCATTGCCAAAGAAAAAGGAAGAAGACGACTTTCTATGCCTCTTGAACCACCTGGGGGTGGGCATTCCAAAGTGTGGTATCACCACTAAGAAAGCCCAGTTCTGTGTTGGAGGCAGTGCACAACCTCAGACCACCTCCTAATGGAATCCACTGGACAGCCGATTCTGTAGGGGACCATTGATCCAATACAGGTCATGATCCCCTGAAAGACTCACCCAAATGAGAAAAATCCTATGGCAATCTCTTTTTTTTATATATAAATAATATTTATTAAGTTTTCCATTTAACAATCCAATCATGTCACATTAATTAATCCAAATTATACCAATACATATCATAAAATCCAAATATTTTGCCGTAATGGTCCAATCATCTCATATTTCTGCTGCTTTGATGTTCACAATGTTGGGATACTGCCAGGGAGACAAAGTCCATCATGACTCCACATCGTCTCCGGACGTCCATTGATCTCCCGTAGACATGCAGTATCAGCAATTACGAGCAAATCACGAGCTCCAGAAATAGCTTCCCACATTCCAGAGCCGTGCACGCTCTATCAGCAGATAATGCACAGCGAAAGATGCACTCAGGAGAGCATTATTTACAAGTTTATTTCTGCGTTGATCAGAACAAAGAAAAACATGACTGCCTGCTTCAGTGTTCCGGCAGAGAGAGAGACGAAAGCAAAGACACAACAGAAATATCCTGTGAAACAGGAAATACGCAGGCTGTGACACAAACATCCTGCTCCCTTTTAAGGTGGAACGGAAATATCCTAACATACAAGTCCCATCTTCCAATCTTCTTGTTGTTATCGTTTTTCTTCTTTTTTTTTTTTATAAATTTTTTTATTGCGTTTCTTTCCATAATTTTATAGGTTTATAAACAAATAAAGTAGTTACAAGAAACAAATTTTCTCTTTTTTAACAACAAAAACAAAATAAAACTTGGACTTCCCCACCCCTTCCGATTCTGCGTTCTTTGCATTAACAATGTCAGCATTTTGTTACCTTATTTCATACCTTGTTGTAACTTTCGAATGTTATGTATCCAAATACAATATATTATATCTCAATTTCAATACCTTTAAAATAAACATAACATATTCAATTTAAATTGTCTCCTTTTCTCTTTTGTCACTAATTTTACCATTTACTTAATCATATTCGCAGAAGCTTAACGTTTCCTAATCATGCACTTTCTTAGGATTCATACAGCTTATAATATTTTTTCAGATAATCTTTAAATTTTCCCCAGTCCTCCTCAATTGTTTCTTTATCCAAATCTCGGATTCTGCCGGTCAGTTCAGCTATCTCCATGTAGTCCATCAACTGCGTCTGCCAGTCCTCCAGCGTGGGCAAATCTTGTGTCTTCCAACTCTTTGCAATGAGTATTCTTGCTGCTGTGCTAGCGTACATAAACAAAGTTCTATCTTTCTTTGACATTTTCTGGTCCACCATGCCCAACAGGAAGGCCTCTGGTTTCTTAGGAAAGGTATACCTAAATACCTTTTTCAATTCATTATAAATCATTTCCCAGAAGGCCTTCACTTTTGGGCAGGTCCACCAGAGATGGAAGAAAGTCCCCTCTGCTTCCTTACACTTCCAACATTTGTTGTCAGACAGGTGATGCATCTTGGCTAGCCTGACTGGGGTCATGTACCACCGGTATATCATTTTCATAATGTTTTCCTTCAAGGCACTAGATGCCGTGAATTTCATTCCGGTGTTCCATAACCTTTCCCAGTCTTCAAACATAATATTATGTCCAACATCCTGTGCCCATTTTATCATAGCGGATTTAACTGTCTCATCCTGTGTGTTCCACATAAGCAGCAAGTTATACATTCTAGATAAAATCTTGGTCTTTGGTTCTAACAATTCTGTCTCTAGTTTCGATTTCCCCTCCTGGAAACCAACCTTTTTATCCATTTTAAAAACCTCTTGAATTTGAGCATAATGTAACCAATCTCGCACCTTGTTTTTTAATTTGTCCTGGCTCTGCAACTTCCAACCGTCTCCAATTTTTTCAATTAATTCCCAATATTTCGGCCAATAGGCCTCCATATTGGGTCTTTTTCGAGCTTTGGCCTCCACCGGTGATAGCCACCTCGGTGTTTTACTCTCTAATAAGTCTTTATATTTCATCCAAACTGCAAAAATCGCTTTTCTGACAATATGGCTTTTAAACAATTTGTGAACTTTAACCTTGTCATACCATAGATATGCATGCCAACCAAATGCATTATCAAAACCTTCCAGATCTAGGACGTCGGTGTTTTCTAGCAAAAACCAATCTTTCAGCCAGCAGAAGGCTGCAGCTTCATAGTACAACCTCAAATCCGGCAGGGCAAACCCCCCTCTTTCTTTTGAATCAGTTAATATTTTATACTTTATTCGGGGCTTTTTGCCCTGCCAGACAAACTTAGATATATCCTTCTGCCATTTTCCAAAAGTTATCGTTTTTCTTCTTAATAACCTCTGAGTTGTTTCCACAAGCGAGTTGAAGCAAACTAAATCCTCTGGCAATCTCATTACATTCAAACTGTTAGAGTCTTTAGGGAAACGTCAGTTTGTGGCCTCCTCTCCGGGAAAATCATAAATGGCCATGACTCCCACAGATAATAACAAAAAAAAAAAAAGTTACATTCCAAATGTTGTAAATCTGTCAGCCACGCCAGGAACCAAGAGCCAAAGCACACTCCTAGGGAGGAAACTACAAATATGGAACCCATTAATCTGAGGGGGAAATTAACTGACTTGAAAGCAACAACTCTGACACGTCATCTTGGTGCTAGTAGTGACATGGATGTCCAAAGAAAACTCATCCCATTGAACTGCCCATCTATTAATCCACCTCACACCATTGCCACACCACTGACTCCTTGATCCTTACCCATCCTGGCTTATAAAAGCTAGCTGGGAAGGGCTGGGCAATGGGCTTCGCGGGGTCGTGAATGCTTCTCTCTGTTAGGGAGCCTTCCCAGACCCGCTGAAAGAGGCGGTTATCAAACCGCTTCTTAAAAAACCATCTTTAGATGCTGCCAATATGGCCAACTATCGCCCAGTCTCAAATCTTCTATTCTTGGGTGATTGAGTGAGTGGTTGCTGAACAACTCCAGGCATGCCTGGAAGAAGCGGACCATTTGGATCCCTTCCAGTTGGGATTCAGGCCTCATCATGGGACTGAAACTGTCTTGGGCGCACTGGTCGATGATCTCCGGAGGGCTAGGGACAAAGCTGAGAGCTGTTTCCTGGTTCTGCTGGATCTCTCAGCAGCTTTTGACACCATCAACCATAACATCCTTCTGGACCATCTAGAGGGGCTGGGAGCTGGGGGCACTGTTATGCAGTGGTTCCGCTCCTTCCTCCTGGGCCGTGTTCAGAAAGTGGTGTGGGGGATGAGTGTTCAGACCCCTGGGCTCTCACTTGTGGGGTGCCTCAGGGTTCTGTCCTCTCCCCCATGCTTTTCAACATCTACATGCAGCCGCTGGGAGAGATCATCAGAGAGTTTGGGCTTGGTGTTAATCAGTATGTGGATGATACCCAGCTCTACCTCTCTTTCAAATCGGAACCAGTGAAGGCGGTGAAGGTCCTGTGTGAGTGTCTGGAGGCGGTTGGAGGATGGATGGCGGCTAACAGATTGAGGTTGAATCTTGACAAGACAGAAGTACTGTTTTTGGGAGACAGGAGGCGGGCAGGTGTGAAGGACTCCCTGGTCCTGAATGGGGTAACTGTGCCCCTGAAGGACCAGGTGCGCAGCCTGGGAGTCATTCTGGACTCACAGCTGTCCATGGAGTCACCAGTGTGACTTCAATACCAGTAATAATGGAAGTGATACAGAGAGTGACGCTTCTGGAGGCTCCGTACCAGTAGCATATAAAAACAATAATAAGATCCTCTATTTGACTATTGCTTCAAAACCCTAAAATGTATTTTATATAATTGACTTTTTATTTCTATTCTTTATATATCATTGTGTTGTTTTATTGCTATGGCCGATGGCTGACGCAAATAAAGATTCATTCAAACAAGCAGGTCATGATCCACCTGTTTCTAGTCAGAGTCTACTTCGTAATCTGAGTTGTAGGTTCCAGTTCCATCCCTATATGTTTGACAACTGTGGGCAATGTCAGAGCTAGTAGTGGCACCATCCCTTCCTCTCTCTCTCTCTCTCTCTCTCTCTCTCTCCCTCTCCGCCACACCTTTTATTTCTTTTTTTTCCTCTGGGGCCCCATCTCTCTCCCCAACCAACAGGCTTGTCTGGAGAGGCAAAGATCAGAGCAGACCTCTGCTTTAAATATACTGTATTTTTCGCTCTATAAGGCGCACCAGACCACAAAACGCACCTAGTTTTTGGAGGAGGAAAACAAGAAAAAATATATTCTGAATCTCAGAAGCCAGAACAGCAAGAGGGGTCGCTGCACAGCGAAAGCAGCAATCCCTCTTGCTGTTCTGGCTTCTGGGATAGCTGCGCAGCCTGCATTCGCTCCATAAGATGCACACACATTTCCCCATACTTTTGAGGAGGGTAAAAGTGAGTCTTATAGAGCAAAAATACGGTATATACCGTGGAAAGGTAGGCCTATGCTAGAGTGTTGGCTGCTTAATATACTCTGGGAACACAAGACAATAACATTGCCCATTCTCTAATGAACGCAAAACATGATATTCTTGACCTTTTCAGCCTGATATGTGACTTGAGTGGTGGCTAGTTGAAAATAATCTTTGATGCCTGCTGACCTATCCTAGGTGAGTGGGGAAAATTGAATCACAATTTGATATGCTTAATGGTTTCCAGCCACAGGCAATCATTGCAATTGTTGCTGCATTAAGGTAAAAAGAAATCATAAGATTCCTGTGCTGTGGTTTCCCCCCCCAAAAGAGTCCAATCTAAATGCAAATTTTGTATCTGAATAAAATCCAGGAAGTGTATACAAATTACTCCTGAGAGGGAAAAAATCCTGTGACGGGGCACCTTTGCAAGCTGGTTTATAGTTTTAAACTACCATTTGGAAGATATGCCATTGTTTCCATATTAAAGTGTTTGTGTATAGAACCAATATAGAACAATATAAGGCTGTAGAATTATCAATAATAATAATAATAATAATAATAATAATAATAACAATAACAATAATAATTTATTTATACCCCACTCAACTGGCTGGATTTCCCCAGCCACTCTGGGCAACTTACAACAAAATATTAAAAATACAAGAAAACATCCAACATTAAAAACTTCCCTGAACAGGGCTGCCTTCAGATGTCTTCTTAAAGTCAGATAGTTGTTTATTTCTTTGACATCTGATGGGAGGGCATTCCACAGGATGGGTGCCACCACCGAGATGGCCCTCTGCCTGGTTCCCTGTAACTTGGCTTCTTGCAGCGAGGGAACCGCCAGAAGGTCCTCAGCGCTGGACCTCAGTGTCCAGGCAGAACGATGGGGGTGGAGACGCTCCTTCAGGTATACTGGGCCGAGGCCATTTAGGTCTTTAAATGTCAGCACAAACACTTTGAATTGTGCTTGGAAATGTACTGGCAGCCAATGTAGGTCTTTCAGGACCAGTGTTATGTGGTCTCAGCGGCCACTCCCAGTCACTAGTCTAGCTGCTGCATTCTGGATTAATTGTAGTTTCTGGGTCACCTTCAAGGGTAGCCCCATGTAGAGCGTATTGATGTAGTCCAAGCAGGAGATATCTAGAGCATGCAGCACTCTGGCAAGACAGTCCACGGGCAGGTAGGGTCTCAGTCTGAATACCAGATGGAGCTGATAAACACCTGCCCTGGACATGGTCTCATTAACTGTATTACGCTGCTTTGGCTACATATCTGCCCAGAATATTCAGGGCAAACTAACCTTGTAGCCGACCCGCCCATGAGATAGATTGAAGCAGCAGCTTCTGGTGGCATAATCTCATGGGGGGCACCCCTACAGACAACCCACCCATGCCACTGCTGCCAGAGATTCAAGGAGAAGCATCAGCTTCCAGCAAGATCTCATCAGAGCTCCATGAGAGCTCACTGGAAGCTGCTGCCACATGAGCCCAGTAAGTGAGGCTTCGGCAGGGGGAGGCATCACCTTCCTGTTTTGCCTGCAAAATGGGATAGATACCCTTGCCGGCAGTCAACCCTGCAGCAGAATTAGTCCTAGTCAGGACATGAAATTTGGCTCCTTGTGCCATCCGAATTCCTCTTCACCTTATTGCCTCCTCAGGTTTGCCAGATCAGTGGTTGTAGAAGCCAAAGGTGGTAGAATTATCCCTTGTATGTGCTCCTGTAAGGCCCAGGAGAGTCTAGATCTGTAGCCCACGACTGCCAAACCTTTTTCCTTAGGCATCCACCTCTTCCCTTGCTTGCTTGCTTGCCTGCTCGCTTGTCTTCCACTCCAAACTCTTCCTCATACAATGGCCTGTGTGGGGTTTTAATATCAGACAAAGTAGGCAAGTATTCCCTTCTCACAGATCCTGGGTTCAAAATATTCAAATGCCAAGAGCATTATCATCTAAACAGTCATGGACATTCCACAAGACTGTACCAGCTCAACCAGTCAGTGTCGTGAAGCTTCACAGCCACAATATAGTAGGCACTAAGATGCTGTATTGTATTCCTTGAATGGGCATCTAACTTGACTCAGTGGTTGAGGGGGAGCAGTTCTTACTTTGGTCCCTGGGGACATTTCACAGAATCACAGAATCCAACCCCATGCAATGCAGGAAACTTTTTGCTCAAAGCCACAAATCTGAGACTCTGAGATTAAGAGCCTCAAGCCCTACCAAATGAACTACTCTGTTTGAGAATAGTTTCTCAATGTGAACAAGGTAGTGACCTCACTAGACACTAAGATGGTTCTGTGTATATCCTTTGTATGTCTAGGTGTCTCTTCTACTGTCTTCCTTTTCCTGCATACTCATAGAATCATAGAGTTGGAAGAGACCACAAGGGCCATCGAGTCCAACCCCCTGCCAAGCAGGAAACACCATCAGAGCACTCCTGACATATGGTTGTCAAGCCTCTGCTTAAAGACCTTCAAAGAAGGAGACTCCACCACACTCCTTGGCAGCAAATTCCACTGTCGAACAGCTCTTACTGTCAGGAAGTTCTTCCTAATGTTTAGGTGGAATCTTCTTTCTTGTAGTTTGAATCCATTGCTCTGTGTCCGCTTCTCTGGAGCAGCAGAAAACAACCTTTCTCCCTCCTCTATGTGACATCCTTTTATATATTTGAACATGGCTATCATATCACCCCTTAACCTCCTCAATTCTCCTACTCAATTCTCCACCCCACCCCCTTTGGGTTTTCATTCCACCACCACCCCAATTGTTGGTCAACCTCAGCATCCTAATGGACAACAAGCAGACCAAATTCCTTCCCCATACCTAATTGCCTCCCACCCCTGCAACATTGTGAAGTATAAAAAGGTAAAGGTACCCCTGCCCGTACGGGCCAGTCTTGACAGACTCTAGGGTTGTGCGCTCATCTCACTCTAGAGGCCGGGAGCCAGCGCTGTCCGCAGACACTTCCGGGTCACGTGGCCACCATGACAAGCTGCATCTGGCGAGCCAGCGCAGCACACGGAAACGCCGTTTACCTTCCCGCTATTTATCTACTTGCACTTAAGGGTGCTTTCGAACTGCTAGGTTGGCAGGCGCTGGGACCGAGCGACGGGAGCGCACCCCGCCGCGGGGATTCGAACCGCCGACCTTTCAATCGGCAAGTCCTAGGCACTAAGGTTTTACCCACAGTGCCACCTGCGTCCCATTGTGAAGTATACATTGTGAAGTCGATTTCCTCTTATATTCATGGTTGTGCGTTGATCAACATTTGCGGCCCTTTTTTCATGTCAGAAAAGGCTGTTCTTCAAAGCAAAAGAGAGAGGACAAGCAAGGAAACCATTTTAAAAGCGTTAATAGTCCTAGGATCAACATGGCTCACATGGAACAGAAATGTCAGAGTTCAGGAGACACTGGATGTAGGGAGAGGATAAGTAAATCATAAGACACAATTCAGCCACACCATTGTCCTTTACAAACCTCTAATGAGCTTCCTACATACAAAGGGTTGCATAATCAAGTCATGCTTCAGTACCATTGCAGTCAATTAGCATCTTAGTCACATCTAAAGCATGACTATTCTAGTTCTGACCCAAGCATTGTATTTGACTTCTCTCTTCTTTGAATGCAGCTTTCAGTCTTTTGTGTTACTCTGCAGGAAGCATGACTGATGCAGCTGGCTGACAAGGAGATAAACTTCAGCAGTTGTGCCACTTCTTTTCTGCCCCCCCCCCAACCCAAACTATGTCTCTGTGCTTTCAATAAAGCAATGAAGTATACCAAGTTGTGTTATTAAATTGTATTTCAAAGTTCTGGCTGTAGAGAAGCTTTCACCCTGAACCTTCTAAAGAAAAATAGAGAAATTCATAAACCAACCACTGTCAAAGTGTGCATGAAGAGGCAGCCTAGTATTAGAGTATTAGTATTAGAGGCAACCTCTGAACGCTAATGTTATTTTAAATTGTAAACCAATTTTGCTTTGCAGAATTACCACACTGAATCAAGCAGCTACCACTTGTTTAGCACTGGGAGTAAGCCTTTACACCACATGTAAATGAAAACGCTTTCTCTCAACTTTGAGGCTTCAGAAAGCTTGTAACGGCTATAAAAGCTGTGTCATTTTTAAAAAGCCATCTTGAGCCTCAACAAGGAATTCTGAATCCAATCCCTTCTGCGCTTTGGTGACTGAGAAAAACAAATCAGAGCATCAATCAATATCATAGCATCACAAAAATCAGCATAGTCTGATAATAAAAGCTTTCGTTGGGCTACATAAGTGTACTCTGTAGACATAGGGTAGGGTAGTTGCATATTTGAATGTTTTTTCAAGGCGGGGGAGAACCACTGAAAAGTAGCATTTGAAGTACCGGTATAATGCTAGGTTGAATCCCTCACCTGATAGTTTTCTGTGTGCTCAGAGATTTTGTATTTAGTCTAAGAAGCTTCAGAGTTGCTACAAAGGGCAGGGGTCCCCCCCCCAAAAAAAATAGTGTTTTTATACAATTAGACTATACACAGAAATTTCTCATAGCTCATCACATAATACCACCTAACATGAAAAGTTGGCCCCATAAATTTATACACAGTAGTAAAATATTCTTCAACTCATTCATCAGACAGTTCTAGACTATGGTAACAGAGAAGTCGTATACTAGTCAAAACATTTCCAGGTTTTAGATGCTGTTTAATGCATGCATATTATATGGGAAAGGCAGAGTTAGTAGCTGTATGGAAGTGAGAGCTGGACCATAAAGAAGGCTGATCGCCAAAGAATTGATGTTTTTGAATTATGATGCTGGAGGTAACTCTTGAGAGTCCTGTGGACTGCAAGAAGATCAAACCTATCCATTTTTAAGGAAATCAGCCCTGAGTGCTCACTGGAAGGTCAGATCGTGAAGCTGAGGCTCCAATACTTTGGCCACCTCATGAGAAGAGAAGACTCCCTGGAAAAGACCCTGATGTTGGGAAAGATGGAGGGCACAAGGAGAAGAGGGTGACAGAGGACGAGATGGTTGGACAATGTTCTTGAAGCTACTAACATGAGTTTGACCAAACTGCAGGAGGCAGTGGAGGACAGGAGTGCCTGGCGTGCTCTGATCCATGGGGTCACAAAGAGTCGGACACGACTAAACGACTAAACAACAACAACGAAATAGTTAGTAGTAGGCTAACTTAGTGTAAAGTTACTAACTTACAGTAACTTACTTAAAAAGGTAAAGGGACCCCTGACCATGAGGTCCAGCTGTGGCCGACTCTGGGGTTGCGGCACTCATCTCACTTTATTGGCCGAGGGAGCCGGTATACAGCTTCTGGGTGATGTGGCCAGCATGACTAAGTCGCTTCTGGAGAACCAGAGCAGCACACGGAAACGCCTTTTACCTTCCCGCCGGAGCGATACCTATTTATCTACTTGTACTTTGACGTGCTTTTGAACTGCTAGGTTGGCAGGACCAGGGACCGAGCAATGGGAGCTCACCCCATCGTGGGGATTCGAACCGCCGACCTTCTGATCGGCAAGTCCTAGGCTCTGTGGTTTAACCCATAGCACCACTGCAATGAAAAATAAAACTCTAAGTTACTTTGGAAATTATTTTCTTAAGTTGTTAAAGCTAGCAGGTCTAAGAATCCAATTGGACGGTGGTAAAACCATTGAGAATGTGCATATAAGCAGTTTGCAGTTGGGACTAAGATCTTCATACTTCATTGAGCTGTATGGATTGGGGTAGCAGGAGAATCCAGAGGCTATATTAGGGAACCAGATGGAAGAAAGGGCAGCTCAAGGTGCATCTCTGGGTACAAAGGAAGCACATCCCAGGGGCTAGAGGGTGTGGGAAATGGCCAATCCAACATATGTCTTTAGCTTTAGGGACGGTGTCTAGAGCGGGAAAGCCTGAAGTGTCTTAACCTATGTTTATTTGCTGCACCCTATTGCCCCATTTGGAGAAAGTTTTGGGTGCATGGAACCATTCTTACGTTAAAACCTTTTCCAACTCTGCAATATCCTTTTTGAGGCGAGGTGACCAGAAGTGTACACAGTATTCTAAATGTGACTGCAACATAGATTTGTACAATGACATTCCCATATTGGCAGTTTTACTTTGATTTCTATATGCTTCGTTATTTTACCTTTAAAAATATTTTCTGCCAGTTTTCCCAGGTCAGACTTTAAGCTAACCGGCCTGTAATTTCCAGGACTGGTTTTTTATAATTGTGGTGTTATATTGGCTATTTTCCTCAGGTATTGAGGCTGAGCTGAGGGACAAGTTACATCAGGGGTACTAACTTGAATAAAATATTATGGGGGGCAGGTAAGCCCCATATTGCACAATCGACCACAAGACATGGAACATGGACTCCATTTGAATGGCAATGCCCATCAACTTCTTCTTTTTTTTATAAATATTTTATTCGATTTTGCATAAAAGACGACAAAGCAAAACAAAAACAACAAACAATACACCAAAAACATACAGAATTACACAAACATAACATACTACAAACAACAGAAATAAACACAATCTTATCTTCATATTGATCTTGCATTAACTTGTTTCTCTGACTTCCCCGAGTCTCCCTTCCCTGTATTCCAATTCATACAATTAAACAACAAATCCCTTCCCTCTGTCATAATTAACCTCCTTTCTGATTTGAATGTCTTAATATAGCTTATTCAATGCTTAGAACTTAAGATGTTGGGTCTTCTGATCCTTAAAATTTTACTCCAATAACCTTATACATTCAATCTGATGTTATTTTAACATTCATTAATCTTGTAGTGTTTCTGTAAATAGTCTTTAAATTTCTTCCAATCTTCCTCCACCGTCTCTTCTCCCTGGTCTCTGATTCTGCCAGTCATTTCTGCGGATTCCATATAGTCCATGACTTTCATCTGCCATTCCTCCAGCGTGGGTAATTCTTGTGTCTTGGCAATGCCCATCAACTTCATGGGAGCGGCCCCCTCAAATATTTTATAGGGGGGCTAAGGGACCTTGGCCCCTATGAGTTGGCTCCTATGAGTTACATATTTTTGTTAGAAGATCAGATGTTTTGCTAGAAAACCTTTTGAGGAACAGAGTCTATAGAGCAACATGGGAGTCTCTAACCTGACTCAAAATGCCTCCTAATTATGTAATGCATCTCAGTCACCTGAATCGCCCCCTTTTGCCTTTTAATTTGAGCTGGATACATATTCAATGCATAGCCCTACTAACCACAGCCTTCGCTGAGTCCTGTATGACAGCTTGGAATACCAGTCTAAATGTTTCCTTTTAAGTAATGAAGGATGTTCTCTCTAAGCTCGTCAGATAATTATTTTCTTCAACAGAAGGTTCAGACTCAGGTGCCAAACTGAAACGATAAATGTGGCAAAAAGGTGTATAAACCAAAGGCTGGATGATGCGGAGCTATACCAAAATTTCATAGCTGCTGGTGGAGTATGCTCACCTTTAAACTTTGGCATAACCCCTATCTACCGCGCTCCGTCCTATTTAACATCACTTATGGTCGCGTCTCACCGTTATGCCTTTATTAGAGCTAGGTTCAATGTCTTTCCAACAAACGTGCTGAGACACAGATTTTCCAAGGGCCAAGTCCCTTCAATGTGTGCTTGTGAAATGAAAACACCTGAATCTCTTCATCATGTTATGTTTATCTGCGATTTGTACAGCTCAGCCCGTGCCAGCATACTAAACTCCATAATCCAGCCTATGGCTGGCAAACTAGTAGACCTACAGCTTGCCTGGGTACTTCAAGATGTGGATCCTTATATTACCCTTCAGGTTGCTAAATTTCTAACACCCGTCCTCTCGTATAAGAGACAGAATGGAATGTTAGCTGATTATTGATAGATATAAGAATTTTTTATAATGACATTAGATATTGATTTTAGTGTCGTGCTTAAAAATTTTAACCTTAATTTTAAACTTTTCTTATAATGGCTAATATATGTCCTTGTGAGTTGTGAACGGTGATATACCATGTGTGATTTGTACGAGTCCGCTGTTTTATTTGATTTGTTTTGTTCTGTGTGTTGTGTTCCAATATGGGCGTAAAGCCGAATAAACATATGATTGATTGATTGATTGATTGACTGAAACGAGAGGCTGCAGATTCCTGGTGGCTAGTGATATTAGATTTGGGGCAGGAGCGGAGCTCAGTGCCAAAGGGGGGTTGTTACTCATTTGTTCTTTCCTGTTTTCTCATTGCTTATCCTTATTTCCAAAATTTCCATTTATTTGTTGTTGTTTTTTTAAAAAATAAACTCTTGCACTCTTGAAAATCCAATTTTTCTTTCACATCTTCAGTACTGAAATAAAGCCTAAGACAAAATTCCAAATGAATTTGGTAGTACCTGCTTTTCTGTGGGAAATTTCTTGGAGGGCAGGATTTACCCATCCTAATATGAACAAAATGAGAAAAAGCTGGATCATATTTCATTCAACTGAAAGAAGACAGGTGGCATCTTGAATTCAAGGCAGTTGACACAGCGGTGTTTCCAAATTCCTCCCTTTCAAATGGCACAAATTAAAAGGAAAATTCTGCACTTTATCTCTTTGTAGTAGAAACAATGCATTCTTCCAATTATTTTTCTAGGGCACCCATTGGTAGCCGTCAGCCTTAACAAATGAATGCCTATTAACTGTTACATGTTGTTGCTTTGTATCCTTAGCTGAGAGGCAATCTAACTCCCTACATATGTAAACAACATGTCAGGTCTTCTGACATTGCATTACATAATCCTAAGAAGCAACAATTACATTTTGTAAGATGACAAGCACAGGTATACAGACGGAGACTACGGATGAGAAACTACATTGCTTTTCTGGCTGCCTGATACATTTTGAATAATAATAATTGCTGACATAGAGATGACTACCTATTTCATCATTCATGATCTCAGTTTTCATTTCTCATGCTTAAGGTTTTAACAGAGGAAAACAAAACAAAACGAAATGAAATGAAATGAAAGCTACTCGACAAGAGAATTGGAAACAGAAAGAGAGAAGATGGACTCTGAGCTATTAAAAACAACCTAGCACCTTAAAAGGGACACGGGTGGCGCTGTGGGTTAAAGCCTCAGTGCCTAGGGCTTGCCAATCAAGAGGTCGGCGGTTCGAATCCCCGCGACAGGGTGCGCTCCCGCTGTTCGGTCCCAGCGCCTGCCAACCTAGCAGTTCGAAAGCACCCCCGGGTGCAAGTAGATAAATAGGGACCGCTTACTAGCGGGAAGGTAAACGGCGTTTCCGTGTGCAGCTCTGGCTCGCCAGAGCAGCGATGTCACGCTGGCCACGTGACCCGGAAGTGTCTTCGGACAGCGCTGGCCCCCGGCCTCTTTGAGTGAGATGGGCACACAACCCTAGAGTCTGTCAAGACTGGCCCGTATGGGCAGGGGTACCTTTACCTTTACCTTTTAGCACCTTAAAACTAACCCATTTTTAATGGTGTAAGCTTCCAAGGACAATTAGTAACCCTGAAAACGATTAGCATTATTTGTTAAAATATGATCATGAGTTATATAACTTTCCTTGGAATAATAGGAACGCTAACTGATGGGCAGTCAAATTCAGCTACGGATGCAGGTCCCAGCAACTACCCTGCCCTTCGGGAATCAAGCTGCAATGAGTGGAGAGACTGAGCATGGGGAATATTTGCTAGAAGAGGAATAATCAAGGGAGAAGCTGGGGGGTGGAGGACTCACCCAAATATAAAAGTAAAGCAGAAAACTGTTACCATATGAATTTGTACGCATTCTTAGCGCCAAGCCATTTGAAGCCTCCAGAGTAGAAGGGAAAAAAATGTTAAGGACATAACATACAAAGGCGACATCAGCAGGCCCCATTTTGTCCACATGATTTGCTAAAATTGATAATAAAACAACTCGCAAGTTGAGAAGGGACAAACACACTAAATTACAGCACATAAAGGTTCCATGTGTGTGCAACACAGATGGTATTACTGTTCTAACAAGTTATATAAATTGCAGAGATATAAGAGAATACATATTTTCCCGGTACATTTCTGAGCACGATGCAAAGTGTTGGTGCTGACCTGTGAAGCCCTAAACGGCCTCGGTCCAGTATACCTGAAGGAGTGTCTCCACCCTCATCGTTCTACCTGGACACTGAGGTCCAGCGCCGAGGGCCTTCTGGCGGTTCCCTCCCTACGAGAAGTGAGGTTACAGGGAACCAGGCAGAGGGCCCTCTTGGGAGTGGTGCCTGCCCTGTGGAACGCCCTCCCACCAGATGTCAAGGAAATAAGCAACTATCTTACTTTTAAAAGACATTTGAAGGCAGCCCTGTTTAGGGAAGTTTTTAATGTTTCATGCTGTATTGTGTTTTTAATATTCAGTTGGGAGCCACTCAGAGTGGCTGGGGAAACCCAGCCAGATGGGCAGGGTATAAATAATAAAATTATCATTATTATTATTATTATTACCATTATATACGCCCACATAAACTGTACCGTAAATCACATGTGTACTAAAACCATACATGGTAGTCCTGCAGACATACACCCACCTATGACCACATGTATACCAAGAGCTAAAATATCAGTATCCTTCCATAATGTTAGAAACCTACGGTTGTAAGGGTCCCTGGGTCATCTAGCCCAACCCCCATGTGCAGCTACCCACATTAGATTTCCTGCACATGAGATTAACCAAGCACATGCACAGCCACACACAAACCTGTTTAAGCAAGTGAATACATGCATATTCCTATTTATTCTTATAAAACGCACAGCACATGTAGTGATAAGACTATCTGTGTGTATAGTTAAAGTCGGGGGGCCCTGGGTCATATAGGCTGCTCCCCAACACCTTAAGGCTAGAGGGGATTGTAAGGATCAACTAGTCCAGCTCACTGCCAAGCATGAATACGCAGGTGACCCCATACGGCAAATTCCCACCATGCTCTAACTATTAAGCTATGCTGCCTGCAATGCTGAGCAAGTGGGTAATAAGAACAAGCCCATTTCTGGGCTGAAGCACCCAAAGAAGAATCACAGAACTGTAGAGCTGGAAGGGACCTTGAGGAAACTCTAGGTTGACCCTCTGCAAAGCAGGATTATGCGGCTGTTCCTTATGGGGAAACCACACGCCCTGCACATTATGTCAGAGATCACAGAATTGTGGAGTTGGAAATGACCAAAATGGTCATCTGGCCCAAGCCCTTGAAGAGAAGAACCATACCCAATTTGTGCCTCGAACCTGCCTTGCTTAAATAGACTCAAAATAACACCATATTGTTGGACCTTCTGGACCAACCGAGCTTGCACAGCGGCTGGGGGGATGGAATAAAAACTGGCCCGCAATATCTTTGCCTATATTTATTTTAAGAAATAATCAAACAGCTGTGAAAACACCCTTTTCACCACTCCACACTCCCCCAGCGGAATACCAAGCATTTGGTCAGCTGAAATCCAATTTTCAAAGTAATCAATTACCCTATCACATTGCTGCATCACATAACTCCACCTCTAATTACTTACATTGTTAAGATACAGGTGTGCTGAAACGTCGATAGTTCACAGGTGGGCTGCCATGCAAATCATTATTACAAACAAACACATACTGGGTAGCACCACTGACCACACCAATGTCAAGAAAACCCAACACATATATGTGAGTAGATCAGCACACATACATACCCACATGACACGCATACATTACATGGCAGATGAAACTGATGGACTACATGGAAATGGCGGAAATGACCGGCAGAATCTGAGACCAGGGAGAAGAGTCGATGGAAGAAGATTGGAAAAAATTTAAAGTATATTTATAAAAATACTGTAAAATTAATGAATGTTAGAAGTATATTGGAATGAAGTTACACGGTTTTAGCAGAAGGGTTATTAAGAATGATATGAACATTAAGTGTTAATGTGTTAAATTGGGAAATTGAAAATTAAATGGTATTATGATAAATTAAAGATTAAATTGAAGAAGAGGGAAAGGATTTGTTGAATTAGATAATTTGAACTAGAATACAAAAAAGGGAGGTGCAGGGAAGTCGAGGAAATAAGCTAATGAAAGATGTGGATATAAAATTTGGATGTGTGTTTTTACTTTTGTTTCTTTTTTTATGTTGTATTGTTGTATTGTTTTTATTTCAGTTTCTATTGTGGATGTATTGTTTGTTGAATTTATGTATTGCTTTTTTCCCCTTTTGTTTATTTTTTATTGTCTTTTTTGTTATGTCTTTCTTGTTATAAGTATAAGTATAAAATACCCAATAAAAATCTTATTAAAAAAAAATGACATGCATACATTACAAACTTGCTGGGAAGCAGTTTTGCACACCTGGCGTAACCACTGAGCTGTTCAGCCACATGTGCGGCCACCTATTCCAGGCCCCACCAAGTAATGAGTTGCATGTATAATCAAGTAATGAGTTGTAACATCAAGTCATGAGTTGCATGTATAATTGGGTCAGAATTCAGTAATCAGGTGGTGTGCAGCAAGGCCTCAGTTGCGAAGGAAAATCAGAATGGGCAAATGGGCAAAGGTGAGGTCATAGCTTTTCTGGCACCTAGATTATAACTCAACAGTACTGCATGTCAAAGCAGATTTCATGAATCTGTCAACATAACTGAAGAGCAGCTTGGGAAGATTAAAACTCTGAAATAGTCTAATAAGGTAATGAGAAAGGTTCATACTGTTTCACATTCGGATCTGATAGCAGGAGCAAACCAAGTGGTAAAGTAGCTTATTTGTATGATTAAAAGTGCACCGAAGAATTTATAGGCTGGATTCTGATTGGGGTCAGAACGGTATTAACCCGGAATAGTTATGGAAGGCCTGTTAAAAGATATATAAGCAGCTTAAAGAGTGTTCAAAATACAGAGGATCTCTATTACAATGCAAATTGGAGGACCCTGAATGGAAAGCATGATTTGCCTTCACAAACCTCAGCATCCATATCTAGATATTCAAAGTGCAACACTGTGATGGACAAGAACATTATTGTAGGTATTTGTTATCTATGTCTTCCCACTCTCTCAGAGGTACTTAGATAACACACACAGCATAATCCCATAGTATCCCTCACAACATACATACAGAATCATAGAGTTGGAAGAGACCACAAGGGCCATCGAGTCCAACCCCCTGCCAAGTAGGAAACACCATCAGAGCACTCCTGACATATGGTTGTCAAGCCTCTGCTTAAAGACCTCCAAAGAAGGAGACTCCACCACACTGCTTGGCAGCAAATTCCCTTGTCGAACAGCTCTTACTGTCAGGAAGTTCTTCCTAATGTTTAGGTGGAATCTTCTTTCTTGTAGTTTGGATCCATTGCTCCGTGTCCGCTTCTCTGGAGCAGCAGAAAACAACCTTTCTCCCTCCTCTATGTGACATCCTTTTATATATTTGAACATGGCTATCATATCACCCCTTAACCTCCTCTTCTCCAGGCTAAACATGCCCAGCTCCCTTAGCCGTTCCTCATAAGGCATCGTTTCCAGGCCTTTGACCATTTTGGTTGCCCTCCTCTGGACACATTCCAGTTTGTCAATGTCCTTCTTGAACTGTGGTGCCCAGAACTGGACACAGTACTCCAGGTGAGGTCTGACCAGAGCAGAATACAGTGGCACTATTACTTCCCTTGATCTAGATGCTATACTCCTATTGATGCAGCCCAGAATTGCATGAGGTAGGTTATTCTGAGGGAGCCATTGGTGCGAGGAGAACCAGCTATATGACTGAGAAACCTTGACCTCCTCAGTCAAATCCTCCACCTACATCTTGTTATTTTTAATGTGATTGCAGTATTTTTATTGTGTTTTATGCCTGCAGTGTTCTAAGAAGTCCAGAACGATGCCACTGAACGATTTGTGTGGCTTAATTAACTTAAAATTAAATTTTCAAGCAAAATGGAAGTAGAATGCTCATTATGTCAAGATAGGCATCTTTCCATATGGTACCAAGATGAACCATAATATAAAACTGTGCTCACCTCAGGCAGCTGACCTTCCAGGAGAGTAGTTTGCTATTGCACATGGGAATGTCCTTTTGAGGTAATGAAGTCTGGGCATTTTAAAATTAATATACAAGAGCTACCATGCATAAATGCCCTTCAGAAGCAGCCCTCAGCTAAGCAGAGCCCATGCTTTCTGTGGTAAGCTCCCACACAGCTTGGGACTGTGTATATTGAGGCAGCAGTGTGGGAACTGCTGGTCTTGTGAGTCTTTCCCTTGAGGCACATATTGCATAGGAAAGACCCAGGTGATCAGGTCTGTCCATGGTGTTGCAACACCCCCAGTCATTTGTGCATGCGGCATGAAATAGGGGGACTTATTATGCTGTTGTGGGGGCTCTCCCCCTCCCCCTTTTACAGTTGTGGTGTGCTAGTGTCATTCCCCAAGAAAGAAGGGTGGTGGTAGCCATGGTCAAGCCAAAAGCTTTTAAAGTGTTTTTTTAGGAAGGAAGGAAGGAAGGAAGGAAGGAAAGAAGGAAACAAGGAAACTGCTGGCACCATGCATTCTCCAGACATCTCAAATTCCTTGACTTAGCCTTAGCCCTGTACAGACTAAGTTCAGGGGATTTCCAGCTCTACAAATTTCAACTTGCTTTCACTGCTTACAATGGGAAAGGTGCAAGTTTTCCCAGCACAACTGGCCTGTTTAGACTATGCCAATTGCTTCTGATCACACTGGGGTCCGGCAATGGGCCAGACTCGTAATTAAGCAAAGGTAAACGTACCCCGGACCTAACGTTAGGTCCAGTCGCGGACAACTCTGGGGTTGCGGCACTAATCTCGCTATATAGGCCGAGGGAGCCGGAGTTTGTCCGCAGACAGCTTCCGGGTCACGTGGCCAGCATGACAAAGCTGCTTCTGGCAAAACCAGAGCAGCACACGGAAATGTTGTTTACCTTCCTGCCGGAGTGGTACCTATGTATCTACTTGCACTTTGACGTGCTTTCGAGCTGCTAGGTGGGCAGGAGCAGGGACCGAGCAACGGGAGCTCACCCCGTCATGGGGATTCGAACCACCGACCTTCTGATCGGCAAGTCCTAGGCTCTGTGGTTTAGACCACAGTGCCACCCTCATCCTAATGTAGCTGCCCCGTAATATTTTGCCCTCAGCTCCTCCTTTCCAGGGGTCACCAGTTGCCATCTGAAGAGCCTCTCAGTTGGGTTGTAGTGACTGAGGAGTCTCTGATGGGGTCCAGGCTGAGCTCCCAAATGACCAGTCCTAATACTTAGTTGCTCTTTCTATTGATAAAAAGGTAAAGGTACCCCTGCCCGTACGGGCCAGTCTTGACAGACTCTAGGGTTGTGCGCCCATCTCACTCAAAGAGGCCGGGGGCCAGCGCTGTCCGAAGACACTTCCGGGTCACGTGGCCAGCGTGACATTGCTGCTCTGGCGAGCCAGAGCCGCACACGGAAACGCCGTTTACCTTCCCGCTAGTAAGCGGTCCCTATTTATCTACTTGCACCCGGGAGTGCTTTCGAACTGCTAGGTTGGCAGGCGCTGGGACCGAACAACGGGAGCGCACCCTGCCGCGGGGATTCGAACCGCTGACCTTTTGATCAGCAAGCCCTAGGCACTGAGGTTTTACCCACAGCACCACCCGCGTCCCTTTCTATTGATAGTACTATATAAAACATCTGTGTGATTTATACTAATGTTTCTTTGAAAAAGGAGGAACTGCTACCTGCTTACATTTGATGTAGGACTATCTCACTTACTGTGTATTCTGTGATTATACAGCTTCAATATTTCATCTGTTGCCTTTATAATCTTTGTGTTTACGATCTTAATAATAAAGCTAATGAACTATTTTCATTAACTACTCTCTTTTGGTGCTTCATGCCCAGTGCTAATCTACTTAATCTACTACTATTATTTATTATTATTATTGCTTTGATATTATGATTGTGTATATATTGCTCATTACACACCAAACGGGAAAAACAGGAGGCTTTCCTCCTCACTTGTTATACAACCAACGTTCAGGAAACAATTCACAGACATTGTTCATTCGACTGCCACCTTCTCATTGTTATTAAAATTCTGAATGTGCTATTCTAACATTAGAGAAAACAGGAGCAGATCAATCTCGCTAACTTACACAGAGCAACAAAAACCAAAAGCAGAAGATTAGCAGCCCAGGTAAGTGCTTGAATCCTGATGCAGTCAATAAGTAAGGCTAGGAATTCATTGTAAATCACTTCAGGAAGGAAGTGAAAGGATTTGGTGGGTGATGCACATCAAAGGTTTGATATATGCCGCTCTGAGGAAGCAGATGCAGTGAGAGGTGCTGCGTAAACATCTATAATTCTTAGGAAGTCTACTGATGCCAATATCGAGTGTTGATGAAACATAGTCAGATAGCTCAGCTAAGCAAAAATCTATTTGTTCTTATTCCTGGGATCAAGAATTCAGAATAAGGTTTTCTGTATATTCATGGTGAGTTCATTTTTTTAAATTCTTAAGCACTTCTCCTTAGTTACAGCATGCAATTGTTGGGATACTGCCAGGAAGACAAAGTCCATCATGACTCCACGTCATCTCCGGACGTCCATTGATCTCCCGTAGACATGCAGTATCAGCAATTAGCGACACGAGCTCCAGAAATAGCTTGCCACATTCCAGAGCTGATGCACGCTCTATCAGCAGATAATTCACAGCGAAAGATGCACGCAGGAGAGTATTATTTACAAGTTTATTCAGCATTGGTCAGAACAAAGAAAAACATGACTGCCTGCTTCAGTGTTCAGGCACAGAGAGAGAAACGAAAGCAAAGACACAACATAGACTTCCTGTGAACAGGAAATATGCAGACTCTGTGACTCACAAAGCCTGCTCCCTTTTAAGGTGGGACGGAAATATCCTAACAGCAATATCCTCAGCCCATTATGGCACAGCATTTGAAATGGAGTCCAGCTAACACAAATAAACACATTATAAAAAAGGGGTGCATCACTTAGACCATCTGTTTTGCAACTGACTGGTAATGTGCAGAATTGTTAAAATTTATATATATATGTCTTTTCAAGATAGTGTGCTAATGAAACTGTGCTATAACTTACAATTTAATTTTTTAAAGCTACCATTTATTATTAGAAGGAAAAGCAATCTTTTAGTGTAGCTTTTTTAACATTTGAACTTCTATAGTTCATCATATAAATAAATTTAATACCCAGAATTTAAAAATAAGGTTCAAATGGAACAAGCAGATTGAAATATGCCATCCCAATATGACAAAAAAATAAAATAAAACCCAATCATCAAAGTAGCTCTGCACTATTTTCTCTTCCCTCCTGGATATTAATTAATAGTGCAACACTATGTATGTTTACAATGGGGTTAACTTTCAGATAAGTGTGCATAAGACAGTAGCCTCAGTGAGCAATATTTCTCATATTTATCGTCTTCCCATTTCTTTTTATCTTGTCCTTGCTAACGGAAAAATCCGAGGGCTCCCTTGGACAAAAACAAAGACACCAACCAGGATAACTTGGAGCAAAACAGCAGCCTGTAGGCTTGGCCTTTATTGAACTGTTGCAACAGGGTGCTCCCCTCACTTGCAGGAGAGAGGAAGGACACAGAAAAAAATGGTGTGCAAGGTCTTATAAAGACTTTTGAAATTCCCATCCTCTAGGTCAAGCCCACCCCCAGAAACATCATGCATACATTACAGAAAGGAGGGGTTGAGGGAGGAGTTGTGGTGGTAACCTGAGTGTCCTGTCACCTGGCTGGTTCCCCCTTTCCCCCTCCCCATGAGTCCTTTCCAGGTGACAGAGGGGAGTTTGCAGTTTCCTGCCCCCAGAGGGAAGAGCTGATTATTGTCCTTTGTTCCAGTCTGTGCTGAATTCACTCCCATATGCAAGTTCTTTGTGATCTTGATGGTCTTCTGTCTAGGACCATCAGGGTTGGCATAGCAACTGGGCAGGGCTCCTGTGGATGTGCTGGTATGGTCAAGGGATTATGGCTGCCCTGTATCAAACCTCCCCCATTTTGTAGTCCTTCCTTCATAGAGTAAAATAAAAGTGGAACAGTGCAAATCCGATGTATGGTTGATTTTCTATGAATTTATAACAGAAGCGCAGCGTATGTAGTGTGTGAGTGTGAGTGTGTGAAGTTTGTACAAACTGAATGATTGGGGGGGGGGGGTTCCTGCTACATCCTCAATTAAAGGATCATATGGGACTTTCTGTTTATGTGCCATTTCAGTTCTAGCTAGTACAATAATTTAATGACTAGCACTTAACACTATTTTTCTACCACATCTGTTTTACATCAAAGAGGATTAGGAGTGAAGTGTCTCCTGGAACTGACTGTCCTCTAGCAATTCAACTGGCTAGGCCATTTATCTTTCACTCCCACTTAAAGTAACCCACCAAAAACAAAATAGCCCTCACGTCTTCCTTAAATCTCGAGATAATTTATTATAAATGATTTCTTACTGATTAATTTTGTTGATTAATGGTTGGTTGACATTTTCAACTCCAATTTATAAATATATGTTTTCTTTACTCTTCATCACTCATTTTGCATGGATTTAGAATTATAAGTTATTTTAAGTTTAGGTTAAGTGCTGCAACTGGATTTCTTATGTACAGGGCCAATCCTGAATGAATTGTATTTGTAACAATTATGCTCATTTGCCTTCAGTAGCAGTAACGCTCTGCTGGATGAAATATTAATTGCCTCTGGTCAATTTTGGGAGGAATCCTGCAACATGTTTAAATTTTTACTCTGCTAACTATATGTCTATGTAGTTATATAACTATAACTATATGTCTATATAGTTATATATATATATAACTATATAGGGGATACGGGTGGTGCTGTGGGTTAAACCACAGAGCCTAGGACTTGCCGATCAGAAGGTCGGCGGTTCGAATCCCCGCGACCGGGTGAGCTCCCGTTGCTCGGTCCCTGCTCCTGCCAACCTAGCAGTTCGAAAGCACGTCGAAGTGCAAGTAGATAAATAGGTACCACTCTGGCGGGAAGGTAAATAGCGTTTCCGTGCGCTGCTCTGGTTCACCAGAAGTGGCTTAGTCATGCTGGCCACATGACCCGGAAACTGTACACCAGCTCCCTCGGCCAATAAAGCGAGATGAGCGCCGCAACCCCAGAGTCGGTCACGACTGGATCTAATGGTCAGGGGTCCGTTTACCATTGCTTTAACTTTATGTCGGAGTTCTGCTCTGGATCAATACTGAGTAGAATTCCATGACAATAAATGCATGAAGTTGCTGTAAAGTGAGTTAGAGTATTAGTCCATCTAGTTCCATCTCCTCTGATTTGGCAATTGCTCTCCAAGTCTTATTGGTTAGCTCAGTAGTGTGCTGCTGCTGAGGTCAAGGTCGTGGATTTGATCCCTGTATAGGTGTGTATGCCTGTATTGCATGGGGTTAGACTAGATGATCTATGGGGTTTCTTCCATCTCTATGATTCCATGACTTGAAGGTTTCAGGCATGGGTCTATCTCAGCCTTGCTATGTGAGAACCTCTCTAGTTAGAGAGGCTGGGACTGAACCTAGCATCTTCTGTAAACAAAAACAGTACTCTGCCACCGGTCTACTATCATTCCCATAATATTTGAGCAGGATCTCTGCTGAAATAATTTCAGCAACAACAGTCAAATGTGATCTGGTTCACACATGCATACATGATCTTTCATCATTTGATGGCTCTCAGTCAAAGGTGTGAACTCCTTAAATTGAAAAGTGTTTGAGAACCACCACCTTTTGCTCACCCAAAGAACTTTTATATCTCTTCATCTCTCTCAAAATGACAAGCACATGGAAAATACCCCCGCAGAGGTTACTTTCACATTAGGTAGACATTATTTGAAATATTACCGACACATATCAGTGAACATAGTAGTTCATTATTGTCACATAACAGACTATCACAAATGGATAAACAAGGGGGGGGTTGACAATAGCTTGACAGATGAAACCAGGTGCCCACAATTTTTGTTTTCAGTTGCTTCGATATGTTAAGAACCTGGATATCTAATCTCAGAAGCTATGTTTTTGTTTTAAATAATTTTTAAATAGTGTTGAGGAGAGAAGCCTACTTAATCATACCTGTCCTTGCTCCCCGTAGGCTAGGCTAGTATGCCGACACTTTTACACTACAACCTTACATTATGTAGTCAGAAATAAGTCCTGTTGGATTCAGTGGAGTTTGGTCATAGGTAGATGTGTACAGAACTGCAGTCAGAGTGAATGTTTGTAAAGTCTGTGCAAGTCTACATTGGAGCCTAACAGATGTTGGTTCATTTGCTGAATAGTAATTCAGGTCTTCTGTCTCTTCTTACACAGAGATGCTGTTAGAATTGGAAGTGCATCAACAGTTTTGATGCTTAGCGGGGCATATTTGTTATTGGTCTCCATGTGGGTGCCGTTAATATGTCTCAGTACTTATTCAGGTATGCAGAAGGTGTTGCAGTCAATCTGCATTTTTCTTTAGAGTCCCCCAGACTGCTATTACTTCTTGTTTCCAGATTGTTTTTTATCCAGGTGGGTGGCTATTCAGAAAGACTAGGTTTATTCAGAATTATTGCTGGCTTTATTTGTTACAGGATTTATTCACTGCTGTTCTATACAGAGCTCAAAGAGATCTGTAAGGTTAAACACCCCCTTTTTAAAGAGAAAAAACCTGGTTAATTAAACATACAGAAATACACTTAGGAGTGGCCGATTGCCTGTCTCCCAAAGTTGTCAGAGTGCTTTCACACAATCCAGAAACCTCCCTGTGGAACACCCTCCCATCAGATGTCAAGGAGATAAAGAGCACATTTTAAGAGAAATTACCTGATGTAAATGAATGTGTGAACCTGCCCTTAATTCTACAGGAGCTGCACAAAAAGATCATTGTGTGGGTGGGAAGAAATAGTTAATTGAACTCTCCTTGACACCAGGAATACATTATTGCCATTTGGAACTGGGTTTTTTTTGCTGGGAGGGAGCTCTGAAACAATGAACTTGAATTCTTGCAGCAGTGCCCCTGAACTTTTACATATTCATAGTTTTGTTATGTCTCCCATTATTTACATGAGGCATAATTGCATAGTCTAGAGAATTAACCAGTTTCTGAAAACAAGCAATTTCTGACTACTTCTCCCAGTGCACTGCGTTCTTACCTGTAGTTTTAAGGTATCGATGCTTTGTTTTGGCACAGATGTGCAGTAAGGTTTAACTAGGCATTTGCTGCAAAGAATTTGAGAAAGGAAGCTCTCTATAAAAATTCTAAAGATCGTGTTAGATGCCCACCACTACAGTGAGCACCATGCTCAGCCTCAGAATGTCTACTATTAAAGAAAAACAAGGTTTACAACTAGATGTAGTTAAATGAACGAAGTGTGGTGTGCTGGTCCTGGGGGGAGGTTACTGTGAGGCGTGGTCAGAGTCCGGTCCTGGGTCAAGGGTCTGGAGACTGTCCACCAAGGGGGAAGCAGGGTCCAAAGCAAGAAGCTGGGCATGGTCAGGAACTCCGGAAGAACAGGTGTGGGTGCTGGCAGAAACAGGTTTCCAATGTCGTTGCTCCCGTAACCTGGGACTGGGCTGACTGGCCTTTATTTTCTCTGAGGCCAGGGGCGGTCCCGGCCCACAGGTGACCCGCCTCTCCTGGCCTTAAGGCGAGCACTCCTCCTCGTCCGCCGCCTCTCTGCCCTGAGCCTCTACAGCTCAGGAGAGGCTGGAGGGTTATTGGACCCAGGGGCAGCTTCACTTTCCCCTGACAGGGCTGGGAGAGGCACACCTGCAGGCAATGGGCCCTCAAGAAGAAGAAGAAGAGAAGAGTTTGGATTTGATATCCCGCCTTTCACTCCCCTTCAGGAGTCTCAAAGCGGCTAACATTCTCCTTTTCTTTCCTCCCCCACAACAAACACTCTGTGAGGTGAGTGGGGCTGAGAGACTTCAGAGAAGTGTGACTGGCCCAAGGTCACCCAGCAGCTGCATGTGGAGGAGCGGAGACGCGAACCCGGTTCCCCAGATTACATGACTACCTCTCTTAACCACTACACCACACTGGCTCAATCACCTCTGGAGCCAGAGTGGATACATCTGGTGTCTGCTCCTGAGGATCTGGCACAGGTGCAGGCCCTTCAGATTCAAGCCCCTGCCCTGGCTCAGCCGGCCCTGGAGGCGGGGACTCCTGTGCAGGCTGGGACTCCTCAGGTTCAGATTCTGAATCAGATTCCCAGGCCCTCACATGTGGTATTTCTCTCCCCGCCCCCGACACCCACATCCTCTGGTTTCATGCTCCTACCACCACATGTTTTGCAAAGCCAGCGGGGGGGGGGGTGACAACAACCCAATTCTTCATAATACAGGCTATGGGTGGAGGAATCTACCTTTTCTGATTTGTAATTAATTTCATTACCGAGTTATAAGTTCTAGTGTGGTGTCAAATAAATTCAGAGATCAAGGTGGAGTATAAATTAGTTAAAAACAGACTCCTGGACACAGAGGCAGTCAGTTAACTCTGAGAGCTAAGGGGTTGTGCTTGGCAGTTCAGGTGCTGGAGCCTGAAGAGAAGGGCTCAGGCCTCGTGGGGCTGGATGAGACCGAGATCTGGCAAATGGCTGAGCTGGTGGTAGGGACACGGGTGGCGCTGTGGTCTAAACCACAGAACCTCTTGGGCTTGCCGATCAGAATGTCGGCAGTTCGAGTTCCCACGACGGGATGAGCTTCCTTTGCTCAGCCCTAGCTCCTGCCAACTTAGCAGTTCGAAAGCACATCAAAGTACAAGTAGGTAAATAGATAACGCTACGGCGGGAAGGTAAACGGCATTTCCGTGCACTGCTCTGGTTTCACCAGTAGCGGCTTAGTCATGCTGGCCACATGACCTGGAAAATCTGTCTGTGGACAAACGCCAGCTCCCTCAGCCAGTAAAGCAAGATGAGCGCCGCAACCCCAGAGTCGTTCGTGACTGGACTTAACTGTCGGGGTCCTTTACCTTTTACCACTGTATGACCTCAGGGGCAAGGTCTGTGCAAAAACTTCTGGTAGCACCAGAAGTGTAGTTCCATGTGCAGCAAGACAAGTCCGGGTGTCCAAGGAGGCTGATGTCTGTGCTGTATCCTTTAATGCCTGTTGTTTGTTTCCATGATCTTCCCAGATAATAATGCAAGATAGTAGGTGTGTCCTTTCTGGAAGGCCTGGGGCCTTCATTTATTTAAAACAATTTGCCTAGCATTCCAACCCCTAGCACTGTTCAGTGTAAACATCTTACAATAGGTTGAAAACCCAGAAGTTCTAGTTTGGAATTGTCCCGTTTCCTTCTTGAAGATGGAAAACCAGAGGTTACAGCTTTAGTCACAAAATTTTGCATGGCAGCCTACCGTAGGAGCCAATTTCTAGGGGCTGTGGGGGCCTCGGCCCCCACAATAAAATATATGAGGGGGTGGGCCCCCACAAAGTTGATGGGCATTCCCATTCAATGATGTGTGCGCACTTCGTCATGTGATCGATTATGCGTGATGGGGCTTACCAGGCTCCCACAATATTTTATTCAAGTTGGCATCCCTGCAGACTACAAGAGCGGTAGTCTCGTAATCTGGGGAATCGGGTTCGATTCCCCGCTCCTCCACATGCAGCTGCTGGGTGACCTTGGGCCAGTCACACTTCTTTGAAGTCTCTCAGCCCCACTCACCTCACAGAGTGTTTGTTGTGGGGGAGGAAGGGAAAGGAGAATGTTAGCCGCTTTGAGACTCCTGAAGGGGAGTGAAAGGCGGGATATCAAATCCAAACTCCTTCTTCTTCTTCTTCTTCTTCTTCTTCTTCTTCTTCTTCTTCTTCTTCTTCATTCTTACTGGGCCTATGTAGACTGTCTATCTGTCTTAAATTATTGAGTCTCCAGTTTTGCTTATCTGGCATTTTAAAAAAAATCCATATTAGTATTTGTTGTATGAAATAGAGTATTGTTAAGTACGGGAGTTCCCCTCTCCCTTCCGGTGGCTCACCAATAAGAATTAATGAGCATTTGGTAGATTTATAGTCCTTTTATTACAACATTCTGTTAAAAGCACAAGCAGGCAACCTAGAAGTACATCAACAGGAAGTCGCCACCCCCCTGCAACTCCTTTGTTCTCTGACACGCTCGGACCTCTGAGTTCTGGGGGAGGAAGGGGTTCCCCTCCCACTCTCTATTGATGCCCAGCTCCTCCCTCTCTTCTGGTTGCTTAGCTACTATCTCATAGCTGCATAGCTCCTCTCTCAACTGTGCAGCTTCTGTGTCTGCCTGTCTCTCTCTGCTTCTGGAAACACAGGGGGTGGGGGAGAATATTCCCCCTCCTCTTCTGTTAGGAACCGATCTTCCTGCGATTGCAATCCCCAGTCTTCAGATCCAGCCCAGCCCCTCCCTGACAAGTATGCTGGTTTTTAACTGTATAAAAAAATATAAATTACATGTAACAGGTTGAAAACAGAAGCCGTTACTATTAAATTATACAACAACCCAATGAAAAGGAACGAACAAAAAATAGCTAGAAGGTTTTTTGTTCTTTTTAATGAAAAGGAAATGATATATTCCTCCTAATTAACAAACTGTTGTAGCACCCTGCTTGTGGTTAACGCTTAGCTGGAATGAAATATTCAACGCAGCAATAGAGAAATTAAAATAATAATTTATTTGTCAGACAAATAAATGATTGGCACAGTGGTATATTTACCAAAAGCTCTGCACACCCCAGCCCTGGTGACCAGCACTTATATTCCCTCAGCCCAGCCTCCTTACTCCTCCTTTGGCTGCCTCTGTCCAATCAGCCTGGTTGAAATTCCTATTGGCTGTTTGCTAGAACCAATCATAAAAGATACACCCATTTCCTATTACCTTTTATGGGAGACAAAGAGCTATATTTCCTTCTATCATATATCTTACATTTGTCTTGACAAGGCATCTTAATTATCAGATTACCCTTTGCTCTTTGCTCTTCTGCTCTTTGCTCTTCTGCCCTTCTGGCAACAGGGGCAAATGGCTAAAACAGATGGCGCATGGTTTCAAATTTTGTCATATAAACAGAGGTCTTGGGTTTACCTTCTCACACACCATCAATGAAATAAGAATCTAACATAAGAATCTAACATTTCTTACTTTCTACATTCTTTTGTATAGTTACATTAAAGTCAGTACATATATATATAACACATAGATTTTTAGAAGAAAAAAGAACTTAATAAAAAGCAGTTTCTAAAGCAAACCCTTCAATTTACACCCCCCCGCCAGCTGTTGTTGCTTTTAGCTCTTTGCCTTTTAACCTTCTCAGGATACCTTAAACCATGTTTGATGGGAGGCACTATTTACCAACTCTAATTAGTGTTTTTGCAGCTTGGATTGTATTCTGTAATTCGTATGACCTTTTGCTCCCAGCTTTTGCTCCTTTTTTACAACTTTGAGGTACTGCAACAAATCAATGAGGGGCCCTTGTTCAGGAGAATAAACAAAAGCTCTCAGCCAGCTGGTTTCTGCCTGGCCTGGAGCAAGCATTTGGAGCAAGCATCTACAAATATATTTTTAAGCTTATTTTAAAATACAGATCTTTGATCAGATGCCTCACTGTACTACCAATTTACGTAGACGAGTCAGACTTTCTGAACATTTTTGCAGGTGGACACATTTAGGAAGGCACCATGTATGTGTCACTCCTAACAGGCCCCTGGGAAACAGAGAATGTAAACATTTTTAATGCTTTTTTCCTGTCCTATATAATATGGCTGATAACTTTCCCCACACCTACAAAAAATATACCTTCCTTTTCTTTTACGTGTGTCTAGTTCCCTACTGTGAAAAAACAACAACTTGCAAACAGCTCAGATAATGTGCACAGATGAATTAATCCTCAAGGGAATAGGTTTTAAATACATTCATCAGGAACCCCTAATAATGAGACAGTTAATTTAGAGCTGCAAACATGTTGCTTGCCTTCAGAGCTGACAATCTGCATTCCGTTGCCATTCCCGCTCTGTCCCTGCCTTTACCCACCCCTCTCCACATCACTGGGTGTCAGGCTTGCCATCTGTTAGAGGCTTAGAACTGCCTGAAGAGACATTAAGCAAGACATACATACTAAAACAGTTCAGAGCAGGCTGCATTCAGCATGCTGCTATGTGTTCAAAACTGCTATAGCTTTTGGCATTACCCTTTCCCAAAATTATACAGATTTGGAAAGTAAAAGTGTCGGTTTTAGTCTATATTATATTCAGAAGACCAATACATGTCTTATTCTGTCTGTGTGATTAAGATCACCCATAGAGGCCACAAAATGGAAAACGAGCAAGGTCCCAACCAAAGAAGATTGGCAGCTTAAGTTGACAGAATACAGAGCCTAGGACTTGCCGATCAGAAGGTCAGCGGTTCGAATACCCGCAACGGGCTGAGCTCCCGTTGCTCGGTCCCTGCTCCTGCCAACCTATCATTTCAAAAGCATGTCAAAATGCAAGTAGATAAATAGGTACCGCTCCGGCGGGAAGGTAATTGACGTTTCCGTGTGCTGGTCTGGTTCACCAGAAGCGGCTTAGTCATGCTGGCCACATGACCTGGAAGCTGTACACCGGCTCCCTTGGCCAATAAAGTGAGATGAGCGCCGCAACCCCAGAGCCGGTCACAACTGGACTTAATGGTCAGGGGTCCCTTTCCCTTTACCTATAGAGGCCCCAAAATGGAAAACGAATGAGTTCCCAACGAAAGAAGATTGGCAACTTAAGTTGACAGAATATGCACAACTTGCAGTCTTAACATATAGAATAAGAGGACAAGAAGAAGATATGTTTGAAGAAGGCTGGAAAACATTTATTGGATATATGGAAAATAATTGTGTACAGCTTAAACGCTGACAGCATTAAGATAAATTCAGCAGTGTAAATAAGCTCTGATGGAAGCGATAATGGAAAACCGATTGGCATGGTTTTTGTAAAATATGCAGGGATTTGAGATATGTAAAATGAACCACGGAAAGAGAAGAAGGGAAGTCGTTGATATATTAAGGATGTAAAATGTTTATTTGAAATTGTAAAATGGAAAATTTAATTAAAAATGTATAATTTTTTTTTTAAAAAGGTCACCTATAGAGAGAACAAAGTGGTGCCCGCTGGCTGCACCTCACCTCTGCATTCTTTGCCATCCTTTCCCCTACACTGCTCAGGCAATGAAGGATTGTCTGTCAAAGGGAAGCACAACGAATGCATGTAGACTCTCACCATGAGAGAGTCTCCCGTGCTGGGGCATGTGAGCAGAGGACATGATGGTGGAGCCAGCTTGTGTAAAACTGTTCTTTCTCCATATGGTTAACCACGGGAAGAGATGGATGCTTGAATAGGGTTTGAGTGCAGCCAATGTGAGGAATAATAATAATGCTGCTTTTTCACCTGGGCCACAATGCTGCTACTGCTAGACAACCACAAATGGCTTACACTCATATTTAGAACAGCTTGTGAGCAGGATGCTCATAAATAGAACAGCTTGTGGTTGAAATATTGTTTATTTGTAGGCACTGGTAGATACAGAACTCGCTTACACCTGTGTCTAGAAGAACTAGTGGTCAGGATGTGGCTCTGTCCCAGGGAAAGGATTTGCTGAATTAGCTAATTTGAATTAGAATACAAAAAAGGGAGGTGTGAGGAAGTCGAGGAAACAAGTAAATGAAAGATAAAGATATGGAAATTGGATGTGTTTTTAAATGTTTTTGTTTTGTTTTTCTTGTTGTTTTGATGTATTGTTTTTTCTTTCTATTCTCGATGTATTGTTTGTTAATCTTTTATTTTTTTTCTTATACTTTTTTGTAACTATAAAACTTCTAATAAATATTATTATTATTTTTAAAAAAGGGTGTGGCTCTGTCCCTTCGGCTGCAGAAGGTAGAGAACTCGCTTACATTTGCAAATGGGACAACTGGTGGCTAGGATGTGGCTATGTCGCTTACGTCAATAGGTAAATGCATAGGGGGATAGACCAAATAAGGAATAAGGTAAATATGGGGGGGTGGACGTTGGAATTCAGAGTAATGGGAGTTGCGTGTTGAGAGCCCAGACCACCAGCTGAAATAATGACACAGTGACACAGAATTTAGTTTAAAGGTTAATGGGCAAATTTTAGGCCACAACTTTATTGAATACAGAATGCGAGTGGTATTGGCTTAGGCACTGACAACCATAGACTATATCTGACTCCTGCCCGCCTTGCAGGAAGTTTGTTAAGGGTAAACCACCAGCAGAGGAAGCCCCGTCAATAGGAATCGACTCAAGCTCACCCAGGGTTCCCACAAGGTCCTGGCATGGCCCTAGTCCCTCCACCAGACTTTAGACAGATCCAGACCGACCCCCAGATTCCTTTAACGGAATATCCTTGATCTTGGAGGGGCAGGTGATGCTGTGTCACATTCATTTTGACTCTGTTTAGAGAAATGGCACTATGTATCTGTGTGAACCTTACGGGGAAGGCATGTAATGTTCATGAAAATTCCTTGAAATGATTGAGTCTAGACCGTTTCTAATTTGGATGTGATATATGGGCGGGGGTGTGTGTGGAAACCAAATTACTGTATTTTATAAGCAGTGATGTCTTTAGCAGTAGTCATACTTATCACCTTTAAGCTATGGAGAATAGAAATGTATGACCATTTGAGAACCCCAGTATAGCTCCCTCCAAAATCACTGATTGAATTTCCAAGCTCAGCTGCAGCCCATGAAAGAGGCCTAATTGGAAGTCTGCTGCTGACAAACAGCTTATGAGCTTTTAGCAATCAATACTAGCCAATCCATCTCCAGTTGTAAACAACAGAAAAATTAACCCTTTGTCTCATTTCTTCAGGTGAGAAGCTTTATCTTAACTGAGCCAGAGTATGGGGGTGGAGAGGTCACAGACCAAAAGGCAACCTATTCTTCTCTCATTGATTCTTTCATTGTTGCTGTTAGAATTTTAATTTCTATGCCACCCTTCATCCGAGGATCACAGGGAAGTTTACAATATAAAAACACAAAAATACATACCATAGGAACAAAGAAAAACAATACGCCTGCACACACAGACACACACACAGAGTTTAAGGTAAAAAAGGTAAAGGACCCCTGGACGGTTAAGTCCAGTCAAAGGCGACTATGGGGTTGTGGTGCTCATCTCACTTGCAGACTGAGTGAGCTGATGTTTGTCCACAGACAGCTTTCCTGGTCATGTGACCAGCATGACTAAACTGCTTCTGGCGCAACGGAACACCGTGACAAGTGTCAGAGCACATGGAAATGCCATTTACCTTCCCACTGGAGCAGTACTTATTTATCTACTCGCACTGGTGTGCTTTTGAAATGTTAGGCTGGCAGGAGCTGGGACAGAGCAAAGGGAGCTTACCCTGTCACGGGGATTTGAACCGCCGACCTTCTGATTGGCAAGCCCAAGAGGCTCAGTGGTTTAGACCACAGCGCCATCCGCATCCCTAATACACACAGTTTAAAATGCCATAAAAGGTAAAGGTACCCCTGCCCGTCCGGGCCAGTCGTGACCGACTCTAGGATTGCGCACTCATCTCGCTCAAGAGGCCGGGAGCCGGCGCTGTCCAAAGACACTTCCGGGTCACGTGGCCAGCGTGACGAAGCGGCATCTGGCGAGCCAGCACCAGCGCCGCACACGGAAACGCCGTTTACCTTCCCGCTATAAAGCGGTCCCTATTTATCTACTTGGACTTAGGGGTGCTTTGAACTGCTAGGTGGGCAGGAGCTGGGACCGAACGACAGGAGCTCACCCCGCCGCGGGGATTCGAACCACCGACCTTACGATCAGCAAGTCCTAGGCGCTGAGGTTTTACCCACAGCGCCACCTGCGTTCCTTCTATCTAAAATGCCATAGATTGCTTAAATAGCCAAAGGTCTGGGAGAAGAAGAATTTTTTGCCTGGTGCCTAAAGATATGTAACAAAGGTGTCAGGCAATCCTCCCTGGAGAAAGCGTTCCACAAATGAGGAGATGCTGCAGAAAAGGCCTGGTCTTGTGTTGCCACCCTCTGGACTCCTCATGGAACATAAAGAAGGGCCTCAGAAGAGGATCTGGAGCCAGTGTGGTGTAGTGGTTAAGAGCAGTAGTCTTGTAATCTGGGGAACCGGGTTTGCGTCTCTGCTCCTCCACATGCAGCTGCTGGGTGACCTTGGGCCAGTCACACTTCTTTGAAGTCTCTCAGCCCCACTCACCTCACAGAGTGTTTGTTGTGGGGGAGGAAGGGAAAGGAGAATGTTAGCTGCTTTGAGACTCCTTAAAGGGAGTGAAAGGCGGGATATCAAATCCAAACTCCTCCTCTTCCTCTTCTGAATCGGTTCACATGGAGAGAGACAGTCCTTGAGGTATTGTTGCCCTGAGCCATTTAAGGCTTTAGAAGTCAAAACCAGCACTTTGTATTTGGCCCAGAAACTAACCAGCAGTCAGTGCAGTCAGGCCAGTATCAGTGTAAATTGTTCAAGCCATCTTGCTACAGTGAGCAACCTGGTTGCCAAATTCTTCAGAGGCAACCCTATGTATAATACATTGCAGTAATCTAACCTATAGGCTACCAGAGTATAGGCATAAGTTAGACTATCCCTGTGCAGGTAGCAGGGCAGCTGGGCCATCAGTTGAAGCTGATGGAAGACTCTTTGTGCCACTGAGGCCACCTGAGCCTCAAGTGACAGCAAAGGATCCAAACTACATACCCACAAAGGAGCATGACTCCATCAAGAACAGCAACCTCCCATGTCCATTTGGTCTAGAGAACCAAACATTTAGCACTGCCTCAATGTTACCTGGATTGAACCTCAGTTTGTTAGCTCTCAACCAGTCCATTATTGAAGCAAGACAATGGTCCAGCCCATCCACTGCCACATCTACAGAGCTGTGTGTCATCAGCATCTTGCTGAAACCATGCTCCAAAACATCATATGACCCCACTTGGAAGTCTCATGCAGATGCTAAACAGCATAGGGTATAAAACTGTACCCCAATAAACCCCACGTTGAAGGCAACATGGAGCCAAAGAGCACTCTTGAAGCTTCACCCTCTGAAAATAACCATCCAAGTAGGACTGGAACACTTCCAGCACCTCACCACTGTTTCCTAACCACCAATATCTGCTGCCTGAGGCAGTTACTTCAGCCTGCTTAACAGTAGGGCCAGTGACATTTCCATTTTATCTGAATAATAACCATACATGTGTATAAGCTGTGTGCATGTTGGATGCAATGCATGAACACCCCTTTGCTCACAAAAAAGTAATTGTGCAGGATTTGTTAATAAGGTGGACACAATTTGTAGCCTTATCCATTAACTTGTTATCACTACAGAGTTGAGATATAAACATCAGGTTTGTGTATGTTCCTCATCATTCAGTTACTCGTGTCAAGAAGATCTTTTTTTATAAACCAGTAAAACATAAGAGTTGAGCACACTAAGTCTGTTCCTGCACATTCCTTTTATTAAGAAACATGGAGCAGCCTTATGTTTGAGAAGCCAAACATTCATAATATATCAACCATTAAAAAGAGAGATATCCTTTGTATCTTCTTCTAAGATAGATTTAAAAATTTTATAAGGCTAAGTAACAGGCTTGGGGGGGGGGGAGAAACTGCTTCTTCTGATAAGATTGAGGAGCTAAGGGAAATAAACAACATGATTTTGTAACTATAAAAATGCTATCAGTTCTCATTATTTCTTCTGCGAAAAGCATTCTGTTATAAAAATTTTAAGCAGCTTCTTCTGTAGAAATTTTACTGTTTGGGTATTGTATTTAGAACACAATCCTTTTTCCTACAGTCCTCTGTGCATCGTACAAAAGGAAGACAAGTTTGGAGCTCCACCTACAGACCTCTGAAAATAAACGTGCTTTTCAGAAAATTCTTAAAAACTGGCTGCTTTCAGATCACAAAACATTTTTATCATTATTTTGCCACAGAAGCAACCATTTTACCATTCCACCCCCCCCTTCCTGTGATAAAATGTGAAAAGAAAGTCAACGAGACCCCAATTATGAGCTACAATACTATACATAACAAAGTCCCACTGCATAAGGCAGTACCATTAGACATATAGTTCAAAAATTGTGATCCAGTTGATTACAATTGACTTAAACTATGGAATTGTACCAACAGAAATTGTATGATGGGGTAGAGTTGTGGAGGGCAGTTTATTTCCTAGAGGGCTTAACTGAAGTTTCAGCATCAAGTACCTACTGCAATATTAACTGAGAGTTTTTGCAATGCTCAGGCAATTTAGACCTCCAAAAACTTGGATTGTCAGTGTTTCATTTCGCACTTCCTCCCACACTACATTACTTCAGTTGAGATCTAAATAACTCCCAAGCCCTTTCGATGAAACTGTTCAATATAGCACATATTACAGATATTATTATTGCACAGCTGAAGCGACTGGATGCATAAAAACTCAGTCCTTTTGGGATGAAGCATTGTCGAGACCCATTAGATGGTTCAAAACTTTACCTGCATAGCTTTCTTCAAAACAGAACACAAAGCAGTAAATGATACAACCAAATAATTCTATACAATATATTGTGCTGTCCAGCACAGGCTCATGATCTTAGAAATAAAAAGAAAATTTCAAACAGACCTATAAGCTAAGTTCTCTCTCCTTACAGCCTCTATTTTGCCTGCGTTTCAGCCCCTTTAGCTATGCTGCTCCTGGAGAGGCATTTTACTCTCACAGAGTCTGAGAACCTAGACCAAAGGTTTTCAGAATGGAGATTTGCAACCAAATACATTTTTCACCTGATCTAAAGTTAAACACTCACGTGTTAACTACTAGAGAACAACAATAGCTAATTATCAACCCATCAAGGAGTTCGGAGACCACTTAGTATACTCCAGTGGAATTTTCCAATGTTAAACCTTTCAGAAATACACGCAGCCTTTTGCCATTTCATTGTCAATTAAATAATTATACTTAACAGCAAAAACATACATGCAAAGTGTTGAACCACCACAAAACAATTGATTTCCTTATTATAGCAGAATACTTGAAGAGTGGTATGGATTGAAGGGGTCAGCAACCTTTTTCAGCAGAGGGCCGGGACACTGTCCCTCAGACCTTGTGGGGAGGCCGGACTATATTTTTGGGGGGGAAATATGAACGAATTCCTATGCCCCATAAATAACCCAGAGATGCTTTTCTAGCAAAAGCACACATTCTACTCATGTAAAAACACCAGGCAGGCCCCACAAATAACCCAGAGATGCATTTTAAATAAAATAACACATTCTACTTGTGTAAAAACACGCTGATTCCCGGACCGTCTGTGGGCCAGATTTAGAAGGCGATTGGGCCGGATCCGGTCCCTGGGCCTTAGTTTGCTTACCCATGGATTAGAGAGAAAGTAGTATTTGTAAACTGCTTTGGATGCAGTTGTGGCATCAGAGGGTTAAAAGAAGGCTGGGTAGGGAGACCCACACATTTCAGTAGTTCCCATGCACTTTAAATATTCCCAGTTTGGTACATGTCCCTAGTAAATCACTGTCCTTAATTTGTCCGTATTTTGCTTTACACCGGGGTTTTGGTGTTACATTTTTAAAGTATTAGTTGACAGAGGACTGTGCAGTAGAATTGACGTGCTTCAAGTTTCAGTTCCAGTCCAGGTCCTTAGAAGTTAAATCTTCACATGGGCTGAAAAGACTCTAGACCCTCGTGAGCATCATGTATGTACATAACCACCATGGCTACTGGTTCACATGCTGCATCTGGCAAGATTCAATTTCAGCTGTTAGATATGATTGCATATATGCTATTCTATAGCATGTGGAGTTAATGAATGCACTGTACACCAGCCAGGCAAATGATAGATTAATTAATTGATTATTTAATCAAGTGAATAAATAAATGATTTAATGATTTTTGGAGTAGGGAGGGAGTTGGGGTCTTGTTCAATTGCTAACTAGTGCATGAGTGTATTGAGAATGTTTTGAGGGGGGGAAATCTTGATGTAATTTGTCTACAAGAAACCCACGTAGCTAAAAAACATAAACATATTTTGAAAAACAAAAGGTTGGGCATGGAATTTATTAATTCAGATGTTAATAAGAAAAGAGGTGTGGTGTTATATATCAAAGAGAAATGGCAGCCTAAATTAATTTGCAAAGATGAAGAAGGGAGAGTAATTGTTGTACAAATTAATTATTGGGGGGGGGGGGGAATTAATGTGGTTGGAGTTTATGCTCCCAATACAAACAAAGTGGAATTCTATAAGAAGTTGGAAGAAAGATCGATAGAAACGGTTGATCAGAAGATAATATTAATGGGAGATTGCAACGGTGTGGTGATGCCAGAAGTAGATAGACTAACAAAAAAGAAAAAAAGTTAAACACGGTAAGCTACCAAGGACATTCTTTGATCTCGTTGAAAATTTTGATTTATTAGATATTTGGAGACTCAAACACCCAACCACAAAGCAATTTACTTTTTTTTGCTGAGCCACATCAAAGTTGGGGAAGGATAGATCTAATATGGGTTTCAAGGGATTAACCACAAGAATAGTGAAATGTGAAATATTGCCACGAACATTATCAGATCGTAACTCTATAATTTTAGAGTTAAAAAGTAAAGAACAAAATTCATTCAGATGGAGGATGAATGAAAATCTTTTTGAGAATTTACAAGTGATTGAAAAAGCTAAAGAGACTTTGAAAGAATATTTTAAATGGAATTTAAATAAAGAAACAAGTCTGGACATTGTTTGGGATGCGAGTAAAGCTGTCATGAGAGGTTTCTTGATTCAGCAAAATAATTATAGGAAAAAGTTGAGAGAAAAGAAAAAAGAAGAAATTTTGGCCCAACTTGAAGAGTGTGAAAAGAAATTAAGAATAAAACCTAAAGACAAACAGATTAAGCAAGTAATTAAAATGTTACAAACTCGATTTTCGATATTGGTAAACCAAGAAGTTGAATGGAAAATTAAATTAATGAAACAGAAATTTTTTGAATCGGCTAATAAAGCAGGGAAATTCCTTGCATGGCAATTAAGAAAAAGACAAAAACAGAATATGATAAATAAAATAAAAGTAGGAGAACACCAAATAGAAGATCCGAGGGAAATAAAGAAGACCTTCCAGGAATTTTATAAAGATCTATATAAGAAGGAGAATGAAGAAACAAGCTAAATAGGAAAGTACTTAGAAGATCATAAAGGGAAACAAATAACAGAGGAAGAAAGAGAACAACTAAATAACCCAATAACAACAGAAGAGATTCAAATTGCGATAAAAAAGATGAAAATAGGTCAAGCTCCAGGTCTGGATGGACTTTCTGCCCAATATTATAAAACTTTGAATGAACAATTAATTCCCGTACTTTGTGAAGTTATGAATAATATTCTTCAAGGAGGGAACATTCCAAATACATGGAAGGAAGCATACATAACCCTAATTCCTAAACAAGAAACTGACAGGTTAAATATCCAGAATTATAGGCCTATTTCATTGTTAAACAACGATTATAAAATCTTTACAGAAATATTGGCAAATAGATTGAAAAGAAGTTTGAAGGATTTGATTCACAAGGACCAAGCCGGGTTTCTCCCCGATAGACAACTCAAAGACAATATAAGATATATCTTAAATGTTATAGAATATTTGGAAATTAGAAATGAAATACCAGCGGCATTAATATTCATCGACGCAGAAAAAGCATTTGACAAAGTGTCGTGGCAATTTTTATTGAAGGGTATGGAAGCAATGGGGATAGAGGGTTCATTTATGAGGGGTATAACAGCAATTTATTCTAACCAAACTACTAAATTAATTGTTAATAACAGTTTGACAGAGTCTTTTGACATCATGAAAGGTACGAGACAGGGATGCCCTCTATCTCCGTTGCTGTTTATAATGGTTCTAGAGGTTCTAGCAGACAGGGTAAGAAAATCATCAGAAATAAGTGGAATAAAAATTGGAACTAAAGAATTTAAATTGAAGGCCTATGCATACGATCTTGTACTGTCTTTAGAGGAACCTCAAACTAGTGTTGGCAAAGCATTGGAGGAATTAGAGGAATTTGGTAAACTATCAGGATTCAAATTAAATAAAATAAAAACTAAAATGATGGTTAAAAATTTGGACAGGAATGTGACAGAACAACTGGAACAGAAGTGCGGAATTAATGTGGTGAAAAAAGTAAAATATCTAGGGATCTGGCTAACAATGAAAAAAATATATACTTTAGTATGGAAAGGAATCAAAAGAGACTTGGACATTTGGAACAGATTAAAGCTGTCTTGGACCAGGAGAATGGCAGCTATTAAAATGAATATCCTTCCAAAGATGTTATTTCTTTTTCAAACGATCCCTGTGATTAAGGGTTAGTTTAAGGATTAGCAAAAAAAACCTATCAAGATTTATTTGGCAAGGAAAGAGACCCAGGATTAAGTTTCAATTACTAACAAATCAGAAGGAAATAGGAGGGTTCTCAGTTCCAAATTTAAAATTATATTATGAGGCATCCTGCTTGTGCTGGATAAAGGAATGGATAATTCTGAAAAACACTGACTTGCTGGATCTGGAAGGGTACAATAACAGATATGGATGGCACTCTTATTTGTGGCATAACAAGGTGAAAATTCATAAAGGCTTTATAAATCATATTTTTAGAGGTGCCCTGTATGACGTATGGGACAAGAACAAAAACTTATTAGAAAGAACCACACCCTGGTGGCTATCTCCGATAGACGTGTTAACAACAAAAAAACTAAATATGGAGGGAAAGAGAGTAACATATGAAGAAATATTAGTGAAAACGGAGAGTGGGTGGAAAATTAAAACATATGAGGAAATAAAAGACGGGTTGACAGGTTGGCTACAATACCACCAGGTAAATTGCTTATTGAAAGAGGACAAAAAAACAGGATTTAGCGAGAAAAAGTCTAAATATCAAATAGAAATCCTGGAGGGAAGAACAAAACTTCTGTCCAAAATGTACAACTATCTGTTGGAATGGGACACTAAGGATGAATTAATAAAGTAATGGTAAAGTGGGCAATCGATTTTGGTTACAACATAGAATATGATGAATGGGTAAAACTATGGAACGAAGGGAACGAAGGGATGAAATTTACAGCGTGTTCCACTTTAAGGGAAAACTTAGGGGAAATGATGCACCGGTGGTATATTACCCCAGTCATATTGGCGAAAATGTACAAATTGAGCAATAAAGCCTGTTGGAAATGTAAACTTAAGAATGGGGATCTCTACCACATGTGGTGGGAGTGTAAAAAGATGAAAAAAAATTGGGACCTAATATACAATGAACTTAAGAAATTGTTTAAGTACACATTCCCGGAAAAAACGGAGGCTTTCCTACTAGGGATAATAGGGGAGGAAGTAAAAAAGGAGGATCATAAACTATTCCAATATGCCACGGTAGCGGCCAGGATTCTTGTAGCTCAAAAATGGAAGTCACCGGAGACTCCAACGGTTATGGAATGGCAGGCTAAAATTTTTGAATACACAGAATTAGCTAAAGTGGGAAATTTTAAAGTTAGATTGTGTTAAGATAAATTATAGAGCAAAAAAATGAGAAAGTTGGAAAGGAATTGCTGAAATAGCTAATTGAACTAGAATACAAAAAAGGGAGGTGTGAGGAGGTCGATGAAACAAGTAAATGAAAGGTAAAGATGTGGAAATATTGAATGTGTTTTTAAATGTTTTTGTTTTTCTTGTTGTTTTGATGTATTGTTTTTCGCTGTTTTTATTTTTATTTTTGATGTATTGTCTGTTAAAAAAATTTATTTTCCCCCCCTTTTCTTTCTGTAACTATTAAACCTTTAATAAATGTTATTTTTTTTAAAAAAAAAAAAAACAGAATTAGCTAAAATGGGGCAAATTTGTAGCATATATAGGAATTAACTGTAGAAGTTTAAAAACTACAGCAGGGCTAATATAAATCCTGTGATGTGTATGGAAATGAATAAGAATCTGTAAGAGAAGATGTATATTAAGAAAACCGCAACTGGGAAGGAAGGAAGTCGAGGCGTGATTATATGCAGTGTAAATAAGATGACATCAATAATGACTGTAAAGATTGTTTTATTTTGTTTGTGGAAAAATTTCAATAAAAAGCATTTTAAAAAAACAACAACAACCATCCGACTTTTAGAAGACATCTAAAGGCAGCCCTGTTTAGGGAAGTTTTTAATGTTTGATTCTGTATCATGTTTTTTATATTTGGTTGGGAGCCACCCAGAGTGGCTGGGGAAACCCAGCCAGATGGGCGGGGTATAAATAATAAATTATTATTATTATTATTATTATTAAAACCTCACACAGGAAGAAGAAAGGAGAACTTCACTTGCGAATTTACAAATTGTTATATGTGTCGATGCAAATTGACGTTAATTATTGTAGCTGTGGTGTAACGGATTTTATCAAGAGTGGTCTGATGGTGGTTCCTGCTTGGCAGGGGGTTGGACTCGATGGCCCCGGTGGTCTCTTCCAACTCCCTGATTCTATGATTCTAAGAGTGGATTGTATTTGGTTTGAGCAATAGTCTGGAGGCAGAATTACAGGGAATTAGACCTTGAAGCACAGCACATGGGAAGCCACACAAAATTTATAATTGGCTATGTAATTGATTTGTATTTGAATTGGTATTGTTATTTGATATTAATATAATATGGCACATATTAGATTTTTATAATTGAAAATTAATAAAAAAAATAACAAAAAAGAAGCAACAAAAGACAACTTTGAATATTACAAAAATACATGGTTACATATAAAAATGTTACATTAATACAAAGTTGCTAATATTTATAAATCAGTATCAATTCATTTTTCTTCTGACACAAGGAGAATACATGGCAAACTAATCAAGAAGAATCAAATTTTCTTCAGCAATAAATGGGATGGTTGGTATGTTGGGATGGAGTGGCCTGTGCTGTAAGAACTGTGGTCCTCCAAATAAACAAGATATTTTATATCTGTGAAATGTTGGAGGGTATATCAACTACAATATATATATATAAACAAACGGATTTTTTAAATCCTCACAGCCACCTTGCTGAAAAATTCTATGAAGTGCCATTGATTTCTGGGGTTTCGCTTAAGGCTCTTTCATTGTGGAAATAACCGGAAATGTTATAATCAGGACATTATTTTCTCTGTGCTATATTCTGTTGCCACAAACTGGGCTTGGATGGCTTCAGGAGCTGTGTCTTTAAGCCTGTTTCAACCACTCCAGCTACTATCTTTAGATTACCGGACCTTTCACCATTTCTAGTTATGCTTTGTAATAAACTCTACTTCACTTTTGCTCTGTATGCTTTCTCCATTAAACTAATGACAGGGTATAGAATTCCTGGAATTGCACTATTTTAGACTCAAAAAGCAGAAAATCGCTTGAATGCTCCTATCTGCTGCCTGAAATGTGGTCTGCAGGTTGGGCAGAATAATTCTTTATATCACAGGGCTTTCCTGCATACCTCTCTTAAGATGGGGCTTGGCCAACTGCTCCCATCCTGGATAGTAATTGTAAGAGCTGTAGCTACTTCTAGGGAGGCTACTCTGTGCTTAGGGGTAGACAAGGATCAGCAATGGAACCCTTGCAGACTGGGAGGTAAAGACCAATTTTATCTTCCCTATCCCTTCTTTACTGCACCTGGAAATCTGGAGCCTGTTGAACAGCCAGAAGATTGAACCAGCTAACCCCAACCTTTAGAACAACTGTAAGAGCATAGCCTTAGTTGCTTCCAGGGAGAAGTCTCAGGGGCAGACTTTGGACTTTCAAATTTCAACAACACCCTGTGCCTCTCGCCTTTTGTTCTGCGCATGCACTATGTCCTGTGGTGCTCCCCTCGGCTAGGCATACATTGCAGGGAAACTGGTCATGCTGTTCTAAATCTACCTCTGGGCAGTTGTGCTGTGCTGAGCGTACAAATGCAACTCATGAATGTATAAAGTGGGATCAATGGTGTGCCTCCATTGGTGCTACAGTGGTACCCCACAAGACGAATGCCTCGCAAGACAGAAAACCCGCTAGACGAAAGGGTTTTCCGTTTTTCAATGCGCTTCGCAGGACAAATTTCCCTATGGGCTTGCTTCGCAAGACGAAAATGTCTTGCGAGTCTTGAGATTTTTTTCACTCCCCACCCCCTTTTTCTAAGCCGCTAAACCGCTAATAGCCTTTTAGCAGCTAATCCGCTAATCCCTTAAGCCTTTAATAGCCGCTAATAGCCGCTAAACCGCTAATAGCCGCTAAACCGCTAATAGCGCTAATCCGCTAATAGGGTTGCTTCGCAAGACGAAAAAACCACTAGACGAAGAGACTCACAGATCGAATTAATTTCGTCTTGCGAGGCACCACTGTATTTTATATTTTTATTGGTTTATTGTATTGCACTTTTGTATTTGTATTTACTATAGTGCTATGGTATTTTCTCTTGGGTTAATTTGTTCCTTGCTTTGGGAGTCTTGGACTAAAATGGCACAGAAGTAAACAGATGATATTAAGATAAAGCCAGACTGATAGTTCCCTTGTTTGTATAGGCCTGACTCCAACCCCTGACCTAAGGCTTATGACCCTGAAGGAGTGTCTCCACCCCCATCGTTCTGCCTGGACACTGAGGTCCAGTGCCAAGGGACTTTTGGTGGTTCCCTGGCTGTGAGAAGCCAAGTTACAGGGAACCAGGCAGAGGGCCTTCTTAGTAGTGGCACCCACCCTGTGGAACGCCCTCCCACCAGATGTCAAAGAGAACAACAATTACCAGACTTTTAGAAGACATCTGAAGGCAGCCCTGTTTAGGAAAGCTTTTAATGTTCAATAGATTATTGTATTTTAATACTTTGTTGGGGTAACCCAGCCAGATGGGTGGGGTATAAATAAATTATTATTATTAAAGAGGAGGAGGAGCTGGGCTGACCAAGTGGCTCCTCTTATTCCTTTGATTCTGAGCCCTTCCAGCTTGCATCACATCAACCTGCCAAGTGGTTCAAAGTGTTCTCTAGGCCCATTCTCTTTTTCATAATAGAATCGATGCACATCTGTTGAAATAAACTCCTTTGAACAAGTCATTGTGGAGAACTTTTCCAGGAACATGCCTGACCCAGGAAGAACAGGGGACTGCAGCATGGCTTGAGGGCAGTCATGGAGCTGTTAAATCCATGGCCATGAGCAATACATTCGACAGTGAGAAAAGTATTAATAAACTTACTGATAAGTCACCGTTTCAGGATAATAGCTGGGATAGGGTGGGTGTGTGTAATGATCTACCCTTGCTAGGATTACAAGATAACGCACGCAAAGCACCTTGAAGGTCAAATCCTGTCTGAATTTGAAAGTGAGGTTTATATATGTTGCAAGACTGAAGTTAACTCAAGCAATGCTGAAATGAGACATTCTGCCATAAGCCATAACTTGTTGTGATAAGAACAGGTATACTACACTTGATCTTAGCCAAAAGGCCACAAAGCTACCATATGTCTTGAAACTGGATCCATAAGAATCGAGGCCAGACTGTTGCTCGCCACCCTGAATTACTGGTTGAAACTATCCCTCTTCCCGAGCAGCCTTGCTCCCAGTGGCGTAGCGTGGGGGGTGCAGGGGGGGGGCGGCCGCACCGGGCGCAACATCTGGGGGGGGGCGCGCTCGCGCTCGCACTCGCAGCTCTCTGCCCCTACCTGGCTCACTCACTCTATCTCACTGCAGTGCTGGCTGTGCAAATCCGATCCGAGCCGCCGGGTCACTGCCCACTGTGGAGGGGAGGGTGCCAGGTGTGCGGTGCGGTGCGGAGAGAGAGCGAGGGACTATCTGGGGGAGGGACAGTGCAGCGGGGGGGCGCAAATTACTTGCCTTGCCCCGGGTGCTGACAACCCACGCTACGCCACTGACTATTAAGGACGTTTTCCAACTGACATGGAAATGAGCAGTGAAAAATATAACTATTTTATATTTTACTTGACATGGGGCATGAACAAGCAAAAAAAGAAAAAATTAAATAGCATGTGGAAGACACAGAATGCCAAGCAGACCTAGCCAGGTCCCCAAAATTTCTAATCAGTGAATCCAGAAGGTACCTCTGTTTTAATTATTAGTTTTCATCCATCCATTATCTGTGTTAATCCCGTATTCGATTCACATTTTTTATCCTATGCTTGTTTCTTTGCTATTAATAACTATCGGTTTAAATCCTAGTTGCTATTTTATTCATATGGGGGCGTTTTAATGCTGGTCTGTGACTGTAATGAAGTTAAAGAAAAAGAAAACTTGTTGTCACTCTCATTCTGATTTCAAAGTTGTTTTGTTTTCTAGATTGAATTGATGCTTTGCTTTTACTTGCTGCATAGAGGTGTGCTCTTGGTGATACAGTAACTTATTGTAGGATGTATCCCATCCGCTCTGGAATGATTTGGCAACAGCTTTGTTTCGCAAAACTATTGGCATTCTCCAGAATATCAAAGCTTTCAGCCTGGTTTATTGCATTCGTTTTGAAATCCACACAATATCTTTCCACCTGCTGTGCTTCATTACAGAATCCAATGTTTTTATAAAAACAAAACAGGAACCAAAAATGTGTTTTTGTTTTGTTTTGTTTTTTTAAAAAACCTGGCAGGCACTTTCTTGAAACTTGCAAAGATTTTGAAGGCTGATGAATATATCCTCTACACAATCCCCCTTCTTATCTTGATGTAAACTAATCCCCAAACCACCTGGATAATAAGAACTCTCTGCTGAGTTAGATCTGCCTGCAACATACTAATGGCTGTGTCTATAAATACGTCTGAATTCCATTTATAAGGAAAGTCTATCATATCTGGGGTGCCAACCCCCACCAACATCCATACGAGCATCAGTTCAGTGGGCACAAAACCTTGTTGTTGTTGTTTAGTCGTTCAGTCGTGTCCGACTCTTCGTGACCCCATGGACCAGAGCACGCCAGGCACTCCTGTCTTCCACAGCCACCCGCAGTTTGGTCAGATTCATGTTTATAGCTTCGAGAACACTGTCTAACCATCTCGTCCTCTGTCATCCCCTTCTCCTTGTGCCCTCCATCTTTCCCAACATCAGGGTCTTTTCCAGTGAGTCTTCTCTTCTCATGAGGTGGCCAAAGTATTGGAGCCTCAGCTTCACGATCTGTCCTTCCAGTGAGCACTCAGGGCTGATTTCCTTCAGAATGGATGCGTTTGATCTTCTTGCAGTCCATGGGACTCTCAAGAGTCTCCTCCAGCACCATAATTCAAAAGCGTCAATTCTACATGCATGCAAGAGGAACAGAGCCGATCTGCGCATGAAGTGGACTGAGGCAGCCACCTCTGGTGATGGAATCCCACAGCCTGGTGCCACACCCCACCCCTACTGTCGCCAAGAAAGTGTGGAGGAGCCACAAGATCTCATGACAGTTCTACAAGATCTCACCAGAAGCTGCCGCTGCACAACACCAATATGTGAAGCTGCCACGGTGTGGCAGGGGAGCGGCATCTTCCGATTTCACCTCAGGCAACAAAACAGGACAGGCCACCCCTGAAGACGAGTTGTCGCCTGGCAACTACCAGCAAGAGAAGTCTTCTTCCATCATGGGACAAATAATTTCCTACTGTCTCCTTTGCCTCATGAGTTCCCAATGAGAGCTGTTGCCTGGTGACTTCCCAGAAAAGGAAGCTATAAGAAGGGATAGTAGAAGCTTTGGGTAGAAGAATATTCCATTAGGCTAACAGTAGTGTAGAATTCTCTCTCCTCTCTTTCTCTCTCTCTCTCTCTCTCTCCCCCCCCCCCATACAACAAAGAGAGAATCCTTGTGCTCCGTCAATTTTTCTGACTCTACATGTATGCTTCTCCATTCATTTTGTCCTTCACCTCAAGCAACACTAAGCCATATCAAATATTTGGTTATTTTAATGGGCATTTAGGACGCTCAGCTTCAGCACAACATCTTTTAATAGACCACTCTGCCAGCTAATTCTAAGACATAATTAACCTTAGTAATACATTTCTGTGAATTGATGCCCCTAGGAGCCAATATGCAGTTCCTCAGTATTTGGGAGTATTAGTCACTTACATCTTCACTTTGGTAAATGGAACACATTTGATGTAATTTATCCATACTTGTGCATACAGATAACTATATAATAGCTTGCTGCTTATCTAAGGCAGCTGTTTTGTCCCGGTTAAAATTAAGCAGAAGTAGCGGTAGATGGGAGAATATATGATTTTATGTAACTAGCAGCAGATTGCAGAAGACTTTCCCATCTCCCCAAATTTGCCTTTTTACTTCTGATTCAGGCATACTCAGTAAAACCTTATTGATTCCAAACAAATTACTCGCGATGATGTGAACAACTTTAGAAACACCCTGAAAATGAATTTAAGGCAACAGCTGCAAAAGAGCAAAGCAATCCATAATTCCTGCATTTATATCCCATTTGTGAAGAAACAGCAAACAACATGTCTCTATGGTATAGTTTAAACAAAAGTGATGTTCTTCTACATTCATTCCTATAGAGAGGCCTGTAGCCAAGGAAATGCCTGGTTAATTCCAATCAATATATGAAATCCCACCCATCTGTTAAAGCAGGCATGTCCAACAGGTAGATCATGATCTACTGGTAGATCGTGGGGTGTTCCTGGGAGATCCTGGTCAATCTCTGGCTCAAACCCCCACAAAAAAACGAAGCTCAACAACTTTGGTTTCCTTAAAAAAGCTCAACAACTTTGGTTTAAAAGCTTAACAACTTTGGGTAGACCACTGCAAGGTTTTTTTATACTCTGAGTAGATCGTGGTCTATTGGGAGTTGGACACCCCTGTGTTAAAGTGTCAGGGGTCCTTCTCGGGCCCTTGAAATCACAGGTTCACAATACTGCAGTGCAAAATAGGATTCACAACCAGCAGAATTGTTACATTCTGGATTCTAGAGAACAGATGTTGTCAGAATACAGTGGTGCCTCGCAAGACGAAATTAATTCGTTCCGCGAGTTCTTTCGTTGAGCGAGTTTTTTCGTCTTGTGAAGCACCACTGCTGTTAAACACTAACAACGGCGGGGAGGGGCGGGGAGAAGCAGGGCAGCTGCCGCAGCCGGTACCTCGGACTCACCCGTGCCTTGTGGCCACTGTGCGACGCGGCTGCTGGAGGGTGGCGGGGCTCAGGAGCGCGACTCCGGCTGCAACGGCTCTCTGAGAGGAGCGCGCGAGGGCGGTGGGCAGCGGCGCGAGGCAGCCGGAAGGTCGGCCATCAGCCGGAAGGTGGGAGGGAGCCGGAGGAGCGGGGAAGCGAGTGTGCGTGCTTGCAGTGACCGTCGCCATGACACGAGAGGCAGGGCCGTTTCGTCTAGCGAAGCAAGCCCTTAGGAAAATCCATCTTGCGAAGCACCTCAGAAAACAAAAAACCCTTTCGTCTAGCGAGTTTTTCGTCTTCCGAGGCATTCGTCTTGTGGGGTACCACTGTATAACTCCCATCACCTGTGACCATTGGCCATTCAGCAAATGCAGCCTGAGTCTAACAACATTTGAAGAGCCACAAGTGCCCCATCGCTCTAGTCAAGGAAGAGCAGCAGAGGCAGATTTTGTTGGGATTCACAGGATGCTGTGTAAGTAAGTCTGCAGGCTTCAGTTTGCAACAGGCTGATGCAATACTCTCTGTGGAAGTGCTGGGTCAGAATGACTCAGCAGTAATGTGATTGGCTGCCACCAGTTTAAAAATTTAAAGTATATTTACAGAAATATTGCAAAATTAATGAATGTCAGAAGAATATTGGAATGAAGTTATATGGTTTTAGTAGAAGTGTTATTAAGAACTATATGAATATTAATTCTTAATGTGTCAAAGTGGAAAATTTAAGGTTAAATTGTGTTAGGATAAATTATAGAACAAAAATTGAAGAAGAGGGAAAGGATTTGTTGAACCAGCTAATTTGAACTAGAATACAAAAAAGGGAGGTGTGAGGAAGTCGAGGAAATAAGCAAATGAAAGATATGGATATGAAACTTGGTTGTGTGTCTAAATGTTTTGGGTTTTTGTTGTTGTTGTTGTATTGTTGTATTGTATCTTTTTCATTGTTGATGTATTGTCTGTTGAATCTATGTATTGTTTTTCTCTATCTTTTTTCTTTCTATAACTATAAAACATTTAATAAATATCATTAAAAAAATAAAAATAAAATAAAAGTAAAGCCTGTCCAATAGTAATGGTGGTGGTGTGGTGTGTAGAGGAGTGTCTTCTTTTTGCCTCAAGGTGCAGCCAGGGACTCTGTCTGATTATATGAACTGCTTCTGTAGATATTTGTATGTCTATTTAGCTCACAATAATACATACTGCACTAAAAAACCTCGGACTCTGAGCATTCTGCTAAAGCGCCGCAAGGAATTCGTGACAGATTTAGGGGAGCAGAACCAGTTTGCCTACTCTGGATGCTAAGTTGAGAGGGTGCTGCAGGGGGTATCGCAACAGTGACTCAGAACAGAAGGCAAGGGGGGGCATAATTTTTGTGTTGCACAGGGCACCACTGAAATTTTTAAGCCCAAAGCCCAAAATCTGCCACTGGGAACTCATTCTAACTTCCAGGCACACTTTCTGTGTCTCTCCTTTATCACCTATTGTAGGAGTGGTTCACCTTTCACGGGGGCTGAGGACCACATTGAACCATGGGCCACCCCTCCAGGGGACAATGATCAAACACATATTCATTCATTCATTCATTCATTCATTCATCCTAAAACAGGGGTCTGCAACCTTTAAGACAAAAAGAGCCACTTGGACCCATTTCCGAAGAAAAAAAAACTGGGAGCCGCAAAACTCATTATTATAAAAATAACTTTTTTGTCCCTTTTTTATTATTTCTTTGACCCCTCAGAATTACTCCTCCTCATGGAAATAAACGTTAAATTAACAAGTTACCTTTTTTTGTGTGTGTGTTCTTCACTCCCCTTCAAAACAGTGACCAGCGTACATGCCCCTTACAATGTAGCGGGCGGGAAGGTGACGTCGGGACGGTGCGTGACTAACGCACACACCGCCCCCATGCGATGTCACAGCCAGTACAGCGCCCGCCACAGTGGGGAGTGTCAGGGCGCACAATGCGCCTCCTCCCCTGGCTAGTATCCGCCCCGGAGCCGCGGCAAAGGTGTAAAAGAGCCACATGCGGCTCTGGAGCCGCGGGTTGCAGACCCCTGTCCTAAAACAATATCAGTAAATTCATATTTGCATTAACTAACAAAGCACTGACCATTGACCCATACCCCCACAGCATTAATTTTTTCATATTAAAGTCATACTTTTCATAAACGACTTCCATTGGAATCATTATTTCACTTGCCAATTCATATTTCATTGCCGATTTGTGCGTTGTTATTAAGGAAACGCTGACCGCTGAGAAAACACCCCACCTCCCAAGGCTGCTCTTCAGAAATTTTCTCTTGAAATCCTTCCCGTTGCCAAGAGAAACGCACAACCCTTGCATTCCGTCGCTCATTTTAGGTTGCTGAGCTTTCCGCCTGCGCTTGAATGGTGTTTTTATGTTGCTTCTCCACTTTCCTGGCTCTGCTACATAAAGTAAAGCACTATCAACAGGACAAGTGGCTCTCAATCCTGGCAGAGAGATAGCAATCTTTCCTGACAGCCTCTGTAGGTCGACAGAGCTTAATAAAGGCATCCAGAATGCTGCGGAAGCTCTCAATACCTAGAAGCTACAGATAGTGTTCAAAATGCTTGGTTTTGGATTTTATGGGACTACAGGCATTTTGGACACCCAAAATTGCCCCCCAAAAGTGGAGCCAGCAGGAGCGAATTTATTATTATTATCATTTGCTGTTGTCATGGGCACCTAAATTTAAGGCACCTAAAATGTTTTGGGGGCTAGTTACATACCCTCCAACATGCTGAAGCAAAAAACCAGGATGCCATCTTCTGGGGCTGTGTTTCCATACAAGTCACATGACCCATGCGAGAGCACAGCCCTGAAAGACACACTTTTTGGTGGCGAGATTGCAGTGTCCAAAATGGCCGCCATGCTCTCATGCAAAAAAGGGGGGGATGTCCCAGTTTTATTGGGACATTTGAGGGGTATGGAATGGCGCACTGGGCACTGGCCCATGCTACGTCAATACCATGGGGCCAGTGCCCAGTGTGCCATTCCATACCCCTCAAATGTCCCAATAAAACTTCGCTTATGGCCGCGTCTCACCGATATGCCTTCATTAGATTTTCTAAGGGCCAAGTCCCTTCAATGTGTGCTTGTGAAATGAAAACATCTGAATCTCTTCATCATGTTATGTTTATCTGCCCTTTATATAGCTCAGCCCGTGCTAGCATACTAAACTCCATAATCCGGCCTATGGCTGGCAAACCAGTAGACATACAGCTTGCCTGGGCACTTCAAGATGTGGATCCTTATATTACCCTACAGGTTGCTAAATTCCTAACAGCCGTCCTCTCGTATAAGAGACGGAATGGAATGTTAGCTGATTATTGACCGCTATAAGAACTTTTTATAATGACATCAGATACTGATTTTAGTGTAGTCCTTAAAATTTTTAACCTTAAACTTTTCTTATGAATGGCTAATATTTGTCCTTGTGAGTTGTGAACGGTGTTATATTACGTGTGATCTGTACGAGTCCGCTGTTTTATTTGATTTGTTTTGTTCTGTTGTGTTGTGTCTCATTATGGGCGTAAAGCCGAATAAACATTTTGATTTGATTGATTACCATGGGGCCAACACCTTGGCCTGGATGCCTGAGCCCATCTCACCTAGTTGGGCCACAACTAGTTGGCGAACTGTGACTATAAATTGTTCACAGCAATTCTAACAAATAGACTTTGAAAAGTAATGAGTGATTTAATACATACTGCCCAAGCTTGGTTCTTACCAGGCTGACAATGAAAAGACAATGTGAGAAACATAATAAATATAATAGAACACTTGGAGGTCCACAATGGTTTTTTTAGATGCTGAAAAAGCATTTGACAATCTTTCTTGGCTATTCATGTAAAAAATGTCTTGGGGGAAATGATACCAGGTGGTGCCTTTCTAAAAAGTATTAATGCTATTTACTCTGACCAAACGGCAAATACTATAGTAAATAATAACATTTCAGAGAAGTGCAAAATAATGAAAGGGACCAAACAAAGCTACCCTTTCTTTCTGCTATTATTTATTATTACCTTAGAAATACTGACGGAAAGAATAAGAAGCAATGATGAAATACGAGGAATCAGAGTAGGCAAACAAAATTATGAGGCAAAAGCATTTGCTGATGTCATAGACCTTGGCACATGTGGTGGGAGTGTAAGAGAATAAGAGAATTTGGGGACATTCTATATAATGAACTTAAAAAGATACTCAAACTCTCATTTACGAAAAACCTGAGGCCTGCCTATTAGGAATTATGTCCATTGAAATCAAGAGAAATCTTAGACCTCTTTTCATGTACGCAACCCCAGCGGCTAGGATTTTAACAGCAAAGAATTGGAAAAGTGATAACATGCCCACAAAAGCTGACTGGCAAGCAAAAATGGTAGAATACTAACAACTCACAAGGATGACAGGGAGAATAAGAGAAAATTCAGTACAGAAAGTTAATAAAGATTGGATAATGTTTAAAGACTATCTTAAAAACTATTTTGATAACAGTAAACTCCTGGCAGACTTAGAATGAATCTTGAAATACAAAGACAGTATATAAAAGAATATTCTGGATACAAAACGGGAAAGTTAAAAAATAATAATGAACTGTGTACATATTAACAAAATGTAAAATAGTACAATGAGAAGATTCAAAAGTTAGGTGTGTTTATGTTCTAAAGTATGTAATGTGTATTGTTCATGTACATACCTGTTATACACATTGACGTTATGTACAACTTCAGCTCTCGGATTGTATCAAGATGGCCAGGGGAGTGAGACAGGGCTGCATTTTGGCTCCCACTTTGTTTAGTTTGTTTTTGAATGATCTAGAGGCAAGCCTATTGGACCCGGATGGCCATCCTCCAAGAATAGGAACCAGAAAGACCCCTCTTTTGTTGTATGTAGATGATGGCAGCCATCCTCTCTCGCTCTAGACCTGGCCTGAAATACCAACCGAGGAAGTTGCGTGTCGAGATCCCCAAGCCACCCCCCAAATAACTCACAAGACTATCTGTCCCCCCGCCTGGGGACAGAACTGACTTCCGGGCACCACTGAAAGACAGTGCAGGAAAACAAGTCGCGGAGAAATGGAGCTGAGTCACAGACCCTCAATTCTCATCCGCATGCTCCCCGAAGGCTTGCCGGCTCTAGTCCCATTCCAGGGATTGGACGAAAAGATGTCAAGCCCCAGGATTCCTTTAACGGAATTCCCTTTCCGCAGCAACCATGGAGGGGCAGGCACAGCCTATCCTAACCCCTCCTCCACCAATTTATAACCAATGCCTAACCGCAACCTTACAAGTTGTGATGATTTGCTACGCAGTAGGCAAAAACCAAATGGCCCAGCCAATCAGCCAGATGGACAAAATTCCTACCAGGCCCCTGCCCCAACGGCAGACGACTCCATGACAGGCATAGCAAGGTCAATGCAACAACCCCTTACTCAAGGGCGGGTGGGCGGGTGATCCGTTGCACGCAGCAAAGAGAAAGCTCCAGGCTGTGTGCAGAGTATTTAAACATTTTACCCCTCCCACCAAAATTGCAACGTAACTTTTACCCCAGCAACCCAGTGAACCAATCACTGCCCCAGGCCATCTTTAGAGACCCTGCCTAGTAACAGAGGGGTGGCTCAGCAGACCCCACCGCAACACGTGCTCTCCATGAAGGAGAACACACTTTCCCATATTATTGCTCTGTCAATGGGTTATCCATCAATTATGAAAAATCAAAAATACTGGTTTTTGAGAAAAGATTTTCCCCGTATAAATGGGCACTGGATGGCCATAACCTAGAGCAGACCAAATGATTCCGGTATTTAGGGCTCTTATTTCATCACTCAAAGTCCTGGAACTGCTACAGGCAAACCCCCTATCAAAAGGCGGAGATAAGCAAACTTGCTATACTCCGATTCTTTTTTACAATGGGAGGCCATTATATTCCATCAGCCATAAGGGTTTTTTATGCAAAATCTGTTTCTCAACTTCTCTATGCTTCAAACGTCTGATACAACAGTTCATTTCCTAAGTTAGATGGGTTCCAGGCAAAATTTCTCCGGTCCCTATTACAGGTCCCAAACTGTGTCCCAAATTCAATTCTATTTCTGGAATGCCCACTCTCCACCAAAGCATGGTGGGCTGCCTTGAGATACTGGCTCAAGATCTCAGTATTCAGCCTGGGGAAGGGATTATTAATACATTTAACCAACGAGAAGTTTGTCAGCCCATGGCTGAAAACTATGGCCAGAAAACCACCTTGATTGGACTGCCATCATCCCTCTTACATCATCTGAGTCATTATACTGCACTTGAATCCCTGAGGCAAAGGCTTTGGGACATCTCACAGAGCAACCTGCGATCCCGGATCTTATGTAATTTGTAGCCCGGTCACAGCTGGAATCCAATACGGGTTCGACTTTCAGATATCCTCATATCTTAGGAATTTGTACCTACCTATCGGCGTTTATTTACCAAAGCCAGACTAAATGGATTTCCCTCAGAAGTTCTAAATGGCAGACTGAAAAGCATCCCTTATCAGAATAGGCTTTGTTTATGTCCCCAGGACATCGATTGTATGAAGCATATCCTACTGCATTGTGGGCAATATGAGCAAGCAAGGGATTGACTGATCAAACCCTCACTGGCAAATTTGCCGGGAAAATCTAAAGCCTCCCATATTAAATATCTTTTGGAAGACAGGTAAAATGATATTACACTGACCATGCTAAAGTTTCTTTCAGAGGTTATAAGAATCAAAGATCATTATGCCCTAGATAAAACAAAATGACTGCCTTGGTTTTTTCCATCGGCCTGTCTGATCGTTTTAGCTGTATCTAGTTTTGAAATTGCTTTGTGGGTCTTTGGACAGCAATAAAGTACTGAAAATTACAACTTCTGGATTTTTCAATACTTACTAAAAATATGGTGCACAAATATTATTAACGATACAGCAGATATCTTATTCACTATTATTGTACCTTGGATACCAAATTTTGTATTACCATGCATTCATTTATATTGTATAGATCTAATATCAGCTGAGGAAGCCCTTCGGGGAGAAATAGGGGAGATATCCGGAAACTCTGCAGCTTTACCCAGTTGACATGGCAACCTTGATAGTCATCTTGATGGGCTCAGACAGAAGACTATCATGGACACAACAAACTGCATACACTAGTGTATTCAACACAGACTATGACAAAGGGACCGTGACCGGATTCCTCTCAGGGGGCAGGAAACTGTGCCTTTCCCTTTGTTTCCCGAAAATGACTCATGGGGAGGAAGAGAAGGGGCTCCAGCCAGGTGTCAGGATACTCAGATTACCTGTGCAACCCTTCCCCCGACTCCTCCTGTTTTTAATGTATTCATGATGTAAATATGATGTATTTCTAGGGGTGTAACTTAGGGGATTAGGAGCTAATAAAAGTTGGGGTCTTCTTTTGTTCTGGGCTTCCATCCTGCTTCACCTTGTGGGTGGTGGGAGTCCTGTCGCGACAGTCTTTCTTTAATAAAGACCGAGCCTACAGGCTGCTGATTTGCTCCAAATTGCTCTGGTTGGTGTCTTGATTTCTGCCCAAGGGAGCCCTCGGATTTTCCGGTAACAGTTTCAAAGATATTGTTTCTGTTCCAGATGATTCCAATTGTGAGTGGGCCTAGATGTTTCAGGGATTGGCAGAGGGAGCTATCAAAATTCATTTGGCAAGGGAAGAAACCCCGAATTAAACACAAATTACTAATTGATATTGAAGATAGAGGGGGCTTTGCATTACCAGATTTGAGGCTCTACTATGAAGAGTCCTGCCTCTGTTGGTTAAAAGAGTGGATGAGCTTGCAGAATACTTATTTATTGGATTTGGAAGGATGGGACAATAAATATGGGAGGCATGCCTATTTGGGCTATGGAAATGTTAAAGTACACAGGGGTTTTCTAAATAATTTAATATGGAAATCATCATACACTGTGTGGGGGACAGGTACAAAAATTTATTGGAACCAAAAAAAACCTGGTGGTTATTCCCTCTAGAGGCTATCTCAGTAAAGAGGAAAAACATGGGGGGGGGGGCTGGGCAACCTATAAAGAAATATTAGAGGAAGACCAAAACCAACTTAAATTGAGAAAATTTGAAGAAATCAAACATCATCTTACAGATTGGCTACAGTATCATCAACTAAATGATGTTTTCAAATTAGATCGGAAGGTATCAATGTTGGAAAATGATATATTACAGAACAAAAAGAAAATACTACCCAAAATGTAAGACACCTGCTAGATTGGGAGGTTAAGGAGGAGGAAGTTGAGCTTGTCTGGAGGTTCTAGCAGGGGAGTGCAGCTATCGTATACCCTTGACTGAAGAAAGGTACACTCCTTCTATCTGGGATAGTCGTCCTCTTCCACCGAGCGTGCAGCTTCGGGAGGGACGCACGTGGAGCGGTGAGGGAGGAAGGGGACACCCACCTAGCCAGCCAGATCAGCCAAATCCACCCTGGCGATCAATGGGGTGACAGATGTTGCTGTAAAACACCTGCTAGATTGGGAGGTTTGGATGGAATTACGGTAGATTTTTATAAAGAAACAATTGATATCTTGGGCTCAGAACTTTAAAAAGTATTTAATAATATCTTAGAAGGGGGGAAAGCCCCAGACACTTGGAAACTAGTGGAAATAGTAGAGATTGAAAAACCACAAAAGGACCCTACAGAGGTGGGGTCATACAGACCAATTAGCCTATTAAATCAAGACTATAGGATATTTACAAAGATCCTGACAAGGCGACTGGAAAAGGTACTACCTAAAATTATTAAGGATGATCAATGTGGATTTGTTAAGGGAAGATACATAGGCCATCCTATAAGAAATGTGTTAAACATATTAACAAGCAGGGTAGAAGGAAAATTGGTGGTCTTAAAATTGGATGTGTATAAAGTTCTTATGGAATATTATGCGGGAGGTAGGATTAGGAGAGAACTTTGTGGAAGCAATCCAGGAATTGTATAGAGAAGGGAAGGCTGTGGTCAGAGTGAATGAGGGGGTTTCAGATCAATTCATTATACAAAGAGGAGTTAAACAAGGATGTTCACTCTTACCACTACTATTTGTATTGGGTATAAAACAAATTCAAATATATGGTGGAGGTGCAAGCAAGCGTAGGGAACAATGTACCACATGTAGTGGAGTTGTGGGTTTTTTGTTGTTGTTTTTAATGGGATATTGTCTAGGACGGGTTTTTTTAAAAAAAGTTTAAACAAACATTTGTGAAAAAACCAGAAGCCTTTAGAATCATAGAATCATAGAGTTGGAAGAGACCACAAGGGCCATCGAGTCCAACCCCCTGCCAAGCAGGAAACACCATCAGAGCACTCCTGACATATGGTTGTCAAGCCTCCGCTTAAAGACCTCCAAAGAAGGAGACTCCACCACACTCCTTGGCAGCAAATTCCACTGTCGAACAGCTCTTACTGTCAGGAAGTTCTTCCTAATGTTTAGGTGGAATCTTCTTTCTTGTAGTTTGGATCCATTGCTCCGTGTCCGCTTCTCTGGAGCAGCAGAAAACAACCTTTCACCCTCCTCTATGTGACATCCTTTTATATATCTGAACATGGCTATCATATCACCCCTTAACCTCCTTTCTTCTAGGCATTTTGACATCTGATATGCGAAATGATAAGAGGAGGGTTTTCTTATATGCAACAACAGCAGCAAGAATGCTGATTGCTAAAAACTGGAAGGGAGGGGGGAACCCACGAAGGAAGAATGGCAAATTAAATTATGTGAACTAGCAAAAATGACAGAGGCAATCAGGAACCAATCAAACCAAAAATTCAAAAATGAGTGGGATTGTTACAGAGTATCTAGAAAAACATTGTTCCCAAACAAAATCATTAATATGCTTTGACTAATTTTCGCAAAGTAGATAACAGATAGATAATGTGTATTATGGGAGGCTTCCAGCCTGGCACGCTCTGCATCGGGTTGCGGGATTGTGCTCTGAGAAACTGGAGCACACCCGATCACAGAAGATGGGAATTAGGGGAGAATGGAGGTGGTTTGACCCCCTGAAAAGGTTTGATAGGGAAAGGCACCAGAAAAGCACCAAACGGTGCAAAAAAGGGGTTTCCCAATCGCTCCGGCACGAATTAAAATGAAGGAAGAGGGGAGAACCTCAGATTTGTTTCAGATTTGTCTACAATAAATTGATTTGGATTGGATTGGACATATTGTGAGTGCATTTGCCAACCCTGACCCAGAAGTAAGAGCTGAGACCCTGGGGGCAGGGGGTGGGCAAAGCAGAGGCAACCAGTTAGATGGCAAGAGCACAAAACATCCTGAAGATGCACACTAACTTCTGACATCTCTGTTTGCATAGGAGACATTCTTCCTGCCCCCACTCAAACCAGCAGAAACCCTGCATCTACCTGTATCAAATTTGGCAGGATCCCTTCCCACAGAAAGGGTGGCTAAGCCGGCAAATTTCACCCAACTGCCAAGATTTTTGTTAAAAAAATAGGAGCCCCCCCCCTTTAATATAAAAAAAGGTTTTTGCTGCTGCCTTGTGGCTTTATTATTCTGTGATTTCACAGTAAATTATACCATTGCTGCAGTAGTATTTTATTTTTTGTTTAAATTGTTAATTTTAGTTTTAATGTACATGCATTTTCTGCCCCGGGGTCCAGCTGAGCGGATTATCAATGCTCTAAATGAATAAGTGTTGTTCTGCTTGGGAAAGTAGAGATTGCGATAAAATAGAATATGCGCTCTCTTAGGAAAAATATATTGCTTGCGAAGCTACTCCCTGTGGCGATCACACAGGGTACCCGGACGTTTCACTGTCTATTGATCCCTGTGCCACCACTTTATTTCTTGCTTCCACCACCCAGGCCCTACCTGGGGCAATACTGAGTCCAGTCAGGGTTAAATTGCAACATAAACTTTTGTTTATTTATTGCAGTTTAACAAGCGTGTGGTTTCATAAACGGTATTGGTCAATTACAATCATGGGTTGGCTATCCAGACCTGTAACTTCCACTACCTGCTCTCACTCACTAAACCACCTCTCAGATATTTACTTGTCTTCCTAGCCCCTAACTGTTTCTGACTCAGCTTATTTCACTACACTAACTCAACCTACCCACAAACTCTGTCCCAATTCACTCCCACTCCCACTCCAACCAACCAACCAACTCCCAACAAACTCCTCCCTTCGCCCCTCCCAGAGCTGGTTTTATAGTCCCTCTGACTCCACCTCCCTGGGTTCTGATTGGGTAACCTGTTTAACTATTTTACCTCCAGCACTCTCATATGTTAACGTCACACTCCCTAATTCATATTGTGAAGAGTTTGCGGAGATCCAGCAAGTGTGAAAATATAAACTAGACTAGCTTCCTGGTTAGACGATCACCTGGGTAATGGGCCATTAAGGGGAAGTGAATCTGGGTGGGGCCAGCAAATGGGTGGGCCCCCTCCCCCAGATAGTTAGATAGACAAAGCCAGAGAGCGAAATGGTGTGACTTAGAAGCCAAAAAACAGCAATCTTGGAACTGAGAGAGACAGAGCAATGTTTTATTTCTGTTTTGATCCAAGGCTGTGGCTATGAAGGAAGCAAGGCTCTCTTGGGGTGTTGATGCTGTAAACCCCTCCTTCGTAGGCTCAGGTTGTATATATGTGTAAACAAACCATATATCATAAAGACACCAGAGTCTCCATTGTGCCACGTTGCAAAGGAAACACAAACCCTGGGTAAAAGCCTGGAAGCCCTGAAATCTCTCTGCTCAGAGATTGGGGTGGCATTAAACAAAATCTCACAAGAGCACCACAAGACATAGAATCATGACTCGCCTTGACAGTGCTGTCCTAGTTTCAGACATTTGTCTTACTTAGCAAATTACATTCTATTCCAGAAAAAGCAGCTGTTAACTCAAGTCTTGAATACTGCTGGAAATGAATCAAGAGGTACCAACAATCTCCACGGGTAGTACGTAGAACACGACTGATTTGATACATGACAAATCAAATGTTCCTGCTGGGGAGGGGGAGAGAAATGTTCTGCAGCATGAATTCTTGGAGGTAGGCCAAGTATGTAAATGTCACAATCTTTGCCATATGCAGGCGCACAGATCAGATAGAGAAGCGAGAACAGAAGTATTTCTCAGTGTCCAGAAACATGGTGTGGGGACAGATAAGAGGGAGCGATTTAGGACTCTAAAGTAATTTAAAGGTAAATGTAAAGGACCCCTGACAGTTAACTCCAGTCGCAAAGGACTCTGGGGTTGTGGTGCTCATCTCGCTTTACAGGCCGAGGGAGCAGGTGTTTGTCTGCTTCTGCAGACAGTTTTTCTGGGTCATGTGGCCAGCATGACTAAGCCACTTCTGGCGAAACCAGAGCAGCGCACGGAAACACCGTTTATCTTCCCGCCAGAGCGGTACCTATTTATCTACTTGCACGTTGGTGTGCTTTCGAACCGCAAGGTTGGCAGGAGCTGGGACCGAGCAACAGGAGCTCACTCCATCACAGAGATTCAATTGTCAGTGGTCCCTTTACCTTTAACTTTACCCTTCCCTGGTCCCTATACCTTATTATAACTTAGCCAAAGCACATATAATGGAAATATTCACATATTCTTTCCCTTCTTACCAATGCCTCCAACCCCCCCCCCAGTTGTTTCCTTGTGTCCTTAATTGCAAAGTGGGGCCTCATCAGACCTGTTTCTTTAGAAAGTGCCATGCACAAAGTTAAACAAGAGTTGTCTGAAGTATTGGGAGGGGGGGGGGATATTTTATTTAGGTCTGGATTTCTGATAATGCAACCCTCCTTTCCAAAGCCATTTTCATTCATGGTATTTCTCCATCTGTGACCTTAACCCTAACCCTAATCTGTGTACAAGTCTTGAGTGCTCCCTTCATGCATTGGGCCATGGTTGTTATGTTTATAAGTCAAAAAGTCCTCAATTTTCTATCACATATGACAATACCTGTGTATGATTCTTCACAGAATGTATAATTCATGGCCTTCAAACAATTGCCACTTATGTATCTGAGTGATACATTTCTTAGACATCTCAGCAGGATATTTATCAATTTGAATAAGTATACATATCAACTTTTATGCTATTTATATATAATCAATTTACTTTGTTTTTTGACGTTGAATATTGATGCTGAATATTCATGTGATGCATTGTCTTTTTTTACAGCTCCTGAAGAAGGCCTTAAATTATAGTTGGATCAAACGTGTTGGGCTGTTACAAAAATAAAACCGTCATTTTGTTAGCATCTTGGACACTTACCCATTTTTGCATTTTATGGTGTCACTTATGATGAAAAGGGATGTGGGTGATGCTGTGGTCTAAACCACTGAGCCTCTTGGGCTTGCCAATCAGAGTATTGGCAGTTCGAATCCCCGCGATGGGCTGAGCTCCCACTGCTCGGTCCCAGCTCCTGCCAACCTAGAAGTTTGAAAGCACGCCCAAAAGTGCAAGTAGATAAATAGGTACCGCTCCGGAGGGTAGGTAAATGGCATTTCCGTGCGCTGCTCTGATTCCAGTGTTCCACTGTGCTAGAAGCAGCTTAGTTATGCTGGCCACATAACTCGGGAAAACTTCTGCCGACAAACGCCAGCTCCCTCGGCCTGTAAAGCGAGATGAGTGCCACAACCCCAGAGTTGTCTGCCACTGGACTTAACTGTCAAGGGTCCTTTACCTTTACCTTTACCTTTATCTTGATGAAAAGGGACTTGCTATGACAGGCAAGGGCTTTACACCTTAGATGAAGTTTTATTTCTGGGGACTGCCACTTTACCACAGGATTCTACCCATGAAGCACCCCTGACCCCATCAGGCTCCACTTCCATTGCTCCTCAAGGCACCATAATTTTATTCTTTCAGAAGCTGACCGCAACACATTACACTGCATTCTCTCCTGTATGTCTTCCCTGCAATCTCTGGGACAATTTCCATCTCACCATCAGATACTGAAGAAAATGGACCTAGCAGGACTGCATTAAACAGGTACAATAGGCTTGAGAAGGAAAGCTCTGATGCATGATGCTGCTTAATGTTTAAGATTCTGAAGGTGCTGTGATGTGCAGGCAGCATTTAGCAGCATACAAGCTTGATGTGTGTAATAAAATTTCTATTCCCAACTGTTTGTTGCAATTATCATCACCCTGCTAACCATGGCAATTGTTTAGTCCATCCAAAAGAAGAATGTATTTAGAGGCAATTTATCTCCACAACAATGCTTTAGAATTTGGCAAGACAATTTGTCTTTAAGATCAGCTGCAGGGAAGAGCATGTTTTCTTTTTGCAGCTGGTGTTGTGTGCAAATGGAAAATTACCCAGACACTTCCTAAAAGCCTTGAAAATAAGTATCGAGCTTTGGCTCCCACAGTTATTCTGGCTCTGATTATCACTTGCCAAGTCTCAGCTAAAGTACAAGATGCAACATGCACTCCAAGGAGTTTCATGGAGAGCAAAACACAAATAGAACCTATGAACCTATGGTCAAAGGCCTGGAAACGATGCCTTATGAGGAACGGCTAAGGGAGCTGGGCATGTTTAGCCTGGAGAAGAGGAGGTTAAGGGGTGATATGATAGCCATGTTCAAATATATAAAAGGATGTCACATAGAGGAGGGAGAAAGGTTGTTTTCTGCTGCTCCAGAGAAGCGGACACGGAGCAATGGATCCAAACTACAAGAAAGAAGATTCCACCTAAACATTAGGAAGAACTTCCTGACAGTAAGAGCTGTTTGACAGTGGAATTTGCTGCCAAGGAGTGTGGTGGAGTCTCCTTCTTTGGAGGTCTTTAAGCAGAGGCTTGACAACCATATGTCAGGAGTGCTCTGATGGTGTTTCCTGCTTGGCAGGGGGTTGGACTCGATGGCCCTTGTGGTCTCTTCCAACTCTATGATTCTATGATTCTATGAATCTATGACCCAAGTCCATGTACCAAGCACTGTGTAGGAATCCCACAGTGGAAACCAACATTTGTTAGCCAAGGACTTTGAGAATCCCATTCACTTCCTAACGTCTGCTAACTGATGAAGAGAGGTTGCATTTTGCAGGGTGCAAGACGAACTCAGGCAATGAATATTTTACCCTTCCTCCACTAATTACTTTCCGCTGTGAACCCCTCTACATCAGAGTACCTTTCCACCCAACGCTTCTTTACTTCAAATGGCATGCATCTCCCATCACTTTTGCAGCTGATCAGCTGATTCACGGTTCTTTGATTGCCCCAGCAATTTTAAGATCAATGGTGGCTCCCCACGGCAAAAACAGTGGTCCCAGAAGCCCAGCTATCAAGGAAAGAAAAGGGAGTTGAACTTCAAACATTTCTCTCCCTCTCCCTGTCCTTAATAACAGAGGCTACCCTCTGAGATCAAGCTAGTTTTGTACGGAGAGAAATATATGCACGTATAGACAGTTTCTGTACACTTTAGATATGCTGCTCCTTGTTGTGTCCCCCCCCCCTTGTTTTTCAGACGGCTGTTGCTGTTAGATATGCATTATGTTTTATATTTGCACCCAAGATAAGTAGGTAATAACTTATGCTATCAGACTTTATTTTATAGGAGTTGAGTTTATTGCTGGGATGACATTGTGTATAATTTGACTTTGCTGTGCAGTGTGTATTCACATTCATTATGCTCACTATGTATTATGACTATGTATTGCTTATTATTATGAATTGTATTTATACAACTTCTAGTTTTTTTGTATTGTAAGGCTGTTATGTTATGTAGTGACATACATTGTTTATTATGTTCTGCGTTGTAAAGCTTGCTGTGTTCTTTTGAAGGAAAGTATATAATAGGAATTATAAAAATGAATTTAAAATAAATAAGCTATGTGTGGGTAAGGGTTTGAGACTGAACATCCTGAAGAGCTGCAGTACTGCTGGCACATCAGCAACTTGCAGAGTGCCACACACTCAGGAGAGGTGGGAAGAGACATGTTCTCTTTGTGTGAAGGGGTCTGTGGGTGATATCCAGACATTCCGATTACAGTGACTGCTCAAAGTAGACCTTAATAGCATACAGTCCCTCGTCCTCACTAAGGTGGCTACAAGCGGTAGACCACATGACTAATAATAATAGTTATATTATATATTATTATTATTATTATTATTATTATTATTATTATTACCTTGGCCATCTGGCTTGGGTTTCCCCAGCCACTCTGGGAGGCTTACAGCATATCTAGAAACATAATGAAAACATCAAGCATGAAAAGCCTCCCAACAGAGGGCTGCTTCCAGATGTCTTCTGAAAATTGTGTACAGTGGTACCTCAGGTTAAGTACTTAATTCGTCCCGGAGGTCCGTACTTAACCTGAAACTGTTCTTAACCTGAAGCACCACTTTAGCTAATGGGGCCTCCTGCTGCTGCTGCCTCGCCGCCGGAGCACGATTTCTGTTCTCAACCTGAAGCAAAGTTCTTAACCTGAAGCACTATTTCTGGGTTAGCGGAGTATGTAACCTGAAGCGTATGTAACCTGAGGTACCACTGTAATTCCTTATATCCTTGACATCCGAAGGGAGGGCATTTTGTATGAATTTTACACCATACAAACAAATTCCCTCTACAAAGAACACAGGTATTTTAACAAGTTGGGGTGTGGTTTTTTTGGGGTGTGGGGACATTCATTGATATGAGTTCCCATCTGCTGTCTAAAGACACATGCTTACCATAAGAAGTCTCTCTGCATAGCTATTTCCCTTCATAAGAATGAGCGGGTTGCCCTCAGAGAAACATGGAGATTGGGATCATAGTGGTTAATTGTATCTCACTGTCAGGGAAAGGGGGAAATGTTTGAAATGCAGCCACTTGCCCCCTCGATCAAACCCATTGCTCTTACAGGGACACAGGAGGTGTGAATGATGAGCTGGACATGGCCCAGGAGGAAGGAGCAGAACCACTGCCTAACACTGCCTCCAACTCCCAACCCTCCTGGATGGTCCAGGAGGATACCATGGTCAGTAGCATCAAGCTGCCTCTATCACATATTCCAGTTCAGGGAAGCTTATCTATATAGTCCAGGGCCTGCTAAACATCAACTCCAGGCAATAAGAGCATACGTAAAGTCTGCTGGATCAAGTCAGTGGTCACTCGCTAGTAGGAAATATGGAGAAAGAAAATGCCCATCCCCCCAGATTGGCTGGTATGCCCCTCCCGGCCCTTTTATATGCGGACGACACAGTTTTAATTTCCTTTTCGTGTGTTGGACTAAGAAGACTTCTGAGATCTTTTACCAAATATTGCACCATTGAACAACTCACAATTAACTACATCAAATCCAAAGTCATGGTGTTCTCTAAAAAAAGGAGGAGGCACAAATGGAGAATAGACAGTCACTCAATAGAACAGGTAGCAACTTTTAAATACCTGGGTGTAACCTTCCAGGAAAGGGACTCATGGCGCTTTCAGATTAATAATACTATTGCAAATGCAGAAAGATCTACCAAAGCGTTAACAAGATTCTTTTATGGGCAAGGGGGCCAACACATACCGGCAGCCTCCCAGGTCTTTGCTGCCAAAATACTACCACAATTGTTATATGGATCCCAGATCTGCAGTTTTAAAAACCTTACTCTCTTAGAGGCATATCAAATTAAGTTTTTTCGTTGCCTGCTGGGGATCCCCTCTTGCGTATCCAACATAGCGATCCGTTTGGAGGTTGGGCAAATTCCTATTAGTACTCGGATATGGATGCTGAAGATCCATTATTGGCTAAAGCTTATTTTCTTCCCGGTCGGGGTGGCACCTTTAACCTTATTAGATACCTACCAATCCAGTTGGAAAGCTACACTGCTGGAAAAGCTTAAAGGCTTGGGGATCCCACAGCAGACCCTGACAGCGACAGGCTTCGAGAAATCTAGGTCTACAATCCGCCAGCGTATCTGGGACGTAGAATTACAATGCCACATGAGCGAAATGATCAAACATCCAGCAATAAGGGACCATGGGAGAGGTTTCTTTCCAGCTAACTATCTGTCAAGTCTACAGATACCCAAATACAGACGGTCTTTTACCCTTGCCAGATTTAACGTTCTCCCTTCTGCCTTACTTCAGGGCAGATTTGAGGTTAAACCATACACAACATGGGTCTGTCCTTGTGGCTCGTTGGAAGTTGAAACTGCTTCACATGTACTATTACGTTGTCGTCTTTACGAGGACATACGTTTGACTTTTATTACACCTGTTTTGGAAAAGTTTAGGAAAGAATCGGAATACCATAGCCTAAAACTACTGCTAGAGGACAAGAAGCCCAAGACTACATTAAATGTAGCTAAATTCTGTGCGTCTGCAATCAATCGCAGGAAGCAAGTGGTATCCCATAATGCCCAATCCCCTAAATGTTAATTACAGGGGGCACGTTAACAATTAATTTTAATTTTTATATTTAAATCCTTGTCATTGTCATATTATCCCTTGTATTTCTGATATTTTTTATGTTTTGTGATATAGTGTGTGTTGAAGCTGGTCTGTGACCGTATTAATAAATTCATTCATTCATTCAAGTCAGTGGTGCATCTGGTCCAGCATCCTGCTGTCACGGTAGCCAACCAGACGCCTATGAGAAGCCTACAAACAACTGAATTTTAGATCCTTCAGAAGCCAACTGGAAAGTATATGCAAGACACTTGAGAATGAAGTTAGTTGCCTCCATAGAAAGCTTTACACCACAATTATTGTAGTGTCTCCAGTGAGCTATCCAGCACAACATCATGGGTCCAATTTCAGTTGATGTGGCCTGATGAAAGGGACAAGGTGTTTGCAACAATGCTCCCAACCACATGACCCCGCTAACTCTTGTCCCTCTTGGTTTCTTGAAGCACACTGCTGGGGTAGTGGCCAACACTTTGCAAATGAGGGGGTTCAAAACAGAGTTACAAAGGAAGTGTGTGAAATAAGTCACCTACATCATATGACATCAGGTGATTGGCAGGTGGGCAGCCCCCCTCTGGCAGATTCCAATTCTCTACTCCCGATTTAAACCCTAGTTACTGATATAACAATATAACTCAGGAGACTCCATTTTCTCAGGGTCTTGCAAAACAACAATGTTAAACAACAATTGATGACTGTCAGGAGTGCGTGCAGGAGCCGGGCCCTGCGACCAGTAGGGCTTTGCAGGACTGGGGCCTCCCTAAGTTTGTTCTGGAGAGGCAAGGCGCAGCCGCACAGGTGAGGCTGCTTAGTAACTCACTGCACCTGGTGGCTAGAGCCGGGAAGGGATACAAGGTCAGTATTTCCCTTTGGCTCTTTGCCACAGCAACATGTTTCCTGCCTTGCTGTGTTTGGCTTCTTGCTTCCTGATCATCGGACCTCGGCTTCTTGACTCCTTGCCTCTCGACCCTTGGACCCTTGACTTTGTGCCTCCTTGCTTCTTGACCCTCAGACCCTTGACTTCGTGACTCCCTGCTTCCTTACCCCCGGACCCCCGGCTTCTGGACTCTCATTCCTGCTCCCACCCTGCCATCTTGCCCCCGGTCCCGACGTCCTCAGCTGGGACTTTGATTGGCCGTAGACCGGACCGTGACAATGACCTCCTTCTACCAGCCCACAATAGAAAGTGTCCTCTCATATTGTATCACAGCATGGTACATTGGCTTGACAGCCACAAAGTCTTTACAGAGGGTGGTGAACACAGCACGTATCATGGGCTGTCCCCTGAGCCCACTAGATGACATCGCAAGGGATCGTTGCATTAGAGTGAGAATAATCCTCAGGCACAATTCACACCTCGGCCAGCACCTCTTTAATCTTCTACACTTGGGCAGGAGATATAGAAGTATAATCAGTCATACCAACAGGCTAAAAAAGTTTCGTTTCTATCCGTGGGCTGTTAGGCTGCTGAACAGAAAATAATATAGTGTAACTGACTTTCGGAGTTGGTGTGTTGTGCGACAAGCACACAGAGTGCAATGAGATTGAGTGTTTGTGTGGGAGGGAGGCTCGGTTATATTCATTGTACACAGCTTGTACATTGACAATAAAGGTATTATTATTATGTAAAAATGGCTTTCAGCTGTTCTTCATGACATCTTTCCTCCGTCATCAGCACACAGCATGCAAACTACAAAAGGGCAGCAGAGCTAAGGGAAGCAGAGCTGAGGTTCTGTGTCTGCTCAACTTCCCTTATTAGATTCGACTCTTCACTGTATCCTGACTGCTGGACTTCAGACTTGGCTACTTAGATTTATCCTGACCTTTCAGCTTTGCTTATGTTGATTGACCCCTGCACTTTGAACTTTGCATACTGACTTGCTGCCGGGTAGACCAAGGGTTCAGAAAGGCAAAACAGTTCAGAAGGGCAGTCTGTAAAATTGTAGCAATAAGTGGATACTGTAGCCTTATTGGAGTTCACCGATTGGGTCTGCGTTGCTCCGGGACAGGAGGAAGGAAGTCAAATGACACCGAGGTTGGTTCAAAGAAAGAGTTTATTTTGCTCTCCAGATAGTAGAAGGCACTTGCGTGATCAAGTCCACAGCAAGTCCAAAGAAAAGAGAAGTTTCATGCAGTATATATCCTCCAGACACCCTCTCCCCCTTCCCCAGCCATGTCAGCTTGTACACGCAGGTTGACATGACAGATGTTCCTGCTCCAGCACTCTTCACCATAAAAGGGGTTTCCTTCCTGCACTCCTGACCATAAAAGGATCTTCCTCTTCCTGCTCTTATCTTGGAGGAAGAGGTCATCATCTCTGGGAACACGCTTCTGGCGTTTTTCCCAGACTTGGGTCTGTGCGTCTTTGTGGTAAGAACATAAGATAAGGCACAAACATGTTTGCTCTATTCTACTGGTACAGTCAGGGTCATCCTTGACGTCACAAACTGATAAAGGAGAGAGCTGTGTTCTTGTTATGCATTTGCTCAACGGCTCAAGTTTATGCTAAGGAAAAATAGGGATTTTGGTGCAGTTTAAAACTGCCTGCACAGTCAGTTTTTGGGTTTTGGGAAACCCATTCCTTCAGTACCATGTATCATACTGTTTCCTCTGACTATCCAATATAGAATCAAAAAATCTCAAAAATTCAACGGTTTGACAGATTTCCTTGGTTCCCAACGGCTAATGACTCCTCTGGAAGAGGGGAATCCTGGGCTCCCCCTGCCTCCATAATCCCTTAAGCATAAGGCCACATTCTCCTTGTTCCTCCACAAGGTGTGAACTTAGCCACACAATAAATCCTGATACAGGAAAGCCTTGCAGGGAGGCTCATTTAATTTCACTGTGCACAGGTTGTACAGTGACAATAAAGATTATTATTATTAGGGGGATGTGTAAATACTCTTATTGTTCTTTGGGGAATAGGGTAGTTAAAAGGTGTCAGAAACGGGTTATTGACAGGGGTGGGTGATGGGCCCATGTTTCTACATGCTAAACACTCCTACTTTGTGGCATATTTGTGATGTATTGATGATGCCATTGAAAAATGCATTGTGGGAAATGGGGTTGCGTGAACTTTTAAGACCTCTTCCATGTTCAGGGTTCCTACTCTGTGTTTGAACCTTGTTGCAACAAATAAAGATCAGGTCTACTGACCACTGTTTGCTTCTTTAACTTGGCTGGAGACTCCTTTTGCTGACCGGAGAGACCCACGGGGAGTGGCACCCCGACGAGCTGGGCAGCAGAGTAAATCCACACCCCGGGATTTTTCCTTATCAGGAGCAACCAGTTCTGACCAAGTGTCACTATCCTGAACATCCCACCTCGCTGTGGGATCTTCTGCCGCCCTCTCCCTAAATTCCGCTTCATACACCAGCTCTGCAGCCTCCCCTGCCATTAACTTGGCTTTTAAGATGATTTGTTGGTAAGTTGAGTAAGTGCCAACCCCTGTCTGGGCAAGCCGATGATATAACCCCCACATAAATTGAGAATGTGGTCATCCAATTATGGAAGTTGCGTTCAACAGTTATTTTCTTTTCCTTCAGCCATTTGGCTGGTTTGGACTTAATACGGCAGGATGAGGCTGGCGACAAGAAGGCCTTAAAGCATAAGATGAACACTGAATCAAGCTCAGAAACTCACTGTGATGTCAAAGCATGCAGGTCACAGAATTCAACTTTTTTAAAGAAAGAGAATTGGGATATTCTCATTAAATAGTGGAAGCTCCCATAAGCTCCAACATTCCTGCATTTCATCTCGCTGCACACATATAGGTCATATACATCTGTTGCCTTGAGCCAATTATAACATCTCCACCAAACCTACCTCACAGGATTGTTGTACAGAAAAGATGTGTTAGGGAAGGGATCATGTACAACACCTTCCACAGAAAAAGAGAATGAGATAAAAATTTAGCTGTAAGCTGCCTTGAGTCCCTGTCAGGGAAAATGGTGGGGAAATAACAGCAACAACCACCACCAGAGAATTGTCAGGAACATACCAGAGTGTGAATCATATTGAACTCAGTGGGACTTACTTCTGAGTAAAAATGCTTAGGATTTAAAGTGGATTGGTGACTGTTTCCTCCAAAAGTATAGGAAGGGTTTTAGATGCTAGCTTCACCATTTCCTTAAATTGGGTGCAGGTATTTTATTTTCAGCCTAACGGAACTCCATTTTTGCACCAATACCACATACCGGGGTGCCAACTTGAGTAAAATATGGGGGGGCAGGTATGCCCTGCTCCATATAATCAGTCACTTGAGGCAGCACCCACCCACCATTTGAATGGCAATGCCCATTAACTTTGGGGGCAGCTGACACTCTCAAATATTTTATTAGGGGGGCTGAAGGGCCCTAGGAGTTGGGTCCTATGATACACACACCTTTTAATTGTTCTCATTGACATGGGGAGGAGGGGAAAAGCAAAACCAGGACATCCCAGATCAAATCAGAAACTGGGATGGCTTCTGTAATTCCAGGACTATCCCTGGAAAATTGGGACACTTGGAGGGTATGATCTTCCATGAGATATAGGTCCTTCTTGGGCAAGAAGCCCAGAAAATTGTGTGTGTGTGTGCATACATACAGACAATCCAAGAATTTTTATTATATTGCAGCTTCACCAAGTCTTAGATAAGGGTGATCTTAATTTGTAGGTTAATCAATTATGTTTCAGAGACATGCAAGTTACAGGGGCATCACTTTGAACCCAGTGTGGGTGGCAAAAATTCAGGATGCCCAACAAATGTTTGGCATCATCTTATTATACGGACCAAGGATATCCATTGCACCAGGTCTTGTTCAGTGGAAACATTTGCAGTAGCTCAAACTGCTGAGTCAGAAATGCCATCCTTTATTATCCAACCCAATTCATCCGAAGTGTTCCATCCACTGACTCCTAATATTTCTTTTATTTACATGAAAAAAGTACTGGATTTAAGTAAATGTGCTTTGCCATGCCTCGTTAATTGCCTCTGTCACCAGGCATAAATCCTTCCTTAGGCAGCAGAGTAGGAAAATCCAAAAGGGTGATCATCAAGCTGAAAAAGACGATATTTTTCGTAGGCTGAATATTTTAAAAAATATATTGCAAGTGTTAGAAAGTTATGGGGGGAGGGGGACTTTAGTCTGTGAATAACTTCTGATGTAGGTAAAAGTGGGCCATCAAAGTGCCATATATTATTTACTTTCAAATAAATTTCCTAAGGATTTTGCAGATATATATAGTTAATAACACTGAACTCATTGCAAGCCAGGAGCTGCAGGAGATACTTGATGAATAAGTAACAGGGTGGTTGTAACTAGAGCACTCTCTGGCCACAGTTAAGCACCATGCAATCTGATCCAATGAACATTTACTCAGAAGTAAACCCTGCTACTTTCATTTGGGTGTACCCAACATTTTACTATCTTGCCCAAAATGTTTTCATGGGAGTGTCAAATGCTTTGCTGAAATCAAAATAACTAAATGCTTAATGTATTTGCAGGAGGTGTGTGCAACGGTGACCTTTGAGGCTAAACATTTATCTTCTTCAGAAATTATGGTGGCTGGATTTTGTACCATCACTTTCGCTTCCTAAACGAGGCTGTGCCTCTTGGATTTGATATCTTTCCCCTCCAATTAAACACGATGAGAGAAATCTGGTGCTGCTTCTGTTGGCTGTAAAGAAGAATTGTAAACAAAACAACCCATTTGGTACGGGGGTGGACATTACTGATAAGCACACATCAGCAAAAATAATTTGGCGTCTTAAAAATAACTTGGGCCATAAAGTTATTTCAAAGGCCATTATCGCAAATGTAGCTGCATATAATTAAGTGCCTTCATATGTTTTAGCAAGAACAGAAACATGGTTTTATTTTATCATTTCCCCCCACACCATATAATAATAGAATTGCAGAGTTCACATCACCTTGCCAACAAAGGTCCGTATAGTTAAAGCTATGGCTTTCCCAGTAGTGATGTATGGAAGCGAGAGCTGGACCATAAAGAAGGCTGATCGCCAAAGAATTGATGCTTTTGAATTATGGTGCTGGAGGAGACTCTTGAGAGTCCCATGGACTGCAAGAAGATCAAAGCTATCCGTTCTTAAGGAAATCAGCCCTGAGTGCTCACTGGAAGGACAGATCCTGAAGCTGAGGCTCCAAGACTTTGGCCACCTCATGAGAAGAGAAGACTCCCTGGAAAAGACCCTGATGTTGGGAAAGATGGAGGGCACAAGGAGAAGGGGATAACAGAGGACGAGATGGTTGGATAGTGTTCTCGAAGCTACCAGCATGAGTTTGACTAAACTGTGGGAGGCAGTGGAAGACAGTAGGGCCTGGCGTGCTCTGGTCCATGGGGTCACGAAGAGTCGGACATGACTAAACGACTAAACAACAACAAAGTCCAACCCCCAGCAATGCAGGAATTGCTCCAAGGTGAGGCTCAAACCCACAACCCTTTAATTAACATTGAGATTAACTATCTTCATGTTTTTAGATTACTTTTGCCCCCCTTTTCAATGAATTTCAAATTTTTAAAGCTTACATTTGACAACAAACCTCTCATTATAAACTTGTTTACATTTAGATATATGACGTTTTCTATAAGCTCATAATTTTCACTAAATCAAAGATGTCTTTAAAACTAACCTTGTGTTTTAAATATTATTCTATTAAGCTATGGGGGAAAGTTTTGGCCTGGCACCTAAATATATATAAAATGGTGCCAGGCAAGCATTCCTGGGGAGAGCTTTCCACAAGTGGGGAGCCACCACAGAAAAAGGCCGTTCTCATGTTGCCACCCTCTGGAACTCTTGTGGAGGGGGCACCCGAAGAAGGTTGTTAACCTATCAGCCAAATAAGGTCTCTCAAACAAAAATAAGTGTTACCTGTGGTTTTAGACATTGACTGGGTCATAATCCACTGACCATCAAGCCTTTTTCTCCAAGAAAATTCCATATGCAAATGGTGGCTTCGTTACCAAAATCAGGTGGAAATGTTTCCTAAGTGCCTCCTTAGCATAAATGTAAAGGTAAAGGGACCCCTGACCATTAGGTCCAGTCGTGACTGACTCCGGGGTTGCGGCACTCATCTCGCTTTATTGGCCAAGGTAGCTGGAGTATAGCTTCCGGGTCATGTGGCCAGCATAACTAAGCCACTTGAGGTGAACCAGAGCAGCGCATGGAAACGCCGTTTACCTTCCCACCAGAGTGGTACCTATTTATCTACTTGCACTTTTACATGCTTTCGAACTGCTAGGTTGGCAGGAGCTGGGACCAAGCAACGGGAGCTCACCCCGTTGCGGGGATTCAAACCGCCGACCTTCTGATTGGCAAGTCCTAGGCTCTGTGGTTTAACCCACAGTGCCACATATGTCCCTCCTTAGCATACTATAGTGCAAATTTTGATTGTGGCAATCTTTCCTTCAAGTAATTGCTGAGTATTTATAAAATGGTATAAAAGGGCACAATTCTATGTAACAACCACCAAAATAATTTTGGATCTTTGAGTGGTATTATCCTCTTGGAATATAGTAACTTCTTAAGTCCTCCCAGCTGTGAAAATTTCAATTAGAACCTTGAAATGGCCTTGAAACGCCTTAGAGGTACAATCTCTCCTTGAAGTTCTTCAAAACAGGACCTTTTCTGGAAGCTTGCCTGTTTTCAGTTGCTTAAAAGCATTCTTCAATAATTGTTTTTGTGCTATATGCTTTTTATAAGCCTTCTTGAAATGTGCATTCTGGAATTGTAATGATATTTTCTTGATTACTTTAGTGTTAACCTCTTCTCATTATCAATATTGTTAATGCAGCTATGTGCCTTTCAGCACTGTTCTTTGTTAGACATTTATAATCAAATTGATTGCACAATTTGCACTCTAATTTCACGTTCAGAATTGGAAATAATGTATTAAAGTTTGAATTCCCCAAGCAGTTACTTGGGAAATTCCCGGATTAACTAGCAACAATAAAATTGATAATTTATTCCCGATCTTTAGCTGAGAATTTTATATGACCTATATGACATGGAAAATTTGCCCAAAAAACTTTACCATCAACTTTTAGCTGTGGATGTCTTTGAAATTTCATTTTAACTACCAAAAAATACATGTATCAGATTCTAAATCTGTAGTACAGAGAAACGAAGAACCAAAATACTAGATTTTATAATACTGAAATGAGTTTGTTTTCTTACTTTTTATTACTCTGAAATGCATTTGTAAATAGTTTTGTAAATTACTATTAAAGTTCCATTATTAAGCTTGAAGTTAATTAAAAACACAGCTTTACTTGTAAATAGTGAGGACACACTGAAAGTCAGTCACTAAAAGCCAATTTACAGTTTGTTTTACAGCCAGCACCACACCTTACTATAGAAAAACCCCCACAAAGTTTTCAGAAACCCCTGAGATTTTCTAGCTTTCAGAAAGCTTCCATATTTTAAAAGGTGGGACCTTGTCTTTCTGAAAGAAAAGGAGAAAGGACAGTAACAAAGTTGGTGGAAGCAGCATTGATTTTTCTAGATCAATAGTCATGTTGCAATAAATGCTTTTACAGTTTAGGAACACAACATAAATCCACTCTTCGCATGAGCAGGCTTCATTTGTCAATCGAATTCATGGTTTCACATATCCTGGAGACTACTTTTTTTATTATTAAAAAGAAACATTATTAGGACAGTGCTGAAATACCATTCTCGTATGTCTCCCAAAAGTATATCTAAGCAAGGAGCTGAAGATATTCAATTTTTTAATTATGATATTTCTATAAGTGGTTAATGGGGTTTTTTCAAAAACAAATGAATGATATGCTTGACGACTTAATCAGAGATAATATGAAGTTGGAATGAAGAATTGAACCCACCCTCATTCTGAAACATCACTAGTCATATCTGAACTTCCAGTTTCTGAAGAAGAAGAGGAGTTTGGATTTGCTATCCTGCTTTATCACTACCCGAAGGAGTCTCAAGGCAACTAACATTCTCCTTTTCCTTCCTCCCCCCACAACAAACACTCTGTGAGGTGAGTGGGGCTGAGAGACTTCAGAGAAGTGTGACTGGCCCAAGGTCACCCAGCAGCTGCATGTGGAGGAGCGGGGAAGCGAACCCTGTTCACCAGGTTACAAGTCTACCGCTCTTAACCACTATACCATACTGACTCTTGAATCATCTCCAAATTCTCTTCCACTCTTGGGCTGCTGGGAGGGGGTTGGGGGGGAGGTTTCAATCTTCCCTAGTCCCACAACACTAATCAAAACTAGGCTTTAGAGTTCCACGTGCGTTTTATTCAAGAATGCACTCCTCAATTCAATTCATATATTGCTTCGGTGAAGTTCTAGCGGCAACTCTAATCAGAAGATAATCAGCTTCCATAATGCACCTAAGGCAATCAAGCTTCATTGATGCATACTTCTTTGTAACTGCAAACCACCAAGGAAGACCTTGATACAGAAATGATGTTAGGAGCATTTCATTTTTAGCCCTGCCAGCTACATATTGATTCTTCTCATTATCTGCATCTCTGAATTGAGGCGTTTCACTCGTACCTCCTTTATGTGGATTTGCTCCGACTAATGGACGCTAAATTGTTTACAAGCTGTGCACCTGAATGGCTCCTGGCTTTCCCTCCTGCTTTTAATCACCTTTCTCATAAACTACGAAGTAAGTTATGACGCCTGCATGCTAGACTCCCCAAAGCTGCTAACACTCTCCTCCTTTGATCTGAATAAGGAGGAAACTTCTGCCAGATGAAGAAGAACCTCTCTCCTAAGCCAGTTCACACATAGAAGTGACTATTTCCCTCCCTCTATGCAGTCATTGCATTGACTCTTTTACACCTCATTTTTCCTTCAAAGAGCTTTGGGCTACTTGCACAATTCTTTACCCCATCCCCTTTCAACCCTCAACTTCTCTGTGAGGTCAGTTAGGCGCCCAAGACCCAAAGCGAGCAACTTCTAGACAAAACTTGTTGCTGTTGTTTCCCTCGGCATCACTTTTCTTTTGAGGTTTCAAACTACGCAAGTATCAAACTAATGGTTAAGCCAAAAGTAGAAGCCCTGCCTAACTAAAGTCCCCCCCCCCTCCTTTTAATCCAGAGAGCACACTGTCCTCCTGCTCTTTATATAGAGTCAGGAAGCCCAGCTCATCACAGGCACCTGGTTCCTCTCCTAATCGCCTATCATCTTCTGTTGCCTTTAGGCAAAACAAAGACCTCTGAGTCCTTAAAGAAGCCCTGCAACTCAAAAGTGTTTCTCTGCTCCTTTCTGAAAGCCTCGACCATCAACTCTCTTTCTAGTTTCAGCTGCAGGGTGAGAAGTTATCCCAGTTCCAGCCAGTGTTCACTGTTTATGTCCCCTTACTGGGGATGGGTCTCTTTTCTATAGCCTCTGCCTCCTCTCTCTCTCTCTCTCCTTTTTCTTTGGTATCCTCTATAGCAGGGGTAGGCAAACTAAGGCCCAGGGGACGGATCCATTCCAATTGCCTTCTCAATCCAGCCCACAGATGGTCCGGGAATTAGCATGTTTCTACATGAGTAGAATGTGTCTTTTTATTTAAAATGCATCTCTGGGTTATTTGTGGGGCATAGGAATTCGTTCGTTATTTTTTTACAAAATATACTCCAGCCCACCACATGGTCTGAGGGACGGTGGACCGGCCCATGGCTGCTGGTTGCTGACCTCTGCTCATATAGCATGGGTAGGCAAACTAAGGCCCAGGGGCCAGATCCAGCCCAATCGCCTTCTCTATTCGGCCCACAGATGGTCAGGAAATCAGCATGTTTCTACATGAGTAGAATGTGTCCTTTTATTTAAAATGCATCTCTGGGTTATTTGTGGGGCATAGGAATTCATTCCCCCCCCCAAAAAAAAATTAGTCCGGCCCACCACATGGTCTGAGGGACAGTGGACCAGCCCACAGCTGAAAAAGGTTGGTGACCCCTGCTCTATAGGGCAACAGAAGAGGGTAAGGTAGCCAGCCATCACACCAAGCCACGTTTGTCCAGATCATGTCTACATCTGGTCAGGCCGGCTGCAGTACAGAGCAGATGTAAGCCCCAGTCACACCTGGCCTCCCCATGGCACCTTTCAAGATGTTGATATTTGTAAAATAAAAAATAAATGGTCTGCCTCCTGTGAGATCAGTCGATTCCTACAATAAATAAAGGAATAGTTAAAGCATAGTTGCAAAGGAATAATAAGCATGATTGGCCACAAGTCCTCTATTATTTTAGAATATGTTTCATATAAGCACCAGCTTGCTTCAATTTTTAAGAATTATTTATGCACATAACAATATTGTTCAGGCAACTCCCCCAAAAAGAAATATAGTTGACTTTCTGTTGCTTGACAATACTCTTGCAGTATCCTGCATTGCATTTCAGTTGAAGACTATCGCTGCAAAAATCATATAAAGGCTATTCCCCTGGAGAACTCATGAAGATGAAATATGGTTGTCATACTGCTATCCCAGTAAATATAACAGAGCCAAGGTAGAAGCTCTTCCTTCCCTTCAGCTAATGGATGTGAGAGCTTCAGTCCTGAAAAACATAACCTGCATTCGGTTTCATCATTTTAAACTAATCATAGCAGGGATGATGAGAGGAAGAGAGATGGGTGTTGAACAAACCGGCCTAGTTTGCTCAACATTTTAAACCATAAACAGTTAAGCTTGACTGTGGCTTAAAGGTGGATGTGTCATGGTACATAGGACTAAAATCACAGCTAAAATCATAGGACTAAAATCTGTAGTGTGTCACCCCACACTCAACAAAGGGTGTTATCCCACCCAGCTTATTTCAAGGATCTTATTTTTAAAATAAAAATAAATTTGTTTTTAATTATTTCAAGGATCTTGTTGTGTGGTGAGTCCCCCCCCCCCAGTGGAAATAATGACACATGACACAATTATTAAGGTTAATGAGATAAATAAGGCCACAACTTTATTGGTAACAGGTGATGAGCGGTATTGGCTTAGACATTGGTCCTAATCGACCATATCCGACTTCAGCCCGTCCGCTTGAAGTCCGGGAAGGGTTAACCACCAGTAAGGGGAGTCCTGCTGATGCACATCAACTAGGAACTCCCCCGGGGGGGCCACTAGGTGGCGCGTTGGAAGATGGCTGACAATAACATCTCTCTGACCCATACGAGGTATTAAGGGGCTGCTATGGGAAGTAGGCAGCCTTCCCCCCCCCCAAGGGCATGGGGGGGTCTGCCTCTGCCAGCGGTGTTTACAATGCACCCCCTGATTTGAGAGATGGGGGTGCGGAACACTTGGCACAAGCCCTCGGTGGAGTCAGATCTTCCCGACGCCGATTCCAATCAGCGCGTGCTGGTTGCTTCAGCTTGGAATTATAATTGGAACTAATTGGAGAATAATAGATTTGGAAAAAAGCTGAGGCACATATATCAAGTGAAACTCGAAGATAAGGACTGCTGACTAATGGATCTCTGTGACCGGGAGTGACGGATGGATAAGTAAATCTTTTGCTGAATTACTAACAAGAGAATGTATGGCTGGAACGAAGGGGGGGTGGAGGGAAAAACCTTCCCGATTTCCCTTACATGATGTGATAATAATACCCTCCACCCCAGGAAGAAATAAGATCGTCACGTTCTAACAACACATAAACAGAACTTTAAGATCTGTGTGGGAGGAAATACAATACAACAAGAGAAGATCAAACGGTGAGAAGGAGGAATTTCTATGACGCAGTTAAAAAGAAATGGCGTCTCGCCAAGACAGGCCGGCCGGAGAAAAAGATGAGGGGGAGGAGTATCAGGACGGTGTGAATGCTGGAATGCAAGTTTGACCTGACAGAGCCCCCTAATTAATTTATTTGATTTACCGGCCAGCCTGGGAATAATAATGGACAGACCGAAGATTAATTTTGTTTATGGAAGTATCTAACAGAGGCTGTTCCTGAATAATATGAGTTTGGAAGACCACAAAACCCACACAGCGACACCAAATCTTTCAATCTGTTTGTGAAAATTATCAGAGATCCCAAAGAAAGGAATAAATGATAACAACAAGAAGAGAAAGAAGGTAATAAACGTCTATCCGAATCGAACTGGATGGAACTGTCGAACAAAAGCAGCAAATAAGTGATGTCTGGAGTCATCTGGAATTTGGACTCGTGTGGAGCTTGATATATGGGTACCCCCCCCAAAAAAATTTAAAATTTGGCTGTATAATCTGGAATTAATGTGATTTGAACAATGTGATATGATTGGCCTGTTAATAAAAATTATTTCAAAAAAAAAAAAAACTAGGAACTCCCCCGGGGTCACCGCTCGGGGGAGTGCCTTAGGCCCTCACCTCCCCAGGCTTTGGACAGGGCCACGCCCCCAGAATCCTTTATTGGACTACCCTGCAATATGTGGGGCAGGTGATGGTGCTTCCTCCCCTCTTCCATCTACAGAACAATACCAACGCCTAACCCGCCAATACCAAGAAAGATGTGATGATTTGCCATGAGGTAGGCGAAAACCAAGTGGCTGGTGCCAATTTGCCAAGTGGAAAAATTCCTACCAGGCCCATCAACGGCAACCAACCGAGGTCCATAGCAAGGTCAAGGAACGAAAACCTTATAGGGTGGGAGGGTGTGAAAAGCAGGAACAGCTGGCAGGCAGCAAAGAGGGAGATTCCCCAGCCACATCCTGCTTTAAATAAGGTAGGCCACACCCCCAGAGCCAGCCGATTGGCTGGCCAGAAGGTGACACAGCCGGGAATCCCCCCAATCATGCAGGGGCTGGGTTCCAGCCACCGCTTACATGGTGGGGCCGTGAAGCCTGCAACTCCACCTCCTCCGATGGGCGGAAGTGGCTTTGTCACTTGCTAGCAGACAGTAGACTCTCAAGATCTCATATGAGTTCTGAAAGTTCTCAACTTCCATCTCTTTGTGGGGAGTTGAATTCCATGACCCTTGGGGTCCCTTCCAACTCTAAGATTCTACGGTCATAGAATCATAGAGTTGGAAGAGACCACAAGGGCCATCGAGTCCAACCCCCTGCCAAGCAGGAAACACCATCAGAGCACTCCTGACATATGGTTGTCAAGCCTCTGCTTAAAGACCTCCAAAGAAGGAGACTCCACCACACTCCTTGGCAGCAAATTCCACTGTCGAACAGCTCTTCCTGTCAGGAAGTTCTTCCTAATGTTTAGGTGGAATCTTCTTTCTTGTAGTTTGGATCCATTGCTCCGTGTCCGCTTCTCTGGAGCCGCAGAAAACAACCTTTCTCCGTCCTCTATGTGACATCCTTTTATATATTTGAACATGGCTATCATATCACCCCTTAACCTCCTCTTCTCCAGGCTAAACATGCCCAGCTCCCTTAGCCGTTCCTCATAAGGCATCGTTTCCAGGCCTTTGAACATTTTGGTTGCCCTCCTCTGGACACGTTCCAGTTTGTCAGTGTCCTTCTTGAACACTTTCAACACTTGGTCCTTTCAACACTTGGAGGGTCTCGTTTTATATTGAACTTGGCCCGGTAGCAAATTGTCAACCAGATCTCTGAGCACAGCTGTTATATGCTGACAAAGGCCTCACTCCTGTCAGCAATTGTGCTACAGCACTCTGCACTAACTTCAGCTTCTGGATCAAGCCTGAGGGACACTCCACAGAGAGCACTTTGCAATCCTCCAGTCTTGAAGTAACTAATCCATGTCAAGGCTTTTCCGGTACAGGAATGTCCGTAGCTATCAAACCAGCCACAGATGGTAAAAGGCCCTTCCAGCCCATGAGGCTATCTGTGCCTCCATTGACAAAACTAGATTCAGAAGCAGCCCGAGACTGCAAAGCTGCTGTTTCAGGGCAAAGGCAACCCCATCCAGGGTAGATAACTGACCAATTTCTCTGACATGGGAGCTACCCACCAACAGTGCCTTTGTCTTGCCAAAGTAACCACATTTTCTCCTTGCTGCCTGCATCTGCTGCTTCTCTTCCTCAGACAGCAGTTAGTTCTAGACAGGGGTAGGCAACCTAAGGCCCAGGGGCCGGATACGGCACAATTGCCTTCTAAATCCGGCCCGCGGATGGTCTGGGAATCAACATGTTTTTACATGAGTAGAATATGTGCTTTTATTTGTGGGGCATAGGAATTCGTTCATTATTATTATTATTTTTCAGAATATAGTCCGGCCCACCACATGTTCTGAGGGACGGTGGACTGGCCCACGGCTGAAAAAGGTTGCTGACCCCTGGTTTTAGAATTGAAATAATGCTGTTTTGTTGTTGTTGTTTAGTCGTTCAGTCGTGTCCGACTCTTCGTGACCCCATGGACCAGAGCACGCCAGGCACTTCTGTCTTCCACTGCCACCCGCAGTTTGGTCAGATTCATGTTTGTAGCTTCGAGAACACTGTCCAACCATCTCGTCCTCTGTCGTCCCCTTCTCCTTGTGCCCTCCATCTTTCCCAACATCAGGGTCTTTTCCAGTGAGTCTTCTCTTCTCATGAGGTGGCCAAAGTATTGGAGCCTCAGCTTCACGATCTGTCCTTCCAGTGAGCACTCAGGGCTGATTTCCTTAACAATGGATGCGTTTGATCTTCTTGCAGTCCATGGGACTCTCAAGAGTCTCCTCCAGCACCATAATTCAAAAGCGTCAATTCTTCGGCGATCAGCCTTCTTTATGGTCCAGCTCTCACTTCCATACATCACTACTGGGAAAACCATAGCTTTTACTATACGGACCTTTGTTGGCAAGGTGATGTCTCTACTTTTTAAAATGCTACCTAGGTTTGCCATTGCTTTCCTCCCAAGAAGCAGGCGTCTCTTAATTTCGTGGCTGCTGTCACCATCTGCAGTGATCATGGAGCCCAAGAAAGTAAAATCTCTCACTGCCTCCATTTCCTCCCCTTCTATTTGCCAGGAGGTGATGGGACCAGTGGCCATGATCTTCGTTTTTTTGATGTTGAGCTTCAGACCATATTTTGTGCTCTCCTCTTTCACCCTCAATAAAAGGTTTTTTAATTCCTCCTCACTGTTTTAGAAGACATCTAAAGGCAGCCCTGTTTAGGGAAGCTTTTAATGTTTAATAGGTTATTGTATTTTAGTGTTTTGTTGGAAGCCGCCCAGAGTAGCTGGGAAACCCTGTTTTAGAAGACATCTGTTTTAGAAATGCTGTTTTAGAAGACATCTAAAGGCAGCCCTGTTTAGGGAAGCTTTTAATGTTTAATAGGTTATTGTATTTTAGTGTTTTGTTGGAAGCCGCCCAGAGTAGCTGGGAAACCCAGCCAGATGGGTGGGGTATAAATAATAAAATATTATTATTATTATTATTATTATTATTATTATTATTATTATTAATTATTTCATAATGAACCTGGTTGCACTTAACACAAGATATCTGCAAATCTTAGAATGTTCGCCAACATTCGCCATTTGGATCTGCAGCACTGGACGAGAGGGAGGAGTGCATTGTTTGTGTATGTTCACGGGAGTCTAAGTCTCCAGAACTCCATTTGGTCCAGCATCCTGTTCACACAGTGGCCAGATGCCCGTAAGAAGCCTGCAAGCAGGTCCTGAGTGCAGCAGCAGTCTTGCTACTGGTGGCTCCAACTCCTTGATCATTTTGCTTGCCATTTACCAAAGTTTTTCCAGCTCTACAATACAGTGGTACCTCAGGTTAAGATCTTAATTCATTCTGGAGATCCATTCTTAACCTGAAACTGTTCTTAACCTGAGGTACCACTTTAGCTAGTGGGGCCTCCCATTGCTGCCACAGCGCCGCACCACAATTTCTGTTCTCATCCTGAAGCAAAGTTCTTAACCTGGGGTACTATTTCTGGGTTAGTGGAGTCTGTAACCTGAAGCATCTGTAACCCAAGGTACCACTGTATCCTTTTTCAGGTGAGGTGATGAAAACGATACACAGTATTCCAAGCGCAGTTGTGCCATAGATTTGTATGTGAAGTTGGCAGATTTATTTCCTAATCATCACTAGTATCCAATTAGTCTTTTCTTTCACAGCTGCTGCACATTGAGTTGACATCTCCATTGAATTATCCACTTCGCCCCCACGGTCTTGTTCCTTGTCAGTCACCACCAGGCCTGAATCCTATGAGCATTTATGTGAACTAGGTAGTTTTTGTGCCAGTGTAGATTACTGCCCATGCACCATTTCAATAGATCCTTTTGGAGCTCCTCACAATCCTTTTTTGTTTTGTTTTAACCACTCTAAACAATTTGCCTTCATCATCAGCTTTGGCTACCTCACTGCTAACTCATTTAAGATCATTTAAGAACAAGTTAAAAAAACAGGTCTCCAAAAGCAAAGATGCTTGGGGGATCTATATCCATCCATTTGAGCAACTGCCCATTTATAATAATAATAATAATAATAATAATAATAATAATAATAATAATAATTTATTATTTGTACCCCGCCCATCTGGCTGGGTTTCCCCAGCCACTCTGGGCGGCTTCCAACAAAGATGAAAAATACGTTTAAATGTCACATATTAAAAACTTCCCTGAACAGGGCTGCCTTCAGATGTCTTCTGAATGTCAGGTAGTTATTTATCGCTTTGACATCTGATGGGAGGGCGTTCCACAGGGCGGGCGCCACTACCAAGAAGGCCCTCTGCCTGGTTCCCTGTAACTTGGCCTCTCACAGTGAGGGAACCACCAGAAGGCCCTCGGAGCTGGACGTCAGTGTCCGGGCAGGATGATGGGGGTGGAGACGCTCCTTCAGATATACTGGACCGAGGCCATTTATTCCAATTTTCTAATTCCAGTTTCTTAACCAATTACCGGTCCATAAGATGACACCTTCTCTTATTCCATGATGGCTAAGTTTCAGGACTCTTTGGCAAAGTTTCCAAAAACCTTTCAAAAACCTTAAGCACACAACAACAACTGAATCTCCTCTACAGTGGTGCCTCGCAAGACGAAAAGAATCCGTTCCGCGAGTCTCTTTGTCTAGCGGATTTTTCGTCTTACGAAGCAACCCTATTAGCGGATTAGCGGATTAGCGCTATTAGCGGTTTAGTGGCTATTAGCGGCTATTAAAGGCTTAAGGGATTAGCGGATTAGCTGCTAAAAGGCTATTAGCAGCTTAGTGCCTTAGAAAAAGGGGGTGGGGAGCGGAAAAAAATCGCAGGAACTCGCAAGACATTTTCGTCTTGCGAAGCAAGCCCATAGCAAATTTGTTTTGCGAAGCACCTCCAAAACGGAAAACCCTTTCGTCTAGCGGGTTTTCCGTCTTGCGAGGCATTCGTCTTGCGGGGCACCACTGTACCTATTACTGCTTTTGACATTCTCAAAGAACTCTAAAAGGTTGGTGAGTTGGGACTAACCATTGCAGAAGGCATACTGGTTTGGGACAGCAAGACTTGTTCTGCTTTGTACAGTGGTACCTTGGTTTAAGTACTTAATTCGTTCTGGAGGTTCATTCTAACCTGAAACTGTTCTTAACCTGAAGCACCACTTTAGCTAATGGGGCCTCCGGCTGCTGCCGGAGCACGATTTCTGTTCTCATCCTGAAGCAAAGTTCTTAACCCGAGGTACTATTTCTGGGTTAGCGGAGTCTGTAACCTGAAGCGTATGTAACCCGAGGTACCGCTGTAATTCTAACTTTAGCAATGCTTTTTACCAGTTTTGCCAGAGCATATATTACACTAGCCAGCCTATAATTTTTAGGCTTCTTACTGGATCCCATTTTTAAGCATGATGTTCCACTGGCCATTTTCCCATCCTCAGATATTATAACTCACGTCTTGAGAGCAAGGGGAGGAAAATGAAACTTGAACACTAGTAGACGTACAATAAGAATATTTGGGGAGGGGGGACAACACATATCTCCCTATAAAAAAGAATAGGAACAATGTTTTACCAGTGGCAGGTATCAGAAGATAAGGGTGGTCCCTCAAAAATTGGAGAAACTGGGAGACATGAAAATACGGCCAACTTTAGAGCCCAAGCCTCTTAATAGTGTCATGTTTACTGCTAGCATGTTTATGGTACGCTATATTTCCTGGATTTGTTAAAATCAATATGCATGTAGATGAAATTGGGACCGTGGGAGTGAGACTACTTAATCATCATCCCTTTCTTAATAAATTATTCCTTTATTGCTGTAGCATCAGGCTCCCACAGTGGTACTAACCTCTGCGTCTGTCTTTCTGCTCACTGTGAGTATTTGATGCTGAGAGGTAACAAGATAGCTCCCTTGGACTTGCAATTAGGCCCATCCTTTAACATTCATTTAACATTTTTCAGTCTCTGAAAAAATTGTGGAAGCACAACACATGGAACACGTGGGAAATGATTCACTTAGACAGAGCGCACACAACCGAGCCCGTCCCCTGGGTGCTTGTGTGTGTGTAGAAAAGGCCCACACATCAACCCAGGTGCCAACAAAGTTCAAGGAAATGTATGGAACCTGTGATGCTCCTGATGGTGCTGGACTATGACTCCCAGAATACCTGATGATTAGCAAAGTAGGTGGAGCTGATGGGAATTGGAGTCCAACAGCACCTGGAGGCCCACAGATTTCCTGGAGGGATGCAGAACATTGTTCCACGTTAGGTCCTCCACATTATTGTTGTTGTTGTTTAGTCGTTCAGTCGTGTCCGACTCTTCGTGACCCCATGGACCAGAGCACGCCAGGCACTCCTGTCTTCCACTGCCACCCGCAGTTTGGTCAGATTCATGCTTGTAGCTTCAAGAACACTGTCCAACCATCTCGTCTTCTGTCGTCCGCTTCTCCTTGTGCCCTCCATCTTTCCCAACATCAGGGTCTTTTCCAGGGAGTCTTCTCTTCTCGTGAGGTGGCCAAAGTATTGGAGCCTCAGCTTCACGATCTGTCCTTCCAGTGAGCACTCAGGGCTGATTTCCTTCAGAATGGATGCATTTGATCTTCTTGCAGTCCATGGGACTCTCAAGAGTTTCCGCCAGCAACATTAGGTCTTCCCAACAGTAGTACTAGATCTTACTAGTGGGGAGCGGGTGGCGCTCTGGTCTAAACCTCTTGGGCTTGCTGATTGTTTTTTTGTTTTTTAAAAAGTAATGTTTATTACTTTTCCAACAATTACAAAGAAACAGTAAAAGAAAAAGAAAAAGAAAAAAGAAAAAAGAAAAAAAGAAGAGAAAAGAACAATACAATACAATACAATACAAAAAACAATTTAAAATACATCAAACACATCCATCAGTTTCAACATCTTGTCTTTCATTCACTTATTTCCACGACCTCCTCACGCCTCCCTTTTTGTATTCCACTTCTATTAATTATTTCAGCAATTCCTTTCCATCTTCCTCTGTTTTCTATCCTGTAATCATCTTAATACATTCTAACCTTATTTTTCCCTTTAATACTCTATTAATCTATTTACACTTAATTCCTTATAACATTTCTACTAAAGCCCTGTAACTTCATTCCAGCATTTTTCTAACATTCATAGTTTTACAATATTTCTATAAATAGTCTTTAAATTTTTCCCAATCTTCTTCCACCAACTCTTCTCCCTGCCAGTCCTTTCCACCAATTCCATATGGAATTGGGCTTGCTGATTGGAAGGTCGGCAGTTCGAATCCCCGCCTGATTTTTTTCAATTGTATTCTTTGTGATTTTAAAAAGTTGTTTTAAAGTGTTGTAACCTCCACTGGGACCTTAGGGTGCAGGGGAAGGTAATAAATTAAAATAATAATAAGATTGTACTTTAAGAAAATGCCAAATATGAGATTGTATGAAAAAGTTGAGACCTGCAGGAAGCAAAATATAGTGAGAGTTTTATCCTCACTTTAGGGGACACGAGTGGTGCTGTGGTCTAAACCACTGAGCCTCTTGGGCTTGCCAATCAGAAGGTTGGTGGTTCAAATCCCCGCGACAGGGTGAGCTCCCATTGCTCTGTCCCAGCTCCAGCCAACCTAGCAGTTTGAAAGCACACAGTGCAAGTAGATAAATAGGTACTGCGGCGGTGGGAAGGTAAACAGCGTTTCTGTGCGCTCTGACTTCCGTCAGTGTCCTGTTGCACCAGAAGCGGTTTAGTCATGCTGACCACATGACCCAGAAAGCTGTCTGTGGACAAATGCCAACTCCCTCTGCCTGAAAAGCGAGATGAGCACCGCTACCCCATAGTCGCCTTTGACTGGACTTAAACGTCTAGGGGTCCTTTACCTTTTTAGATCTTACTCTAATTTCCATCACTAGAAGTATGCAAAATTCACTTAATCTTTCATTTCAATTAATATATCCCCCCTTTTTTTTTGCAGCTCACACCCACAAGGTATGTAATTTTATCTCATTTAATTTTTGCAACTCTTTAGAACAGGGGTCCCCAAACTAAGGCCCGCGGGCCGGATAAGGCCTGAGGGACTCGTTTATCCGGCCCGCAGCGAGCCCTGCCACCGTGCACTCTTACCGGTGCTGCACTGCACGACTGCCCACTTCCAGGTCAGAGGAGCACCAGAAATACCGTATTTTTCGCTCTATAGGATGCACTTTTTCCCCTTCAAAAATGAAGGGGAAATGTGTGTGTGTCCTATGGAGCGAAGACGCCATAGCCCCGCGACCCTCTCCCGGCTGGAGAGGTGACATGCGACTATGGCAGCAGCCTCTCCGCTGCGCCTTTCCACTGGTCCCTGACCTGCTCTTTGGGGCTGGTGGTGGGCTTCCCCCCGCCGGCCCCAAAGAGCAGGTTGAAAGGAACCTGAAGCCTGGAGAGCAAGAGGGGTCAGTGTGCACCGACCCCTCTCGCTCTCCAGGCTTCCAAGGTAGCCGCCTGAACGCACCTTAAACGGCACCTTGTTTTAGAGCGGGAAAACAAGAGGGGGAAAGTTCTCCCCCTCTCTGCGCAGCGCCTCCTGCTGCTTCGCTGAAGGGGCACTGGGCAGAGAGGGGGAGATTTTTTTTTCTTGTTCTCCCCCCTCTAAAACAAGGTGCGGCCTATTGTCTGGTGCGTCCTATGGTGCGAAAAATACGGTAGCTTGTGCGCATGTGCAAGCGTTATTTCCAGTGCATATCTGGGTTGGAGGAGGCCCGTGCATATGTGCACAAACTATTTCCGGTGCTCCTCCGACCCAGAAGTGCGCCGGAAATAGCGTGTATGCAGACATATGGGCACGCGCTCCCCCGCCCTCCGGCCCGCCGCGCGATCGGTGCTGGAGATACTGGCCCCTGCTTTAGAATTACTGTCTAAATACTTTTTATGCTTTTTACAAATGATGTACGGTTTATGGCTATTTCCTGTGAATGGAACCACCGTAAACAGAAACCCACATGAGATTGAAGTGCAGGCAGGTGATAAAGGACATATCCTGGCTTTGCAGAGCAGTTTGCAATGGCAAAACTTTTTCACCAGTAATCCACTTCTCAATGCATATTTGTATGTGTATCAGTATCAAAATACTGTCTGTAATTCTGATTACCTTTGAGCAATAATATTTAAGCATTTGTAGCATGATGGGAGTCAGGTAGAGCAGTGTGGAGCAGGGCTGGTTAAGAAATATAAAATGTAGAAATTCCCATGAAATAACTGTTTTTTGTTTACTTCTAGTCCTGACAGCTTCATATAGAACTTCAGTTTCAATAAATACTTATTGCTCATAGTCACTGGCCTATGCAAACAGTAAAAAACAAAGAAATAAGAGTTACTGAGCTCCCCAATTCTAATTTAACAGACAAGCCATAGCTAAAATTATTATTTTAATATGATTATTATCCACCCACCCTGTATCATAAGTCCCATGGGTGGATTAAAAAAGTTAACGAAAAACCTGCAATGATAACTCGGGTTAGTTAATCCCCTTTGCAACCCACTGACTCCTTGTTCAATACATCTGCAATTTTGTTTAGGCTGCACTAATTCCAATTCATACTCTTATTAACTCTTGATTCCATAGAGGACAGGCCTGTCTTTCTCTTAGCAGGGCTGCTGGTCTTTATGGAGACAATGTTAGAATTTTTCTTTAACAATCCATTCTGTACTACTTCCAGTGAAGCTACGTATATTGCCTTCACCCCATATCTCAGACTCATAACACTCTTGGGCAACTGCTTCTGTTGCAAATGCTTTTAGGGCAAATTCTATCAATTGCCTTGCCTTTTGAGGGAAAAAGAATTTAAAAATCTGTAGGATATGTCTTGATATAATCAGTTTAACAGCTTCGGGTTGGGTTCTCCAATAAAGTATTTCATTAAAACAGATCCCTAGATATTTGAAAGAGCTGTGAAGCTCAGTGGAGTGGCCATCCTTTTTCCATTTATAGTTCCCAATTCCTTTTTTTAAAAAAAACCACAACACCATAGTCTTGTTTACTGAATAATTAATACTAAGACGTTGTTCACTACAAAAGAAGCTAAACTTGGATAAAATCCGCACGAACATATTTGGTTACCACACAGACAAATTAAAACTCATTTGAAGATACTGTGGTACCTTTGGTTAAGAATTTAATTCGTTCTGGAGGTCCGTTCTTAACCTGAAACTGTTCTTAACCCGAAGCACCACTTTAGCTAATGGGGCTTCCTACTGCCGCTGCGCCGCTGCTGTGCGATTTCTGTTCTCATCCTGAAGCAAAGTTCTTAACCTGAGGTAATATTTCTGGGTTAGCAGAGTCTGTAACCTGAAGCGTCTGTAACCTGAAGCGTCTGTTACACGAGGTACCACTGTAGTCTGGAAACTTTCACTGGTACAAAGTTTGGCAATATGGATTTTAAGTGGACTAGACGTATGAATGTATTTCATCACATACTTTCTCTTCACTGGTTTCTGACCGATTTCCAGACCCACTTCAAGGTGTTGGTTTTGACACATATGGCCAATCATTACATGGGTCCTCAGTTTTTAGCAGAACACTTTCCCCCTTATCTTAATATCATCATCAGAGACCTTGCCACCTCAGTCTCAAATGTGGATGTATGGCAGAAGGCAGCCACAGTAGGGCCTTCCTGTTATGGAATGCCCTCCCTACAGAAGCTTGCCTGGCACCTACATTACTATATTTTCAACTGCAGGCTAAGCATTCATTCTCCCAGGCATTATTAACATCCACTCCTCCTCCTCACTTAACACCGTACAAGATTAGTTCCAATTTTAGGGACTGTTTTATTGGAGCTGGCCTATCTTCAGCTTTTTTAAAAATGATTTTAGTGTTTGATCTGCTAAAAAAATCTGATTGTAGTTGCTATTAGATTTTGTTCCCTGTGTTGTTTGTGGATTTGATTTAGGGAGTTTTCGTGGTGCTGTAAACACAATCTGCCCTTTTTTCCTTATGGGGTTTCCAAGAGCCCGTATAGAGTCCTTAAGTGGTTCCCTATCAGTAGGAGAAAATAACAGAGACCAACCAGAGAATATTGAGAAGCAAAGCAGCTAGTAAGCCTGAACTTTATTAAACTGTTGCAACAGGGTGCTCCCCCCACATGCAGGAGAGAGGAGAACCCAGAACAAAAGTGTGCCAGCTCTTACGTAGGCTTTTTAAATTGCCCACCCTCAAACTCCAGACCACCCCCAGAAACATCATACATACATCACAGAAGGGGTGTAGTCCAGGACAGAAATACTGTCAGTGGGAAAAACTGGCAGAAAACCTGTCAATGGTCACTGACTGGATCACCTGGCCAGGCTGGCCATTCTTTTGTAATGATAAACACTTAATTCCTGAGCCAGGTCACAGGCTCACCCTATTCACACATTAAATGTGCCCTTGTTAAGTTGTGGGTGAACATATCAGACGACACAGCAGTTCTCCAAACAGCTTTTGTTTATTCACAGGTCAGAACAGAACTGAACTGAAGGGTTCAGCCAGCCTGCTTATATAGAGCTCCAGTACAATGTAACTGTAACAACTTTCTGTAACTTATTTGCATATGTGGACCTGAACTATCTACAGTATCCCCCTGCTGGTCCAGGGTGAGAACTTCAGTACATAACAGCCCTTAAGGCAGGATTTGTGAGTACAGAGACAATGGGGAGGTTTCTTTATTTCCTCCCTCCTTGCAGAGAAACATTTGGTCAGTTTGGAAGCAAAATGGTTTCAGGATTGTCTTCCTGTACCGTTTCAGAAATATGGTTTATGTATTTATGTGTGTGTTTGCCTTGTACATTTAATTTACATATTTGAGACCTTAAATTCTTGTTAACAGTGGTATTTCATGTTTCCTTCTTTTGCCATTTAAAACTTGTTTTAAATTCTCCGTACTTCTCTCAGAGAACTGTGCTGTCAAATAAATCACAGAGACTGTAAGTTTGCATCCAGGAACTGTTTGCTTGACCCATGTTATCTCACTGAACTTTTTTCCTCATCAAATGTGCAGGACTAAAAGCACTTGTCTGCTAGAAATGTCAGAGGACTATCTTCAGATGAATGGTTTGATGCGTGAATTCCAGCCTTGGGATTTCTAGAATTAGAAACTGGGACATCTCCATATCAACTCTCCACTTACACTTCACCAGCTGAGGCCCCATATGCATAAATTTAAAGCACCATCATACCACTTTAAACAGTTCCTTCAAAGTATCCTGGGAACTGTAATTTTTTAAGGGTGCTGAGAGTTGTTAGGAGACCCCTATTCCCCTCGCAGAGCTACAATTCTGAGTTCCCCCGGGGAGAAGGATTAACTGCAAGCCACTCTAAGAATTGTACTGTAACTCTCTGAGGGAGATAGCAGTCTCCTAACAACACTCAGCCTTCTTAATCTTTAAGTTCACTGATCTTTTTTTGGTATTTATCTTTCTTTGAACGATCAGTGAACTTAAAGAACACCCACTGCAAAGAGAATATCCACCATATGTAATTGAATTCAACATCCACCAAGCTGCCATCCTTTCTAGGGAAAACCTCCTCCTTCCAAGTGAGGTGTCAACCAGCAAAGAACAATTTACCCCATTTGTGGTAGATTTCCATCCAGCATCTCCTAACTATCACCTGACAATCATAGGTAGCTACCCATTGTTAGCTTTAGCAAGCTGTTCGGAGTTTGCGTGGCAATTCCCCTCCCCCATGTGAAATGAAGACACTGGACACATTAAGGTTAATGGGCATTAAAAGGCCACAACTTTATTGATTACAGAATTGAAAGGTATTGGCCTTAGGCATTGGCTCCTATCGACTACCCGGCATGGAGATCAGGAAGGGTTATCCACAAGCCGTGGAAGTCCTGTTGAAGTACGCCAACTAGGATCCCACGCGTGTCACCGCTCAGGGGCGTGCCGGAGGCCCTTACCTCCCTAGGTTTCGGACAAGGCAACGCCCCCCGGAGTCCTCTACCAGACTACCCTTTTTCTTGGGGGAAGGTGATGGCGCTTTCTCCCCCCCATTAATTTGCATAACAATTAACCCCTGCCAATGCCTAACCGCCAATACCGCAGAAGTTGTGACGTTTGCTACGAGGTTGGCGAAAAACCCAAAGGCTGGAAGTGCGCCAAATTGAAAAAATTCCTACCAGGCCCCTTGCGGCGACCAACCGGAGTCCATAGCAAGGTCATAGCTAGCTAAGCCTAAGGGTGGGTGGGATGGGAAAACCGCTCAGCTGGAAAGGGGAAAGAGAGCGGTCCCCGGGTGTGCCTGGCCTTAAGTAGGCTAGGCCACGCCTCCCCTGCCCGCCGATTGGCGGGCCGGGTCGAAGGCACGCCTGGGGATTCCCTGCATCTCGTGGGGGCAAAAGGCCAGCCCTCACGTGTGTGGGAGGGGGTAGCCCGCAACCCCCTCTCCTCCCAAGCTCAGAAATGGCTTTGCTATCAGCAAGCCTCCTGTTACAACATTTTGCCAACCTCCAGGTCTGTATTTAAAGCAGAGCTATCAGCAATACTGGGTATCATCTTTGCAATTTCCAATGCTGTATCACCTGTGTGTGTCAGGACAGACTAAGTGATTGAATATAATCTATGTCACCGAATGCAAAAAAAGAAAAGAAAAAAAGTGGAACAACCTGTTGCTAAACACTTTAATTCTGAGAACCGCAGCCACATGAACCAGAAAAACTGTCTGGGGACAAATGTCTGTTCCATTGGCCAGTAAAGCGAGATGAGCGCCGCAACCCCAGAGTCATTCATGACTGGACTTAACTGTCAGCGGTCCTTTACCTTTTAATCAAACAAGACAGTATTTAAGCATATAAATTATTAGCAACTCTGTAAAATATTAGGAACATATAATGGTTAGCCGGGAGTCATTAACGTATAAATGTTTTCTTTTTTATTTCTTATACTAACATTGCTATCATTATATCTGTATTTGGCTGTTTGGTTGTGCTCATAGTTCTATTTTCTTATTCCATTCTGCAATTTATTATATTAAATTAAAATGATAATAGCAACAAAATAGGAGAGGATTTGCTGCTCCCATAGAATTGCATTGCTAAAAAAAACTTTTACAAAACACTCCCGACTACTAAGCATGAAGCTGATTCTCTTGCACACCTTCAAAGGTAGCACAAATGACAAATTTAGCAATGTGCTGAGGCACAGCTTGAGCCTTTTTTAAGTGTTGATAAAGCTCCTCTGCTTCACTGCAGGTCTAGACTCTGGCTGGCAGTTTATAACAGCAGGGCACAGGTATCTAACAGGGCTAGCACAGCTTCCGCTCGGAGCTCTCTTCTTCACACTTAGTGATAGCTGAGGAACAGCTTCAGCAGAAGTAGCAGTCCATTTAGAGGCCATAATGAAAACTCCCCATCACTTCCTCAAAAAGTAAAATTAATTCCTCCGTTCGGAAAAAGAATCCTAAAATATTCAGATGTCAAAATATACACAACGGTAAAAAGTTATTACCGTTTTTACTTCATTAATGAAATTTGGTGCAGATATGATATGCAGTATCATAAACTCTCACAACTCAGACAGAATGCATAATTTGTAAGATACAGTGGTACCTTGGTTTGCAACCGTTTTGGATTACAACAACGTCAAACCCGGAAGTGTGTGTCCCTCTTTTTTTGGATTACAACCCATTTCCCCCCCCAAAAAAATGACCCCTGAATTTTTGAATTTTATTGAGATTGATGCTGCATTTTATGTTGTATTCTATGCTGTTTTATGCTGTTTTTAAGTCACATTTTAATCAATGTTTTATATTTGCTGTTAGCCACCCTGAGCCTGGTTTTTTAAACTGGGAAGGGTGAGGTATAAATAAAATTATTATTATTATTATTACATATCTTTAGGTGCCAGGTGAAAATGTTTCTCTTTAACCAGGCCTTTGACTAATTAACATTCTGTATCCTTTTAAATGTGTTTTCGGGAGGGGAGTTATTGGTTTGTTTTTGTTGTGTATTTTGTGTTCTCGTTTTGTATTTTTATGTTGTGAACTGCCCTGTGACCTTTGGATGAAGGGTGGTATACAAATTTAATAAATAAAAATAAGAATGGGATCTTTAATTCCTGCTCCCAAACCTCTCTGACCTGTCAGCAGGCCTACGGACTGGACAGTAAATATTTTATATAGCACGGAGATTATACCTTTTAAGCTACCCAAATATTTAACACATAGAAGCTTGCATGAGGTTAAGGATGTCACATTTCCCATTTTACGAAAGTAAATTTTACAAAATGATTGAATTTGGAAAAACTGAAACCATTTAAGTTCCACTAAGCCCATTTTGGACAGTTCCAGGTGGCAGCCGTTATAAAAATGGTTCCAGACTAGATAAATCCTGTTAGATTCCCAGTGCATATACTAGGGGAACTTAGCATCCTCACAGAAAAATGGATGGCGTAGAAAAGGAATGATTGGAGATTCTTTCAGTGCTGAGACATCCATCTCTTCCAACTCTTTAACGTGGTATCAAGGAATGGGTTAGTGGCAAGGCTCAAATTTAACTTTTGATAGTTTCAAAAGGGGGGAGTGTTCTGAAATAGTGTGCATTGGACCCAATCCAATGCTGAACCCAATCCACTTTCACATCTCCTCTTACCATTGAGATCAACTGCTTCATCTAAGAAGAGAAGAAGAAGAGTTTGGATTTGATATCCCGCCTTTCACTCCCTTTTAAGGAGTCTCAAAGCGGCTAACATTCTCCTTTCCCTTCCTCCCCCACAACAAACACTCTGTGAGGTGAGTGGGGCTGAGAGACTTCAAAGAAGTGTGACTGGCCCAAGGTCACCCAGCAGCTGCATGTGGAGGAGCAGAGACGCGAACCCGGTGCCCCAGATTACGAGACTACCGCTCTTACCACTACACCACACTGGCTTTCTAAGAAGCTCTATTGCCCCCTACAGGCAATCCTCCAGTCAGAAAATGGCATGTTACTCTAAAGGCCCCTGTGTCGTCACACTCTCCAATTCCCTTGCAAAATGGGCTCACGAAATGCGGAAAGTTTGAAGTCACTGATAGATGCTCATGTACAAGTCTACAAGACCAGCACCTTATAAATCTCATGCTCATTAGGGTTTTACGGTTTGATCGTATAACTAATCCAAATGAAGTAAAAGGCTCTGCTACTTTCAAAACATGTAAAGGGTACATATCTTGGTACAAACATACTTCCTTTTTAAGCCTATTAGCGTTTCTTCAAAACTTGCAAAATAATCAGAACTACAGGAGCACACAGTTTGGTTGGCAGGAGGGATAAATCTTCATTAGATACTTGGGTTTAATAAATATCTATCATCTGCAAAAGGAGATAATAGAAGGACATTAAAGACTAATCAAGGTGTCCTTGGTTGACTTACACCCTGGTATTTCAACTAATGAGGACTTTGACAAACTCACAGCTCCCAAACATGTTATGTAATTTTACCCTTGCCACTTGCCAAGGTTGGTGTTAATCATTCCAGTCCAAAGCCATTAACGCTGAAAAGTTTAAGCCCTAAAATGAGTGCCCCGTTGAACTCTGCAAGCACTGAGAAGTGTCGTGGAAGAACTCCATTCAGTTGAAGTGATTGCTGTGGTTCTGTACAATGTTAGCTTCCCTGAATTGTGCTGGTCTCCATTAGAACACACACACACACACACACACACACACCCCTTTGACAGCATGGTATTCCTTTCTACTGTAGTGTGGCCAACTGCAAACAGAGGAATGCAGATAGGATTGACCTTGCTTCTCCGTTCCCATTTTGTTCTGTGCAACAAAGTCAATGAGCAACAAATTGAGAGACCCATGGGGGGTGGGTAAATAAGATGTAAGAGCCCTGCTGAAATGGCCTAAAGGTAAAGGTAAAGGGACCCCTGACCATTAGGTCCAGTTGTGGCCGACTCTGGGGTTGCGGCGCTCATCTCGCTTTATTGGCCGAGGGAGCCGGCGTCCAGCTTCCGGGTCATGTGGCCAGCATGACTAAGCCGCTTCTGGCAAACCAGAGCAGCGCACGGAAACGCCGTTTATCTTCCCGCTGGAGCGGTACCTATTTATCTACTTGCACTTTGATGTGCTTTCGAACTGCTAGGTTGGCAGGAGCAGGGACCGAGCAACGGGAGCTCACTCCGTCAGGGATTCGAACCGCCAACCTTCTGATCGGCAAGTCCTAGGCTCTGTGATTTAACCCACAGCGCCACCTGCATCCCGCTGAAATGGCCTAGCTTAGTCCAAATTAGAAGCCAAAAAGGAAGAACCAGCTTCTAATTCAGACAATGTTGCCAATGATCAAGTTACCTTCGAGAGAACTAGATCTCCCAGGTTCCCCCGAACTTAGCACCTGAGCACACTGTTACCTAGCATCATTCATTCTATTTATAACCCACCATTTTTTCCAGGGTGGTGAAGAGGGAGGGAGAGGGGGATGAAAGAGACCAGCCCTCAAGCTTTATCACTCTTTGCATGTCCACCAGCGCTGCTCTCACCTCTACTTGTCAAGGAAGGGGGAACATGTATTGACAGTTTGTGAACAAAGAGGAAAGTTTTGGGAGATTGGCAGGGATGGAGGACATTTTTCTGATTGTTTTGGGGAAATGCTGTTGTTGTTGTTTAGTCATTTAGTCGTGTCTGACTCTTCGTGACCCCATGGACCAGAGCACGCACTTCTGTCTTCCACTGCCTCCCGCAATTTGGTCAAACTCATGCTGGTAGCTTCGAGAACACTATCCAACCATCTCGTCCTCTGTCGTCCCCTTCTCCTTGTGCCCTCCATCTTTCCCAACATCAGGGTCTTTTCCAGGGAGTCTTCTCTTCTCATGAGGTGGCCAAAGTATTGGAGCCTCAGCTTCACGATCTGTCCTTCCAGTGAGCACTCAGGGCTGATTTCCTTCAGAATGGATAGGTTTGATCTTCTTGCAGTCCATGGGACTCTCAAGAGTCTCCTCCAGCACCATAATTCAAAAGCATAAATTCTTCAGCAATCAGCCTTTTTTATGGTCCAGCTCTCATTTCCATACATCTTTACTATTCTAATTAGTTCAAGAGGGTTTTGGTAGCTTCTCTGTGTGAAAGAAGCAGAAGCTTCATGATATTTCCTTCAGAGAGGTCCATGTCAAGGCCATGCTGACTATTAAAGTAGGGCCAGAAGGAGCCTGGGTTTCAATTTCTCTTTCTATCTCTTTTCCTCCTGGTGTTGTGTTCTGTACACAGTATGCTTAGTGTTAAGGTTCAGACTTATTAGAAGTTATTGTAAGTTTAAGTTAAGTCTGCTGCAACTGGATTTCTTATGGACAGTGCCAATTCTGAAAGTATTAGATTTGTGACCATTATGCTCATTTGCCTTCAGTAGCAGTAAAGCTCTGCTGGATGAAATATAATTGCCTCAGACTAGAATCCTGCAACGTGTTTAAATTTTTACTCTGCTAACTATATGCCGGAGTTCTGCTCTGGATCGATATTGAATAGAATTCCATGACCATGAATACATTACGTTGCCGTACCATCTAGTTCCATCTCCTCTGATTTGGCAGTTGCTCTCCAAGCTCTGCTGGATGAAATATAATTGCCTCTAGTCTATTTTTTGGGGAATCCTGCAACGTGTTTAAGTTTTTACTCTGCCAACTATGCATTGGAATCTACTCTGGATCAATACTGAGTAGAATTGGGCTGGATCTTCTTGTTCTGGATCCATCACCCCAGATGAGCAGCTAAATTATGAGTGTCCTTAGCACCCCAAAACCTCATCTTTCCTTTTGAGATGTCTTGGTGAATCCTTAGGTTTCTGTAAGGGGGATGGATTTACTTGCAGAAACAGATGCTGCACTCATTACACCTGTGTACAGTGGTACCTCGGGTTAAGAACTTAATTTGTTCTGGAGGTCTGTTCTTAACCTGAAACTGTTCTTAACCTGAAGCACCACTTTAGCTAACAGGGCCTCCTGCTGCCACCGCACCGCCAGAGCACGATTTCTGTTCTCATCCTGAAGCAAAGTTCTTAACCTGAGGTAATATTTCTGGGTTAGCGGAGTCTGTAACCTGAAGTGTATGTAACCTGAAGTGTATGTAACCCGAGGTACCACTGTATAAAGAACTCTCTCTTTTAGAACAGCCAAAGACCAAGAACATATATCAGAGGGTTCAAGAACACATTTAACAATAGATTTGTCCTGGATTAAACAATATGAGGCTCACTGTAGGTGAGCCAGAAATTATTTTGGCTCACATACTCTGAAACAGGAAAATGGCACCAAAGCTTAGATGCTCGACTGTAAAAGCAATCAGTGAGAAACACCTGACATCTCACCCCATTCTGCCCATACAGGTGTCTTCATCTCTTCATAATATTCTGTTGTTTGGTGATCCTGCAGTTTCCAGCCTCCAGATTCATGTACCAGTGAGTCACCTGTGGAGAGTAATCAGACGGAGGAACAAGGAAACTATTATTTTTTGTTTCTACTGTTTTTGGAAAATACGATTAAGAGAGATGGGGAAAACCAACTACATGCATTGTTTCATGAGCAGCAGTCTTTAAAATAAATACACAGCCCAAGGGGAGATGGAGTTCAAAGCACCATATGTAGGCAGCAGAAGAATCATCTTATGCCATTGAACAGTCGTAGTTTGTCTTCCTTGTGTTGCCTTCGCTGTCAGCCTTTCCTTTTAATTTTTCAGAAATGTAATCCCAACAGTTTGGCCTTAGTAGTTAAGTCAATGTCTCCCACAGTGGGAGAAAAACCATTTAAAAAAATAACCCAAGCACATCTTGTTAAGAGGACAGATCAGTAGGGTATATGGCAGAGAGCCTGGAGAGTCTTGATGCATTGCAGCTCCACTGATGGCAAAAATAATAACGGAAAGCAAAATCCTAAGGGTTCATTGCCTCCAGACAAATAGGATTAGACTGGGGGCATGCTTTTGGGGAGGTCATGGCCTTGACACCAGAAGAAAGCTCCTGCAGCTCACCATTATTGTAAAGGTCCTGGAACAGAGAAGAAAAATGAAGAGTGAATTCGGAGGCAGCACGTGGCAATACTTTGAATGTCACAACTGCATAGAATCATAGAGTTGGAAGGGACACCAATGGTCATCCAGTCCAGCCCCCTCCAATGAAAGGGATCGCAGTCAAAGCATCCATGGCAGATGGCCATTCAACCTCTGCTTAAAGAAATTCCAAGGAAGGAGAGTCCACCACCTCCTGAGGGGGACCATTCCACCGTCAAACAGCTCTTACCTTCAGAAAGTTCTTCCTGATGTTTAGTCAGAATCTTCTTTCTTATAACTTGAAGCCATATTTACCAGAAATAACTTCAAGGGGTTCCTGTTGCGTGTGTAGATCTGGCCTAACACAAGGTATCCCAAGCTCAAAATCATCATAACGAATTTATTTATATGCCACTTAAGGGACCAAAAGTTCACAGAAGACTGGGGAAAATTTGTTGAATATCTGGAGAATATAAGTGAGGGCCAAATAACGCTAGAGGGATTTTAAAAAGCACTGTGAAACGTGAGAGGTATTGTTTAAAGGGAATAGAGAAAAAAGGTTTAAATAATGACAATACAAATATAAGAAAATTATTCTCAACTATGTTCACAATAAGAGTAAATAATATATAGTAATTCAACACATAGTGATGTATGGAAGTGAGAGCTGGACCATAAAGAAGGCTGATCGCCGAAGAATTGACGCTTTTGAATTATGGTGCTGGAGGAGACTCTTGAGAGTCCCATGGACTGCAAGAAGATCAGACCTATCCATTCTGAAGGAAATCAGCCCTGAGTGCTCACTGGAAGGACAGATCCTGAAGCTGAGGCTCCAATACTTTGGCCACCTCATGAGAAGAGAAGACTCCCTGGAAAAGACCCTGGTGTTGGGAAATATTGAGGGCACAAGGAGAAGGGGACGACAGAGGACGAGATGGTTAGACAGTGTTCTCGAAGCTACAAACATGAGTCTGACCAAACTGCGGGTGGCAGTGGAAGACAGGAGTGCCTGGCATGCTCTGGTCCATGGGGTCACGAAGAGTCGGACACGACTGAATGACTAAACAACAACAACAATTCAACACAATGCTAATGTATCCTACATTAATATATTTATATCTGTATCATACATAAATATATTTATATCTACATTTGCAAGCTAACAAAAAAGCAATTAAAATATCCCTGAACATGTGAAAAACCTTCCTTTTGTGTGTGTGTGTGTGTGTGTATAAAAAAAATTCAAATTCAGCTATCAAAGCCTTCACTAAGATCTCAGTAGGGAAACCACAAACATCCTTATCAAAATGAATGTTACCATTTAGATCAATGAGATTTAGCAGCATAATAATGGCAGGAGGAAACAGATACAAAGATCTCAATAAAAGCAATGTGGGGGAAGGGATGTTCACAGTTTCTTTTTTTAATATATAAATAATTTTTATTAATTTACAACAAAAACGAAACAGAACATACATTGTTTTCACATCAAAATTTTCACCAAATCTTTCTTTTCTGGACTTCCTTCAGCTTTTCCGTAAATCTTTCATAGTCCTTATTAGCTTACGCATTTCTTATATTTGTATTGTCATTATTTAAACCTTTTTTCTCTATTCCCTTTTTAAACAATACCTCTCACATTTCACAGTGCTTTTTTAAATCCCTCTAGCGTTATTTGGCCCTCACTTATATTCTCCAGATATTCAACAAATTTTCCCCAGTCTTCTGTGAACTTTTGGTCTCTTAAATATCTAATCTTTCCAGTCATCTTATCCAACTCGGCATAGTCTAACAGCTTACTTCTCCATAAAGAGAAAGGATAGCAAGTTCTTTCAATATGCAGTGACAGCTGCAAGGGTGTTACTGGCTCAGAAATGGAAACAACGGGATGTTCACAGTTTCAATCCCAACTACTCACAAAGGAAGTTCTCACAAACAACGGTTGGGCTCCCCATCTTTCCCATAGGTCACCACAACCCTTATGGTGGTTATAACCAACCCAGTGCCTGTGAAGGCCTTCCTTGGTGCCCATGGGATGCATTCCTCTCTCAGCTAATAGTAGATTGTGGTTCGAGGACCCGACCCCCGCGGAGAAGAAATGAATAGACCAGGACACGTGATATATGGTTTATGGGCATGAAAAGGCCACAACTTTATTGATTACAGCGGTGAGAAGGTATTGGCTTAGGCATTGTATGTCCACCACAGGGGTTGAATCACCAGTAGGCGGAGCCTGTTGATGCTAATTCAACTATAGGCTCTCCCCTGATGCCACCGGGGGTCGTGCCATGGCCTCCTGCCAAGCAGGCATCGGACGGAATACACGACCGCCGGATTCCTTTAACGGAATACCCAAAATTGAAGGCGTAGGCGATGGCCACACCTAGCCTTCCAACACACCACACAATAATCCAATGCCTAACCTACCCACCAATACCACGAAAGTTGCGACGATTGCTACGAGGCAGGCGAAAAAACCAAATGGCCTAATGCCATGTGGAAAAACTCCTACCAGGCCCCCCGACTAACCAGGGCGACCAACCTAAGGTCCATAGCAAGGTCAAGACCCTAAGCTAAAGGGAGTGGAGGGTGGGTGACTCTCGGCGGGACGACGTGAAATGAGGCCGGGGAGAGGGCTGGCACGGTAACTTAAAGTTACCTGGGGCACGCCCCCCGCCGGCTCCCGATTGGGTGCCGGCTAGTGGGCGGAGCGCCAGCCCAGTAAGGTGGAAAGCAGGGGGCGGCTGCCCCCTGCAAGGAGGCGGTGCTCGGGCTCCCGCCCACAACCACTCCCCTCCCTTCCAGGGAGGAGAGTCTTTGTCAGCCAATGGCATGACTGATTTATGAAGGCTCCCCATTACCAGAACTATGTGTGCAGTTGCTCTGCTCTGGATGCAAAGAACCATGCATGTAGTTCCATGCATTGAGGTGGGCTTCAGACCACATGTTTCTGAAACAGAAGCTCCCCACCTCCCCCAAAGGGACCCCCAATTAAGAGGTTCAGCAGTGGCCATGCAGTGTTGTGGATCTTGTGCAAAATCCATTTGGTGGGACCTTCCCAACTGGGTTTCACTTTGGAGAGCTTACAGTAACAAGTCAAAGGTGCACATCGGAAGTAAAAAGGTAAAGGGACCCCTGACCATTAGGTCCAGTCGTGGCCGACTCTGGGGTTGCAGCGCTCATCTCGCTTTATTGGCCGAGGGAGCCGGCGTACAGCTTCTGGGTCATGTGGCTAGCATGACTAAGCCACTTCTGGCGAACCAGAGCAGCGCACGGAAACGCCGTTTACCTTCCCGCCGGAACGGTACCTATTTATCTACTTGCACTTTAACGTACTTTCAAACTGCTAGGTTGGCAGGAGCTGGGACCAAACAATGGGAGCTCACCCTGTCACAGGGATTCGAACCTGCGACCTTCTGATCAGCAAGTCTTAGGCTCTGTGGTTTAACCCACAGCGCCACCTGTGTCCCGGGTACCAGAAGTAGGAGAACCTTTATATACCATATTTTTCGCTCTATAACACGCACCCGACCATAACACGCACGTAGTTTTCAGAGGAGGAAAATCCGTAGGCATGCCACCCGTAGGCATTCCCTCCATAACACGCACAGACATTTCCCCTTACTTTCTAGGAGGAAAAAAGTGAGTGTTATAGTGCAAAAAATACGGTAACTCTTCCATTCTTAAATGTACACAACAATGGGGGGGGGAGGAAACAATCATCAATCACACACCAATTCCAATTTCAGGCATATGTGATTGCTTGTGGTAGTCCTGTCAGGAAAAAATAAATAAAAACAGACCAAAATTGTCACACAGTCCCTGTGTACAAAAAAGAAAAGAAAAAAAGATTTACGTGCATGAGAAGATTTGTGGATTTGGCAGGCCCTTTAAAGCCTATCTCCTGCCAACCTAGCAGTTCAAAAGCACACAGTGCAACTAGATAAATAGGTACTGCTTCGGCCTGAAGGTAAACGGCATTTCTGTGCACTGCTCTGGTTCGCCAGAAGCAGCTTAGTCATGCTGGCCACATGACCCGGAAGCTGTACACTGGCTCCCTCGGCTAATAAAGCAAGATGAGCACTGCAACCCAAGAGTCATCCATGACTGGACCTAATGGTCAGGGGTCCCTTTACCTTTAAAGCCTATGGGTCATCATACACGTGACAGCTGGCAAACTCTATGTGGCCACCACTTCAAAGGGTGAGAGCACATACTAGGAGCCCTGCAAATCAGACACTTTCTACCTTGTGGTCCAGGTCGTCTGGTCGAGGTCCAGTAGACTGCAGGCAGTTGTAGCTGCCAGGTTCTCCAGATTGCCAGTAATCCTTACAGCATCTTGGGAAGCACCCTCAATCTCAGTGCTAAAAGCATGTATAAGGACCATTGGGCCTGCACATTTTCTCCGTCTTCACAACTCGATGCTGGTCATATGGTTCTGTCTCTAGACTAGGGGCAAGCCATCCTGTGTCATCGTCTGAGGCGAAACCGTAAGGTGCTACTCCACTGCGGTACCGATGAAGTGGTGCTGCTGACAGCAGGTTCCGGCAAGAACTTGAACGATTTTGGCAAGATCTCACAATGCCAGGGACAGGGCATATGAAGAAGAGTGGTGGAGACCACATTCCCGGGAGCCTTCCAGAGAGGAGGAAGGGACAGATAGCATAGATCTACAGGACTGGTTCGACACAGGGCACACCCCAGAGGAAGGAGAAGAGGGAAGAAGTTGGGAGATAATGGGAGATGAGGAGTCAGGTAGGTAGCTTTGAGCAGGCAGAGCCCGAGCAGCAGTTGACTGACACGCTGTCACTGTTGAGTCTCCCAGAACCTGTTCCCTTCGCTGAGAAGAGAGAAGAGGAGAGGGCTCAAAGGCAGGTGGCCCTTAACAGCAACCGTAGGAGAGGAGACTGATGAACAGGGAAGTACAAAGCCACGTTAGATACTGAAAGGTGCTTGGTTGCCTTGCCTTGGCATCCAGAATAATAATAAAAAGGACTAAGAAGCCTGCATTTTCTCTGTCTCTCTGCTTCCTGGGCAATCAGCCAGGAACTGTCAACAGCACCCTGACACACAAGAAGTATCAGAACGCACAAGATCTGGCAATATTTCAGTGAATTCTTGCTGGAAGCTGCTGCTACTTCTCCACCAATGGGAGAAGTGGCAGGGCACCCAGACAAATGCCACTTTTTGGGGTTCCACCACCCAAGGCCTCTGCCTGTTTCTGAGCTCTCTAATGCCAAGAAGCTTGCCTGCCCAAGTACAGCTATATATCTCCATGCTTTGTAGTAGTTTTTGAAGCTGAGATCTTTTGAAAACAAGTTTTTGTGTGGCATGAGAGAGTTAGAATCATAGAATCATAGAGTTGGAAGAGACCACAAGGGCCATCGAGTCCAACCCCCTGCCAAGCAGGAAACACCATCAGAGCACTCCTGACATATGGTTGTCAAGCCTCTGCTTAAAGACCTCCAAAGAAGGAGACTCCACCACACTCCTTGGCAGCAAATTCCACTGTCGAACAGCTCTTACTGTCAGGAAGTTCTTCCTAATGTTTAGGTGGAATCTTCTTTCTTGTAGTTTGGATCCATTGCTACGGAGCAGCAGAAAACAACCTTTCTCCCTCCTCTAGGTGACATCCTTTTATATATTTGAACATGGCTATCATATCACCCCTTAACCTACTCTTCTCCAGGCTAAACATGCCCAGCTCCCTTAGCCGTTCCTCATAAGGCATCGTTTCCAGGCCTTTGACCATTTTGGTTGCCCTCCTCTGGACACGTTCCAGTTTGTCAGTGTCCTTCTTGAACTGTGGTGCCCAGAACTGGACACAGTACTCCAGGTGAGGTCTCACCAGAGCAGAATACAGTGGCACTATTACTTCCCTTGATCTAGATGCTATACTCCTATTGATGCAGCCCAGAATTGCATTGGCTTTTTTAGCAGCCGCGTCACACTGTTGGCTCATGTCAAGTTTGTGGTCAACCAAGACTCCTAGATCCTTTTCACATGTACTGCTCTCAAGCCAGGTGTCACCCATCTTGTATTTGTGCCTCTCATTTTTTTTGCCCAAGTGCAATACTTTACATTTCTCCCTGTTAAAATTCATCTTGTTTGTTTTTGCCCAGTTCTCTAATCTGTCAAGGTCGTTTTGAAGTGTGATCCTGTCCTCTGGGGTGTTGGAGTTCTTCTGTTCCAGGTCCACAATTCCACCAGGTGCACATAAACCCTTGGATCCTCTTTGGATCCTGGTTTAAATAGGATACATTCTTTTCCTCAGCAGATTCCTTAATCACATCTCAAAATTCAACACTGTAGCCTTCCTTTGACCTTTATAATTTCATTTAAATACTTCTGAAATACTTTAGAAGTGCTACCCGAAACTGAACTTTGGTGCATTTAAAAATCAGCACTTGGAGATTTACCTCTGAAACTTTAATTTTATTACATCATGATTAGTTGTAGTTTTCCTACCAACTATAGGTTGGCATAGAAACACAACTCTTGTTGCATCAAGAACAATATTAATGGTTCACCAGGTACCCAAATTCAGCAAGGAGCTCAAGAAGAACATCTGCCAGTTTATTTATCTTTAATTTCATTAAGATAACTCCACCAAAGCAGTTCAACAACTTATCTTTCAAAAGATATACACGTCTCTCTCTCTCTCTCTCTCTCTCTCTCTCTCTCTCTCTCTCTGTGTGTGTGTGTGTGTGTGTGTGTAAGTCTATATAATCTTTAATACATTTCAGAAGTATTTAAATGAAATTATAAAAATATAGTGATTGAATCTCAGAGAGAGAAAAACAAAGAATGTGCTCAAAGCAATGTCTTTTTCATTAGCCAAAATACTTTATCTGTTAGTTGTGGGTAAAATTCCCTTTGTTGTTAAGCTGCTATGGTAAGAAGCAGATGGCTGTCTAAATCTCAGGATTCCCAGCAGGAACTGTGAACAGATGTCTCTAACCAGGAATAGAATAACCCTTTTCTATAGGCTTCACTCTGGGAACCAAGCGACTTACGAGATTTTCTAAAAACCTGTTTGAATCCAGAAACCACTGAGTAAGCCACAATTCTGTCTCATGTTTTCTTCTGTTCTTTAAAATGAGAAGGACACATCTGCAAGAGAGGCAAAGCTTTACTAAAAATAGAATTAGTTCTAAGGGCAAAGACAGTTTTGCTAGTCATTCACCTGATGGATTTGCATTAGCAAGAATCCTTGAAAATTGCCACTGTGTCTTCCAGGTTTTATTATAATAATGAATTTGATGTTCAATATCTTGAAGAACCACATTGTGGCGGAATTACCAACAAAAACCATCTTCATGCATTCACATAAAAGGTTATGTAAACACATGGCTGGGGTGATACAGTAGCTCCAGTCTGTCATAACTCTTCAAAGTTTGGGGGGTGACCATCTGAAGCAGGGAGTGTTAGGATATTTCCGTTCCACCTTAAAAGGGAGCAGGATGTTTGTGTCACAGCCTGCGTATTTCCTGTTTCACAGGATGTTTCTGTTGTGTCTTTGCTTTCGTTTCTCTCTCTGTGCCCGAGACACTGAAGCAGGCAGTCATGTTTTCTCTTTGTTCTGACCAACGCTGAATAAAGTTGTAAATATGCTCTCCTGAGTGCATCTTTCACTGTGTGCATTATCTGCTGATAGAGCGTGCATCAGCTCTAGAATGTGGCAAGCTATTTCTGGAGCTCATGTCACTAATTGCTGATACTGCGTGTCTACGGGAGATCGATGGACGTCCGGAGACGACGTGGAGTCATGATGGACTTTGTCTCCCTGGCAGTATCCCAACAGGGAGCCACCTGTATTCATGGAGACTCCTGGATGCAGCCAACAAAACCATCCCACCCATTCCACCAGCCTCTTCTCCCAGCCCCAAGGTCCCAGCTGCTTAGCTGATCAGAGGAAAAGAGAGAGTTCACAGGAAGAGGTGGTTAGCACTTGTGTCCCAACGATCTCACTCCCCAGTACTGCTCACCTGAACAGAGGGAAACAGAGCAACCATGGGGGAAAGACAGGGCATCGCTGAGTCTGCCCATGGAGTAAGAAGATCATTTCTTCCTCCATCTGTTCAGATCAAGAAAAGTAATAACACCACTCTATTCTGCCTTGGTCAGTCCGCACCTGTAATACTGTGTCCAGTTCTGGGCAACACAATTTGAGAAGGATTTTGACAGCCTGGAATGTGTGCAGAGGAGGGTGACCAAGATGATCAAGGGTCTGGAAACCAAGCCTTGTGAGGAATGGTTGATGGAGTTAGATATGTTTAGCCTGGAAAAGAGGAGACTGAGACAGATGATAGGTAAAGGTAAAGGGACCCCTGACCATTAGGTCCAGTTGTGGCCGACTCTGGGGTTGCGGCGCTCATCTCGCTTTACTGGCCGAGGGAGCTGACGTACAGCTTCCGGGTCATGTGGCCAGCATGACTAAGCCGCTTCTGGCAAAACCAGAGCAGCGTACGGAAACACCATTTACCTTCCCGCTAGAGAGGTACCTATTTATCTACTTGCACTTTGACGTGCTTTCGAACTGCTAGGTTGGCAGGAGCAGGGACCGAGCAACGGGAGCTCACCCCGTCGTGGGGATTCGAACCGCCGACCTTCTGATCGGCAAGCCCTAGGCTCTGTGGTTTAACCCACAGCGCCACCCGCGTCTCTGAGAGAGATGATAACCATCTCCAAATAACTAAAGGGCTGCCATGTGGAAGATGCAGCAGACTTGTTTTCTCCTGCTGTGGAGGCTAGGACCTGATTCAAGTTACAATGGTTCCGACTCATCATCAATAAGAACTTTCTGACAGTAAGAGCTGTTCAACAGTAGAACAGGCTCCCTTGGGTGCTGGTGGACTCTCCTTCCTTGGAGGTTGTTAAGCAGAGGTGGGCCAGAGGCCAGAGGTTGTCAGCTCTACAATCTTATGATTCTATGAAAGTGTGGTCCTTCCCAGTAGGCCAAGCAGAAACCAAGCAAAGTAACCATGGAGGAAAGGAATGTTCTGTTCCTCCATGCATCACTTGCTGCGTTTCCATGCTGTGTGCTCATGAGAGGTCAAGGTATATAAACTTTGTGTAAATGTGGTGCATGTTTGTTTGTATGGTCTAGCCACACCCAATTTGGCTTTGACCATATCCAGTGCTGGTATTCAGCCCCCAAACCACTTTGCCTAGGGGAAATACAGCTCTGCGATTTAAGAGGAGGTTACCCAGCTCTGGTCTAAATGATGCTACTTTATGTTGATTTAGCACTTAAGGAGAAATGCTAATGATTCAGTATCCCCACCCTCACCCCAAATCACAACACGAGAAGATTTTAAGTTGAAATAATAAGTTCTTGAGCAAAATATTTCACCTGAAAGACCTCATAGGAATAAATATTAGAGCCATTACAGACCCACCCCGTATGGTTGTGTATTATAAAAAATAGTGTTCTGGGGATGCAAACTGGACTCCAGCACCAAATCTTCTTGTTCGCTTTGCTGATTGGCTAGGGCTTCAGAATCTCTTCTGATTGGTCCATGGTTGGATGACTAAACTGTAGATGGGCCAAATGTCTCTCTTGGGCCAATCCAGAGAGGGGACTGGAAATGGACTGCTTTCGGTCTATCTCCATTCACCGCATTTATACTTAGGGGCTTCAAAACCTCTTCTGATTGGTCCACTGTGGGATCCTGTGCCCATAGAGGGGTCATATGTCCCTCTCAGGTCATTCTGGCAACCTTAGAAGACTAAAATTATTGGTCTGTTGTGGATCATGTGCTCATAGATAACCTCTGCATCTGGGATTCTACCTTCTAGGGTGGGACTTCTGGGGGGAAGAACATCCAGTGATGTCATGAGAAGTGGTACTTTGGGGTACAGGGAAGGGGCCCCCACTTCTGGGACTGGACTTTCCAGTGTATTTGCATAATCTACTGTATAAAAGATAGACCGGTTATGTAAAAACAACCACCACCAGTGGTTTCCCCCCTATGTCTGATAATATCACAGACTATAGGTCTACGCCTGCTTCTTGGGAGAAAAGCAATGACAAACCTAGACAGCATCTTAAAAAGCAGAGACATCACCTTGCCAACAAAGGTCTGTATAGTAAAAGCTATGGTTTTCCCAGTAGTGATGTATGGAAGTGAGAGCTGGACCATAAAGAAGGCTGATCGCCGAAGAATGTGTATTATAAAAAATAGTGTTCAATACTACTTCATCACTGTTGCATTAAATTAGAACCATTTCTTAAGTGTTCAGCTTATTAGTTGCTTTACACAAGCATCTCAGAGCAGCTTACAAGTAACAGTAAAATATGCAGTACAATAAATAAAAGCAAAGCAAGCAAATGTGATGAACAATATAAGATAAGCAAGCCATAAAAACATCTCTCCATCCCCAAATGTAAGCCTAACCACTGCAGTTATCTCCCACCAACGGCTGCCAAGGGGCAAAAAAATAACACTCAGGTGCTTGGCACTGAAGAGAAAAATCAGTGTTGGCACCAGGTGAGTCTGGCTGGGAGAGAGAGCATTCCATGGTGGGGAGAGAGGAGGGACACGGGCCAATCACTTCCTTTCAGCTGGACCTACCTCACAGGTTGTTGTGAGGAGAACAAGGAGGAGAACCACATACTCCACCTTGAGCTCCTTGGAGAAAAAGCTGGGATGTAAATGCAATGGATGGATGGATGGATGGATGGATGGATGGATGGATGGATGATAGATAGATTCCCAACTACAATTAAACTGTTGTCTATTTTACCAGTTTCTGATTAGTAAAGTGCTTTCTGAAAGGCAGTTCTCAAGAAGGTACCTTAAGTATCTCACAAGGAAGTAACTCAAGAAGAAGATGAGAATACTCATCGCGAAGTATTGGAAGACACAAGAATTACCCACTCTGGAAGAATGGCAGATGAAGGTGATGGACTATATGGAACTGGCGGAAATGACCGGCAGAATCCGAGACCAGGGAGAAGAGTTGGTGGAGGAAGATTGGAAGAAATTTAAAGACTACTTACAGAAACACTGCAAAATTAATGAATGTTAGAATGATGTTGGATTGAAGTTAAGTGGTTTTTGCTAGCAGCAATGTTAAGGAATATGTAAAAATGGATTATTAACAGGTGATAATCTAAAACTATAATATATTAAGATAAAAGATTAAGATAAAATTAAAGAGGGAAAGGATTTGCTGAATTAACCAATTGAAATGGAATACAAGAAAGGGAGGTGTGAGGAGGTCAGGGAAAGAAGCAAATGAAAGATAAGATATGGAGAGACTGATTTGTTTTTAACTGTTTTTATTTTGTATTTTGTATTTTCTTTTTTTTTTCTTTTTAATTTTTGTAATATGTTGAAATCTCAATAAATATCTTTTTTTTAAAAAAAATAATCTTTGTGACTGGCTGCGCATGGTTGTGGCTGACAAGGAGACCCACAAATTGTGTTATTTCCAGATCAGCCATGATGATGGTTTGGTTTTGTGAGCATAGCAATCAGGACCACCTGTGACTTCCTATTGTGTGCTACAACAAAATGTAAGAGACAACCCACAAATATGTGCCATTCCCAGGACATAGCCATGCTGAAACCATGTGGTATATTGCCATGAAGTTTTGTTATGACATCCTTAGCTTCTTGAGGGTGTTCTTCATTTCCAAAAGCTTCCTTTCTTTTTTCCAGAACAGCAAGTGGAAGAGCATCAGCCCTTAATGACTTCAGTTCTCTTCAAACAATACATAAAATTTAATGTGTGAGCCTGCAGTAGAAGATCTACAACCGCCATAGGCATTGTTCAGTGTCATAGATCCATAATACAAGTTTGCCGTATTGGAAAGGGAAAAAATTCAGACATCTGGTCAGATAGCCCTTGGAGGCTACTGAATGTGCAAACAACTAAGTTCTGCTTCTCCTCTTCCTGTGAGGTTGCAGCTCTGGTATTCTCCTACATTTGACTTCCAGGCTGAATGAGCTATATAAAAAAAGAGCAATCACTGAGCTTCAGTGGAAAAATAACATATGGTAGTTACAAGTGGGAAGATGTGGGAAGGTGCAACTGCCATCCTGAAAAGCACTTGCCAATTGTTTGGGTTGTAAATAACTTTATAGTCAGGTTATCAGAGGATAGGTCCAATGTCTGCCAAAGTCCCAAGGCCACCAAAGGGCCCATTACCACATTCTCACTTTGCAAAGACTCCTCCAGAAGGCCAGAGGCTGCAACAGGCAATTATCTTTCTCTTTTGGGTTCCCCGCAAATCCTGAACCAAAGCACTGCAGTCTGCTTCTGCTGATGAGCGCTACCTGCACAGGTAAAGCTTACAGCTACAAACTACCATGTACCATGATGGATGAAACAGAGGGCTGGTTCACACAACCAACTTATGCCAGGCATCTGGTGTGGTAAAAATAGTCTGCTTTTGGAAGGTGAGGCATAGAGTGCAGCAGGAAACAGGAAAACTGGCAATTGCTGACATGCCCTAAACTTTGGTCACCAAGTGATCCAATGCTTTAGCATGTTGAGGTCCCCAAGCCACCCCAAATAACTCACACATCACACAGAAATTTTGTTTAAGGTTTTTTGGCATAATTTTGGCCACAGCTTTATTAAATACAAAAATGTGAGTGGTTGCTTAGGCATTGGTTGCGACTATCTGCCCCCCAGTGGGGGACAGACTGACATTTCTCAAGCCTGCGAAAGTCAGAAAAGGGGAATACATTTGAGGGTAGCGATGGAGCAGGGAACCTGCCCTCAGCCCTCCCCAAATGCAACCAGGGGCTCTTGCGTGGCCCTAGCCCCTTGACGGGGTTCAGACAAAAGCAATAGTGAGCCCCTGTATTCCTTTAAGAGAATCCCTTGCAGCAGCAGCATTAGAGGGGCAGGCACAGCCAATCCATGCCCCTCAACCAACCAAACCATAAACCAATGCCTAACCGCAACTTTACAAGTTGTGATGATTTGCTACGCAGTAGGCAAAAACCAAATGGCCCCAGCCAATCAGCCAGATGGACAAAATTCCTACCGGGCCCCTGCCCCAAGAGCAGACGATCCCATGACAGGCATAGCAAGGTCAAAGCGAACAACCCTAAATATGGTGGGGGGGGGGACAGGTAATCCGATGCATGGGGCAAAAAGAGGAAGCTCTACGCCCCGTGCAGGGAGTTTTAGTATTTCTGGCTGTCAATCAACAAATGGCAACATTAACTTCTTCCCAACAACAAGGGAAGCTCAATCACATCAGTGGCCAATGATCAATTAGCCCGCCCCACAACTTTGGAGTGTCTTGTCAGCCCCCACCGCAACACGTGCTCTCCATGAAGGAGAACATGCTTTGCAATCTGGGGATAGAAGGAGGAAAGAAATCAAAATAAAATGGATAGAAATTTGGTGCTCCTCAAAGCAGATATTTCATGTAAACAAGTTTTCCTCTGACATAGCTATCCCAGAAAATATTCTCTTCTCCTGTTTGACAAAAGAGACTGGTCACAAGCCAATAGTTACTTCATTGTTCTTTGCCAGATACCCATCAAGATGCAAGCCTTTGTGTATGGCATTTTCTATGAAGGAATCTTGCTTGCCCACTTACCACAATGTAAGCCCCACTGTCTTTTGAGTAGGAGGGTATAGGAGTGGTATAATACCTAAAGGGTTGAACTTGGATCAGAGATATCTCTGTTCCAATTCCTACACAGCTGTGAAGCTCACCAGCCGACTTGGGCCAGTTGCTTTCTCTTGCCCTGTCCTACCTGACAGGACTGCTGCAAAATGAAGTAAAAAAAAACCAACACATTCTGCCCTGAGCTCCTGTGAGCAAAAGCAAGACAAAACGCCATAATTAAAAATATGGGTCAAACTGCCAAGACAGACCTTCTTCAACGCAGGAGCTTTAAAACTTGAAGTTTTGTGTTTTGTTTAAAGAGTCCTCTTCAACAACAGGAAAGAAGAAGAGATGAAGCGTTTTCTGTCACTTTTACAGAAAAGGGCCACTGATATCAAGTATATAATTTATACTAGTATTGTACTTGCAATTCCCTAGCACCTGCCTTCCTGCGCTGCTTATTATTTTGCCATCTGCTGCTGTAAGTGGAAGTTTGAATATTGCAGATCATCTTACTCCAGTCCTGTCAGCCATTCTTCAGCTCTTGGGACAACACAGGATACAAAACCCCTGCCTTCTTTTTTACTTATTTATTTTATTTATAACCCATTTAAATATCCCCAGAAGATAGAGTGAGGAACAGCAAGTAACCATTAAATTTTAATTACAGAAACATCCCATGATAACAATAGCAATTATATATAAAATTATTAAACTCTCCATTTAATAATGTAAAAATATAACTCTTTGGTTGCTATATTCAGTTTCCCCTCAGTAGAAGTATGGACTTGGCAAAGAACTTTTAACTTCTGGCTCCGCCTAAACTCAAATCCCCCTGGTTTATTATCCCTAGTACTTCAAGACTACCACAAAAGTGCCTGGCTTAAAACCATCTACCAAAAACTCCACTCTTTTGGCCTATCCCCACAACACCTACTCACTATGGGCCTAACCAAAGCAAACAGTCTAATTTGTTAACGTCTAAAAGATATTGAGCATCAGAACCACCTAGCCACTATAAGGAAATCCTGCCCATGGTATGATCAATTTCCATCTCCCCATTTTGATTATCTGGCTCCATACCTGCACAAACTAGCTATCCCAAAATACAGGCATGCTTTCACACTTGCAAGACTGAACATTTTGCCATCTGCGGTACTTGAGGGCCGATTCCAAAAGATCCCGCGTGAGAAACGCCTTTGCCCCCGTGGAGATGGGTGCACCGAAACAGTGGCTCACATCCCCCTCTCTTGCACTCTCTACAAAGACCTGAGGAACAAAATCATCACCCCACTCGTACTGACTATCCCAGGGCGCACAACCACTGCCACAGTGTCCTTTCTCCTGTCAGACCAAACGGAGCAGATAACAGCAAAGGTTGCTAGGTTCTTAGCAAGGGCAATCAGAATAAGGGCCACTATCTGACTGTTGATTCAGGACTCTAAACTGTGCTTTTTTTTACTAAATATGAATTGTATATTGCAATGTTTTATTGTTGCTATGGCCATCAGCCAACGCGAATAAAGTTTCTATCTATCTATATTCAGCGCCAGGGAGGAAATTGCCTTCAGAACAATTGGGCCTGTCTGTGGGGTTTGCCTACCTCATAGCAATTGTCACAACTTGGTGATGGATAAGGCACTGGGCTGCATCCTTCGTCTAAGTGCATTGGCGGCAGGGTGGGGGGGGGGGGGCGCTTCCTTGCTCCAAAGGATCAAGGTATCTCCTTAAAGAGACTGAGGACTTGCATGTGCCTGGATGCCCCCAGATGGGGTCAAGGGGTGGGCAGAGCCATGGCACCTCCAAAATGGTGATCTTGGAGGGTCACCCTGATTTGATGGAAATCATAGGGTGCTCCTTAACCTTGGCTAACGCTGCCAAATAATCAACAGACAGATCGGTTGATTCAGGATACACGCTCAGTGACTACATCAAAGCTGGCTGACATCTGGAATCAATAAAGTTGTGGCCCGTTTTAATGTTATTTGGTTGTCCTGTGGTTATTGCAACTTTAACCTACCTTGGCACCACTGCGCCCGGACCTACAACATGACCCAGAACCTTCTGCAAAACGTTCAGGCTCTGCTGCAGGCACACATGCAAAATACAGTGGTACTTCGGGTTAAGAAATTCGTTCTGGAGGTCCGTTCTTAACCTGAAACTGTTCTTAACCTGAGGTACCACTTTATCTAATGGGGCCTCCTGCTGCCACTGCGCTGCCAGAGCACAATTTCTGTTCTCATCCTGAAGCAAAGTTCTTAACCTGAGGTACTATTTCTGGGTTAGCGGAGTCTGTAACCTGAAGCGTCTGTAACCTGAGGTACCACTGTATATGTTTAATGTGCATACGCTGCTGTGTTTGTGTGCATTGTGTATAAAATGTGGAGGTTTGCGCCTGCAGAATGTTTGCTTTGCAGAGAACTTTCGCGGCAAAAGGTGCAACAAGGAGGTGGAGTTTCTGTTTCAGTGTTTATGTTAATTGATGATTCATCCCTGGAAGTCCTGGTCTCTCTCAGAAGCTGCCAGTGCATTGAACAAGCCAGTTGCTTATCTGAATCTCTGTCTGGGACCAGAGAGATTATCATCATCATTATCATTATTAGTAACATTTACATACCGCCCTATACCCACAGATCTCAGGGCGGTTCACAGGATAAAATCACAATATAAAAACACAAAATACATAATCAAAACAAAAACAACCCAATTAACACCCCACTCAAATAATCAGAGAGGGATAATAGAATTTAAAACACACATAGACAGTATTTGTAATGAAACATAAAAATAAGCACCCATCAGGTATCATCAAGGAGTAGATTAAAAGATCAATTAAACTGTCTTTCAAACCAAAACATTTTAGTAGCCATTGGTTTTTTCCCCAGTTGCAACCATTCATATGGACTATATTATATTCATATTGGACTATATTACCAAGTGGAACGCGGGTGGCGCTGTGGGTTAAAGCCTCAGCGCCTAGGACTTGCCGATCGCATGGTCGGCGGTTCGAATCCCCACGGCGGGGTGCGCTCCCGTCACTCGGTCCCAGCGCCTGCCAACCTAGCAGTTCGAAAGCACCCCCGGGTGCAAGTAGATAAATAGGGACCGCTTACTAGCGGGAACGTAAACGGCGTTCTGTGGGCTGCGCTGGCTCGCCAGATGCAGCTTGTCACGCTGGCCACGTGACCCAGAAATGTCTTCGGACAGCGCTGGCTCCCGGCCTCCAGAGTGAGATGAGCGCACAACCCTAGAGTCGGACACGACTGGCCTGCACGGGCAGGGGTACCTTTACCTTTATATTACCAAGTAATATATTACCAAGTAAGAAAATATATTACCTAAAGAAAATTGGACTGCATTGCTAGTTGTTTAAGAGCAATGTGTTGATTTTTATTTACAACTTTTTTTGTAACAGGACAGTTTGCCGTAAAACTTTGGAACTCTTTTCTTGCTGTGAGAGTTTATTGATTTGCATTCTGCTGCACAAGGTCCAGATCAGGGAATTCTGCTCACATAACTAACAATACAGTGGTTCCTTATGAAAAGAATGATGCGAAAGGGGTTCCGAGAAGGCTAAAAGTTTGAAAACCACTACCTTGGACTCTTCAGTGAGCTTCATTGTGGGGCAAGGATTAATAGGCTCCTATCGCAAACCAGTATCTGATAACCCTGAAACAAGAGAACGGTAACCCTTGCACCATTCATACTGAATAAAATAAAGGTAAAGGGACCCCTAACTATTAGGTCCAATCGTGGCCGACTCTGGGGTTGCAACGCTCATCTCGCTTTATTGGCCGAGGGAGCCGGCGTACAGCTTCCCGGTCATGTGGCCAGCATGACTAAGCTGCTTCTGGTGAACCAGAGCAGTGCACGGAAATGCCGTTTACCTTCCCGTCGGAGTGGTACCTATTTATCTACTTGCACTTTGACATGCTTTCAAACTGCTAGGTTGGCAGGAGCAGGGACCAAGCAACAAGAGCTCACCCCATCGCAGGGATTCGAACTGCCGCCCTTCTGATTGGCAAGTCCTAGGCTCTGTGGTTTAACCCATACCTGACTGTAAATAAAAGTTTCAGCCCTGCTTAAAATTCACATGGTGGTATTTTTATTATTTTTGCTTTTGCTCAAATGAGGCAGCTGACAAAATTGGCCACAGAACAGACAAGTATAGATCGACAATAAGGCTGTGACCCGGAGATGTTTGTTCTGACCCAGATTTAGCTTCTGTGCCCCAACAGCAGATTTCAACAGAGCTGACCTGCTACATATGACAGCAGAGACCCAGGCCAGGCTGGCTGGACCTTCACATTCAATTTCACAGCAGCTGTCATCCTTAGGGAAGAAATCAAAGGACAGCCTCCCTGACCTCAGCTGTCATTTCTCAATATTTCTTTTAATCCCTGAATACATTTCAGTGGCGCTTCCTGCATCACAAGGGCAGTACCCTGCACAGTCAAACTTGTTTTCAAACTATGGGATTTATGTGCACTGATAATTAAGACTGACATCATCTATATGGAGGCTATAACATCATATCCCCAATGCAGCCTTTCTTAATGGCTTTGCAGCGCTTCTGCATCTGGCTTAATGTTTCCGCAAAAATAGGTTGACCTTTAGAATAAAGGGAGGGAGGGAGAGATGTTCAGAGCTTTAAACGATTCCCATTTGTAGCTCCACAAACGGCATATTTGGTACAATTTCCAATCTCCATCATTTCTTAACTGTCATGCCACAAATAGTCAATAAGCTATAAACGTCTCTCCCTCGAGGGGGAAGGATGCAATCAAATCCACGCCCCAGCCTACAGGTCTACTGTACCCTTTTAAAACAAAGATCAGTGCCGATAGAAGACAACAGCCAATGCAATTGTAACAAATAGGAAAGACATTATTATTGTTCCATTTATGAATTTGTATACTGCCCTTCATCTGAAGATTGCAGGGTGGTTTGCAACGGGAAAATACAAACAGAAACCGAGTGATAACTCCCCCTCCAACAAACACATTTAAAAGGACATTACTTATTGTAATTAGATAGTTTATAACTTTGCAAACTTTTGCAAAATTTGCAAAGACTACACAGAGGACGCGGGTGGCGCTGTGGATTAAACCACAGAGCCTAGGGCTTGCCGATCAGAAGGTTGGCAGTTCGAATCCCTGTGACGGGGTGAGCTCCCGTTGTTCGGTCCCTGCTCCTGCCCACCTAGCAGTTCGAAGGACGTCAAAGTGCAAGTAGATAAAGAGGTACCACTCCGGCGGGAAGGTAAACGGTGTTTCCGTGCACTGCTCTGGTTCGCCAGAAGTGGCTTAGTCATGCTGGCCACATGACCCGGAAGTTGTATGCTGGCTCCCTCGGCCAATAAAGCGAGATGCGCGCCGCAACCCCAGAGTCGGCCACGACTGGACCTAATGGTCAGGGGTCCCTTTACACAGTAAAGACACAAAGTGGTATGGTGGAATCTGCGTGTGTGGGATTTGGACTACAGAGAGCTGGTTTCAAATGAGATTGATAGGCACCAGAGCTTGTCTTGTCTATGGAGCGTCATTATAAATCCAGCTGCTTCTGAATAAAGGGAGAGCACAAACCACCGGGACCAGAACAGTGAATTTCTGCTTCCCTGGTCATAACCCAGGTTACAGGAAACCAGAGGACTCGTCAGACTCCTTTAGTGGTTTGAACCCTGCTGGTCCATTGGGGGGATTAAGTTAGGCCTACATTTCACATGTTCTGAATGTTGATTAGTGTGTGTTTCTGCTCTATGGGATTTGTTCTGTGGAATTCACTGGCTTGATTCAGATGTAATACGAAAACATGCAATGCATTGATTTGGCATTACAAGCCAAAAATTCCCTTCCTCCTCTCCCATACTCTGATTCCCTCTGGCTGAAAGAAGAAGTCAAGGAAACCAAGTGAGAAGTGAGAAGGGGGCAGGAGGGGAAAATGTGCAAATCCAAAGCTCATTCATGTTATACCAAACCATAGATTGGCGCTAGGATCTTGGCGACCCTGGACAAGAGATAATTTTGGGGGCCCTTGAAGATATGAAAGCAAATCAGGCATAACATGTCACTTAATTATATAGGCTGCAAGGAAAGTATGGATAAAATACATTCATTGTGGTCAGTTCTTTATACCACCACTATAGTGTAAATTGGTTGCCCAGTTTGCTCCCTCATAAAGTCACCACTAGTTGGCATTATGAGGTACATAAGTACTGCAATTTTTAAACAAATCAAAACTGTACAAATATTTTAGAGTTTTTCTGTAAAATAGCCACATGTAAGTAGGACAGGACAGACCAATGAAGAAGAAGAGGAGTTTGGATTCGATATCCCGCTTTATCACTCCCCTAAGGAGTCTCAAAGTAGCTAACAATCTCCTTTCCCTTCCTCCCCCACAACAAACACTCTGTGAGGTGAGTGGGGCTGAGAGACTTCAGAGAAGTGTGACTGGCCCAAGGTCACCCAGCAGCTGCATGTGGAGGAGCGGGGAAGCGAACCCAGTTCACCAGATTACAAGTCCACCACTCTTAACCACTACACCACACTTGGTTCTTCTGCACATATGAAATTGTCCCTGATAACCATCCAAAAAAAGACCAAATAGAATATTAGTGAGTTGGTTTTACTTTGGGCTTTATAATCCTCTTTCAAAGCAGCAGGTAGGAATTCATATCAAAAATGTTCCACTCTCCCTTTGGAATGGAAGGGCTACAAAGGTTAAAAACCAACAGAGAGATGAAAGAATACGAGGTTTGGAGATCTTCTCCCACTCCAGTTCTGCCTGGTCTCCCTATTAGATGAGGTCCTTAAGAAAACAGAAGGTGATTTTAGCCTGGTTCACCATTTATCTTACCTGAGATGCAAGTCACTTAATGACTTAATTCCAGCACACCTAAATGTCTTCAGTATGTCCCACTTCATTTGACAGTGTTGTGCACATGGTACAATGCTGCAGATGTAGTGTAAGGTAAAAAGGTAAAGGGCCCCTGGATGGTTAAGTCCAGTCAAAGGGGACTATGGGGTTGCAGCGCTCATCTCGCTTCAGGCCAAGGGAGCTGGCGTTTTTCCACAGACAGCTTTCCAGGTCATGTGGCCAGCAGGACTCAACCGCTTCTAGCACAACAGAACACCTTGATGGAATCCAGAGCACATGGAAACGCCATTAACCTTCCCGCCACAGTGGTATCTATTTATCTACTTGCGCTGGTGTGCTTTCAAACTGCTAGGTTGGCAGGAGCTGGGACAGAGCAACAGGAGCTCACCCTGTCATGGGGATTTGAACTGCCAACTTTCTGATCGGCAAGCCCAAGAGGCTCAATGGGTTAGACCATCTTTTACCTTAGATGTAGTGTACTCCATAATGAAGTACTATATTACAGTACTTCAAATATGCTGCACCTTTGTTTGGAAAAGCATTATCACAAGGACAAGGTCTGAGTATAGGCTGAGTAGCATTATCCATTACTGAGATCCTGAGTACGGAACCAATAAGTACCTTCTATTGATTTCAGGGAAATTTGTCTCCTTATTATGGGTCCAGCATTGCAAGGTCAGACACTGTGCTGAGCGATACAAACACAATTCAGCTCCCTCGCCTCTGTCTTTCCATAAAAATCCTTCCAGCTAAGAAGTGCAGCACCCACTGAAGGGTACTTGAGTTCACTGAAAAGGAATCAGAGCTGAAAGATTTAACTACTTGTCTGCTAGCTAGGAAGGTTCCTAACAACAACTGTGTAAGATATAGTTATGCTTAGGTATTGTAACAGAACCAAGCCCATCTCTCACTCTGTAAAAACCTCTTGTCTGCTGTAGATGTTTTCCTTCTATCCAGCATTAGAGGCTAGGCCTTTTGTCTCTGCCCTACACCTATCCTAGAACTGATTTTAAAATAACTAGTTTGGGATGGGTTTTTGTCTCCATTTGCCTTCAGAATTTGGGTACAAGTTCTTCCCTCATCTATAGATCTGTAAGTCTCTAGACCTATTGTTGTTGTTGTTTGGTTGTTTAGTCGTGTCCGACTCTTCGTGACCCCATGGACCAGAGCACGCCAGGCACTTCTGTCTTCCACTGCCTCCCGCAGTTTGGTCAGACTCATGTTTGTAGCTTCAACAACACTGTCCAACCATCTTGTCCTCTGTCGTCCCCTTCTCCTTGTGCCCTCCATCTTTCCCAACATCATGGTCTTTTCCAGGGAGGCTTCTCTTCTCATGAGGTGGCCAAAGTATTGGAGCCTCAGCTTCAGGATCTGTCCTTCCAGTGAGCACTCAGGGCTGATTTCCTTAAGAATGGAGAGGTTTTATCTTCTTGCAGTCCATGGGACTCTCAAGAGTCTCCTCCAGCACCATAATTCAAAAGCATCCATTCTTCGGCGATCAGCCTTCTTTATGGTCCAGCTCTCACTTCCATACATCACTACTGGGAAAACCATAGCTTTTACTATACAGACCTTTGTTGGCAAGGTGATGTCTCTATTTTTTAAGATGCTGTCTATGTTTGTCATTGCTTTTCTCCCAAGAAGCAGGCGTAGACCTATAGTCTGTGATATTATCAGACTTAGGGGGGAAACCACTGGTGGTGGTTGTTTTTACAGAACTGGTCTCTCTTTTATACAGTAGATTATGCAAATACACTGGAAAGTCCAGTCCCAGGAGTGGGGGCCCCTTCCCTGTACCCCAAAGTACCACTTCTCATGACATCACTAGATGTTCTTCCCCCAGAAGTCCCACCCTAGAAGGTAGAATCCCAGATGCAGAGGTTATCTATGAGCACATGATCCACAACAGACCAATAGTTTTAGTCTTCTAAGGTTGCCAGAATGACCTGAGAGGGACATATGACCCCTCTATGGGCACAGGATCCCACAGTGGACCAATCAGAAGAGGTTTTGAAGCCCCTAAGTATAAATGTGGTGAATGGAAATAGACCCAAAGCAGTCCATTTCCAGTCCCCTCTCTGGATTGGCCCAAGAGAGACATTTGACCCATCTACAGTTTAGTCATCCAACCATGGTCCAATCAGAAGAGATTCTGAAGCCCTAGCCAATCAGCAAAGCGAACAAGAAGATTTGGTGCTGGAGTCCAGTTTGCATCCCCAGACATGTTCTGAGGAATAAACATGGAGGCATCAAGAGCACCCAGTGCTGGATTTATATACAGTGGTGCCTCGCAAGATGAAAAGAATCCGTTCCGTGAGTCTCTTCGTCTAGCGGTTTTTTCGTCTTGCGAAGCAAGCCCATTAGCGGATTAGCGGATTAGCGCTATTAGCGGTTTAGCGGCTATTAGCGGCTATTAAAGGCTTAAGGGATTAGCGGATTAGCTGCTAAAAGGCTATTAGCAGCTTAGTGCCTTAGATAAAGGGGGTGGGGAGCAGGAAAAAAAACCCAGGAATCGCAAGACAGTTTCGTCTTGCAAAGAAAAGCCCATAGCAAATTCATCCTGCGAAGCGCATTGAAAAACGGAAAACCCTTTCGTCTAGCGGGTTTTCCGTCTTGCGAGGCATTCGTCTTGCGGGGCACCACTGTATAAGCTAAACTAGCTATAGCTCTTGCCCCCCCCCCAAAAAAAAAATTAAAGGAAAAAAACTGGATGTACATTTCCAAAATATAAGATAAAAAACAATTACTTTGATAAAATACATATTTTGCTATGTGCAAATGGCTTTAGATACCTATTAGGTCCATAAATTACTATATAGCATATATTCAACGCAAAAACAGTGACAATTTGTTGTGGACAAAGGACAGCTGGACATATAAAGGGCCCCATTACCTTCAGTAACTTAGGGCCTCATCAAACCTAAATCCAGCCCTGAGCATCCCTGAGGCCTGTCTGAATCCTGAGAGCCGACTTTTTCGTACCAGTAAACATTTTTGCTTGTTTTAAAACTTGGCGAAGAATGTGGTGTAACTTGCAGAGCGGTTTATGAATAAGAAGATAAGAATCTGCCCAGATCATTTACATGTTAGTAAAATGTTAATTAAAGTTAAGTACATTTTATACACACATTTGCATTTCATGATCTTGCCTGAAATACCAGGAGAAAGACTGCTGTCTTGAGACACTTTAGAGTTGATATATGAGGAATCAATAGTAAAAAGCACTGTTGAGGACAGTTAAACTAGTGATCTGTCTACAGTTGCGTCCATCAAGCGTGAAAAGGGAATAAGGAAGGAAATAGGAAAACCTAATCTTTTCCAGGACTGCCTTCCTTTAGGAGTAGATAATAACAATGTGGTCACCTTCTTGTCCTTCGTTGCGCATCTGCCCATGTGTACATGTCGTGGTTCAGTGCAAGGTCAGATGAGAAGCTGCATAATCTCCAGTAATAGCGCCCACAGGTGTGGAAAATGTGGACCAGCTGACAGCATGAACCAGCAATTTTGTACTTTGCCCAGTCAGCATTCACAGTCATTAAATGATGCTAGAAAATGTGCACAATGGGCAATGTAAATCACGTACCGCTGCGTCACTGTGCTTGTTGATGCTTTGGGGTTCTGCAAAATGTAGTAATGGTGTCAGAATGTGTTTAATTCCCAGCATATTTTCAATGCCGGTCTCTCGCTAATCTTAAAAAAAAAATGCACACAAAACCCCATCAGAACACAGATCTTTGCAACGAAAAGATCACAGTGCTCACAAACAGCAACATTTCCATTTACAGTGGTACTTCGGGTTACATACGCTTCAGGTTACATACGCTTCAGGTTACAGATTCCGCTAACCCAGAAATAGTGCTTCAGGTTAAGAACTTTGCTTCAGGATGAGAACAGAAATCGTGCTCGTGGCGGCGCGGCGGCAGCAGCAGGAGGCCCCATTAGCTAAAGTGGTGCTTCAGGTTAAGAACAGTTTCAGGTTAAGAACAGAGCTCCGGAACGAATTAAGTATTTAACCTGAGGTACCACTGTATATAGGGATGCGGGTGGTGCTGTGGGTTAAACCACAGAGCCTAGGGCTTGCCGATCAGAAGGTCAGTGGTTCAAATCCCCGCGATGGGGTGAGCTCCCGTTGCTCGGTCCCTGCTCCTGCCAACCTAGCGGTTCGAAAGCACGTCAAGTGCAAGTAGATAAATAGGTACTGCTCCAGCGAGAAGGTAAACGGCGTTTCCATGCGCTGCTCTGGTTCACCAGAAGCGGCTTAGTCATGCTGGCCACATGACCCGGAAGCTGTACGTCGGCTCCCTCAGCCAATAAAGTGAGATGAGCGCCGCAACCCCAGAGTCGGCCACGACTGGACCTAATGGTCAGGGGTCCCTTTACCTTTACTTACCACTGCATATGCATGTTACTGTCATGAGCTGGCAGAACTTCGGGGAGGAGAAAGATCCTGGCAAGGGGTGCAGCTGGGAGCGGGTCACACAGGAGAAAGCTGGGGATAGGGAAGGAGAGGTTGGTGTAGACCAGGCATCCCCAAACTTGCCCCCCCAGATGTTTTGAGACTACAACTCCCATCAGGACCAGTGGTCAGGGATGGTGGGAATTGTAGTCCCAAAACATCTGGAGGGCCGAGTTTGGGGGTGCCTGGTGTAGACAATATAGGGTGGCAGAGGAAGATGAGGGGACAGAGGCTGGTGCACAGGAAGCCAAGCAGCAAGACCACCTCATAAAATCATAGAATCATAGAGTTGGAAGAGACCACAAGGGCCATCGAGTCCAACCCCCTGCCAAGCAGGAAACACCATCAGAGCACTCCTGACATATGGTTGTCAAGCCTCTGCTTAAAGACCTCCAAAGAAGGAGACTCCACCACACTCCTTGGCAGCAAATTCCACTGTCGAACAGCTCTTACTGTCAGGAAGTTCTTCCTAATGTTTAGGTGGAATCTTCTTTCTTGTAGACACAGTACTCCAGGTGAGGTCTGACCAGAGCAGAATACAGTGGCACTATTACTTCCCTTGATCTAGATGCTATCCTATTGATGCAGCCCAGAATTGCATTGGCTTTTTTAGCTGCTGCGTCACACTGTTGGCTCATGTCAAGTTTGTGGTCAACCAAGACTCCTAGATCCTTTTCACGTGTACTGCTCTCAAGCCAGGTGTCACCCATCTTGTATTTGTGCCTCTCATTTTTTTTGCCCAAGTGCAACACTTTACATTTCTCCCTGTTAAAATTCATCTTGTTTGTTTTGGCCCAGTTCTCTAATCTGTCAAGGTCGTTTTGAAGTGTGATCCTGTCCTCTGGGGTGTTAGCCACCCCTCCCAGTGTCATCTGCAAATTTGATCAGGATGCCCTTGAGTCCATCATCCAAGTCGTTGATAAAGATGTTGAATAAGACTGGCCCCAAGACAGAACCCTGTGGCACCCCACTAGTCACTCTTCTCCAGGATGAAGAGGAACCATTGATGAGCACCCATTGGGTTCGCCAGAACCAGAGAGACTCTAGTCCTCACAATGGGTCCTAAGACATAAGGAACAGCTGGCAGGGCACTCCAGGAAACAGACGTGGGCCGCGGCCTGCAGCCTATTTCACTAACTGGGCAGGTGGGGGTGGAGACATAGGATTCCTCATCTGGGGGAAGGTGAGGGCAGGTGAGGGTCACCTGCCTCATCAAGCCCAGATGCTGCAGTCAGCAGACACAGTATCAGAAGGCAGCAGAGCTGAGGTGCTGTGTCTGCTCAACTGCCTACGTTGAGGGACCTCGCCTGGGATTCTCCATGGACCTTCTTGGGTTTCTACTTCGAGACTGACTGCTGAACGCCTATCTTGGCTTACTTGGACTGACCCCAGACTGCGTTTCCTGATCTTTGGTCTGGATTTATGTGGATTGGCTTTTGGACTTGGAACATCGCTTTGGCACACTGTCTGTCTGGTAGGCCAGGGAATCAGGATTGCCCAGAAAACCTATGAAACATTGATTTCCAATTTTATAGGATACTGAAATGCATGGGGAACCCCAAGAGTACAGAACGCTCCCCATTCAGAAGATGACCATCCAGGAGTTAAGAGAGGGTGACTAGAACAATACATCTCCTCCTCACGCATCTACCTAACTTCTAATGGTAATGTCTGAAGAGGGTGGTGGTGACAGTTGCTTGTCATTTCAGTTAGGAAAACAGAAATGGCTATGTACATGAATAACAGTCTAAAGTAGAAGCATGTTGAGCTTCTTTAAGCCTCTAAGCCTCTAAGCTCAGAGACTCCCTTCTCTAGCTGTAAATATTTTCCTCAGAGTGGATGTTTCACACAAATCAGAACGAACTCTCCTTCTCTCCCTCCTGCTTTGGTGTAGTGGTTAAGAGTGGTGGACTTGTAATCTGGTGAACTGGGTTCGCTTCCCCGCTCCTCCACATGCAGCTGCTGGGTGACCTTGGGCCAGTCACACTTCCTTGAAGTCTCTCAGCCCCACTCACCTCACAGAGTGTTTGTTGTGGGGGAGGAAGGGAAAGGAGAATGATAGCTGCTTTGAGACTCCTTCGGGTAGTGATAAAGAGGGATATCAAATCCAAACTCTTCTTCTTCTTCTTGAACCATCTCTCCATGTCTCTCGGAAGAGTATTCTCCCACCCAAAGCGCTGGCTGCACCCCAGGGGCGCCAAGGAAACAGCAGAGGGAAGGGAGGCCTGTAGGACAGGACGAAGGGGCGGGGCCGGTAAATATAGAGGTGACCCCTGGGGTTGAGGGATCACAGGACCCAGAGTTGCAACTGAGCGAGCTGGCTGTGAGTGAGCCGGCGGTGACAGACCAAATGGCCCCGATGCAGCCAGCTACCCCAGAAGTAGAATCAGAACCCCCGACTGAGGGACAACCCAGCCCGCAACACATACATAGGCGGCCGGCATATCTCAAGGACTACAAATGCTAACCTCCTGGGAGTGAGTGGAACTTAGAGGGGTGGGGTGTTGTCTGGAGTTGGGATCCTAAATTAATAGGCAGGGAAGATTCTAAAAGGTAGCATCTGATTAGCAGTGGAGCCATCCAATCTGGCTCCAGAAGGGAAGTTTGAACTAGCCTATCAGGTGTGACCTAGGGTGTGGTTGTAGGATATATAGCCTGGGTCTAGGGGGGACTACATGTTAAGTTGTGGGTGAACATATCAGACGACACAGCAATTCTTCAAACAGCTCTTGTTTATTCACAGGCCAGAACAGAACTGAACTGAAGGGTTCAGGCAGCCTGCTTATATAGAGCTCCACTACAACACAACAGTAGCAACTTTCTGTAACTATCCAATCACTGAACATCACTTTCAATGCCTTATTTGCATATGTGAACCTGAGTGAAAACTATCTGCAGTATCCCCCTGCTGGCCCAGGGTGAGAACTTCAGTACATAACACTACAAGCCAGGACACACCTGATGACTGATTGTTTTTATCAGACTACTCTGAAATAAACAGGAACATTTAGGAAAATTACATTTACCAAGGGGCACCATGGCCGGTTAGCCTTTAGCAGTTAAGTGTTGTTTAAAAAGAAAGGAGTGTTGGAGAAAGCTGGTGGTGAACTCAGTTTGGCTTTAAATAAGCTCATTTTGGGATGGGGTCAAGCATGATTTGTGAAACATTGTCAATCTCTGCTCTTTAAAGCTTGCTTTCGTATAATCTATTGATTCACAATTTTAAATTATTATTATTATTATTATTATTATTATTAACAACAACAACAACAATAATAATAATAATTTATTATTTATACCCCGCCCATCTGGTTGGGCTTCCCCAGCCACTCTTGGGCGGCTTCCAAAAAAATATTAAAATACTGTACTACATCAAACATTAAAAGCCTCCCTAAACAGGGCCGCCTTCAGATGTCTTCTAAAAGTCTGGTAGTTGTTGTTCTCTTTGACATCTGGTGGGAGGGCATTCCTCAGGGAGGGCGCCACTACCGAGAAGGCCCTCTGCCTGGTTCCCTGTAACGTGGCTTCTCACAGTGAGGTAACCACCAGAAGGCCCTCGGTGCTGGACCTCAGTGTCCGGGTAGAACGATGGGGGTGGAGACGCTCCTTCAGATATACTGGACCGAGGCCGTTTAGGGCTTTAAAGGTCAGCACCAACACTTTGAATTGTGCTCAGAAACGTACTGGGAGCCAATGTAGGTGTTATATGGTTGTGAATTGTTGTTGTGCAACAGTGAAGGAGGTCAGCTACGAGGCAGAAAGTTCTAGGATCAAATCTTGCCTCGGCCTCTTGCTAAGGACTCTCTCTCCCCGCTGCTGAAATCTGCAATAGCATTGCTGATTGTGCTTTGGTTCCTTCTGTGATAATTGTCGGCAACTTCAAAACAAAATCATTTCCACAAAAATAGGATGTTTGGCCTCTGTGGAAAAGGTACACAGCTAATTTTGCTAAAGACAAGTTTTTTATTTTTATTTTTTTACCAAAGGACCACATAGAGCGAGAGGCAATGAAAAGAGAATTTGCTAACACCTGGTTCCTTTGTACAGCTACAGAGGTTACTTTGTACAAAGCACTCTGATGGAGCCACCAAATTTTGAAGGTTACTTGCAAATGTAATGAGAATCATTTCCAGCAAAATGAAGTATTAAAATTTACAAGTCAGCTGTGAATCAAAGCCAATATTTTAAAACAAAAAAATGGACATTTCAGAGTTAGATCTTTCCGTATGCAGCTGTTGCAGAGCTTTCAATATCGTTAATAGATTTTTTCCTTGTTTACCGCTCAGATTCTAATGTATTGCACATTAAATGGAGACAACTAAGGTCAACTTCAAATGCAAAACCATAAATGTTGCAGACAAGTTCACGGAATGATAAGAAGAAGAAAATTAACCTCAAGTAAAAAGCTTGTAACAGCCTTGACCTCTGACTTCTGCTGCATACAAACTCGAAGATTTTCTTCATTTCACTTCAGTTAATGGATTTCCCAGGGACAAACTGCAAGTGAGGTTTTTCTGGAGCAGCAGCACCATCTAGAGTTTTAAAGGCCAAGAACTAGACTACAGATGAAAATATATTTTATTCACTGGTGCAATGTAAAACATCCGCTTCAAAGCATTCCTTCTGAATACAGGAGACACAGCCTTTAGACTCTGGGACAAGTGGAACATAATAGCGTTTCAACCCAAGTGTGCAGAATAGCATTAGAGTGGTAGAAATTACATGGAAAATATTGGTAAAACCTATTTGGTGTTTCGCAACTTTCTGACTAGTTGCAGGACCTTAGCCAGACCTAGCAGAGTAAACGCAGAATCCACGGAAGCAATTGGCAACTTAGCTGCAGACAGGATAGATGAAGCAGGAACCAGGAGCTTGTAGTTAGGTGTTTATTATATACAGTGGACTATTTACAGGAACAGAACACGGACCTTTAGCTAGCTCTATCTGACATGACTCACAACTCCTACACTGTCACACAGAACTCTGAACCTCCCGAACTCTGAACTAACACATTCCAGTTAGTAGGCCATTGATTATCACTCCCTTGAGAGAGCTTGACCAATCAGGGAGCGGTCTCCATGTCTCTGTTATCACCAGGCAGACTTACTCCTTCAGATTGCCTTCTGGCTGTCTACCAAACCTTAATTGACTCTGTGTGAGTAGCTGCACATACACAGTTTCCCAATAGAAAAGAATGCTACAAATATATTCAGCTTAATGTGCCCTGCCAAACTCACAGGACACTTAAACCAGAACCTACCAAATCTCCACTTTCTAAAACAATATGCCAACCAAAAGAAAACCATCCTTCAAAATTCACCTCTCCAAATGTGGCGGCGCAGTTCTTCATCCAAGAAACATGTAAAAAATGCATACACTGACTAGGGTAAAAGGTTCATCAAAAGGCATATAATTAGTGAAAACATACAAAACTGCATTATATTATGGAAAATTGCTTTGCATAAAAAAGTTTCTATTAGGCAGATGACATACAAAATGTGCTTATTAGGGAAATTTTGCACTAAGATGCTGACAAATTTACGTGAGTATTTTTTTAAAATAAAAAACCCAAATAAATTGCAGATTGCTGCAGAAATGTGAAGAACTGAATTTAAGACCTCGCTTCATTTAAAGATTTTCAGAGACTTTGAGACTAAGATTCAATTTGAACTTGTTCTTCTTTGAAGGAATTCTACAAAGATTGTCTATTACGTATGTATATGGTCATCGTGTTGCCTAAACATTGTTTTCCTATCTTGATATTTTATTAAGGATTTTCTTGTTTTACAGAAGTAAGTGTAATGCCTCGTATTTTTTTTTTCCCATGTAACATTTTTACAAATCCATTTCATTTGTTGAGGCATTAGGGGGACCTGAAACTCACCTACAGGTGGTACCTAACACCAAGGAAACTTGCCTAAACATTGTTGACGTTCTCTTTTTCAGCACAGGGGTTTGTTTGGATACTTGTTGTTGGAGTGCTAGCAGGGTCAAGCTAGGACGTTTTGCTGTTGTAGGCAAAACGCCCTAACCCCAGCCTCGCCCCGACATCCCTCCGCAAATCTGGGCCCCGTTCCTACTCTTCCTCCGCCATTGCACCCACGTTGCAATGCCAACAGCCCCACCACCACAATGGCATCCTTGCCCCTAGCTGCACCTGAACTGCCGCCATGATTCAGCAGCAACAACAAGGGTGCAGGATTGAGGGCAATGGCACTTTGGTGGCAGGGGCACAGTTAAAGCCTCAAGGGGGGGTGGCACAACAGTGGGGACAAGAGAGGGTGTCAGATTGCTGCTGCCGCGAGTGCTGGAGGGAAGACCGCTCTCACCTAGCCGAGGGGGTGAGACCCAGCCTCACATTGAACAGCTGAAAAAGGCTCTTGGGAGGCCGGAGGGACATTGCTGGAACAACTCTTGGGAAATGTTTTAAACTGTTTTAATTTTGGTTCCTCTGTTTTGTTTTTGTCAGGTTGTTGTTGTTTGTTGTTTTTGTCGTTTAGTCGTGTCCGACTCTTCGTGACCCCATGGACCAGAGCACACCAGGCACTCCTGTCTTCCACTGCCTCCCGCAGTTTGGTCAAACTCATGTTGGTAGCTTCGAGAACACCGTCCAACCATCTCGTCCTCTGTCGTCCCCTTCTCCTTGTGCCCTCCATCTTTCCCAACATCAGGGTCTTTTCCAGGGAGTTGATGAGGTTCCTCTGTTTCGTTTTTGTCGGGTTGCGGTTGGTTAAATGTCTAGTTGGGGTTGGTGGTTATTTTTATTTGGGTATAGCTGTAAATTGTTTGTTATTGTTACTATTGTTGCTATGGTTATTATTGGTTTCTGTTGATTTATTGATTTGTTTGTTGCCTGTTTAGGATAATCTGTTTTGTAATGTTTGATGTTTTGTAGTGTTTTTATATATGCTGTAAGCTGCCTAGAGTGGCTGGGGAAACCCAGCCAGATGGGTGGGATATAAACAATAAAAGTATCACTGTTATTTGTCAATTAACACTGTTAATTATCTGGCACCCAAGGCAAATGGCTTCACCTCACCTCATTGATGGGCTGGACTTCAGGTAGGAAAACCTTTGTTCCAAGCTTTTCCACGGTCATGAAGATCGTAAGCACTTGCTTAGTTCTCTGTAAAGCAAATATTCTGCAGGCAACAAACCTCCACATAACATTTTATACACAGTGCACATGTTATGTACTAAGCTTGGATCCTAGAACAATAGGCAAGTGGGATCCTAGAATGCAACAACTGATTGGCTTGCAGGAAAAGACCAATCAGGCTCCAGGAGGAAAGCAGAATCAGCCAATCAGATGGGACTCATTGTATAAATAATGTATATAAAAGCCTGAGGTTGTTTTTTTTTGGGGGGGGGGAATCAATCACTGCTTTACAAGCTGCAATAAAGAGCATGAAATCTCTACAGGACTCCGAGTATATTTCAGCACAGCATTGTATGCACATTAACTATATCTTTCTCAGGCTTCTCTGTTCTCCATCCAGGCAAGCAAGAAGCATTATCAGAATTCAAGTTTACTAGTGGCACAGCAATAAAACTGCTAGCATATTTGCAAAGCTAAGCAGGGTCTGGTATGGTTTCAAATTGGATGGGGAGCCACGTGTTGAGACTCCTGCATTGTAGGGGGTTGGGCGACATGACCCTCAGGATCCCCTCCAACTCTATGATTCTATTAGGATGCATTCTGGATGGGCAAAACCGCATGACAAAGCAGAGCCAGTAAGGAGTGTGGGGGTGGCCTGGGAAGAATCCCGAATGCCAAATAGAAAGATTTAGAAGGCTGCATGTGGGTCCTGGGCCCAAGGTCCCCCATCCCTGATGTAGGGCAACCCACAAGGGTTGGACCCTCTGGTTTTGCTGGCTCCTTGGGACTGCATAAACAGGAGGAGGAACAACCATCTGACAGACCACAGTCATGTCACACATCACAAACCGTATAGGTCCAGAGAGGCTAAGGCATGCATTTCTGAGCTTCCTGGAAGGCAGAGTATAAGCAGACCGCTATGTACCTCTAATTATCATGCCTGCATATAATTTAGTTAAAAGCTTGACAACGTTCCTGAGATAATCTGTTTGTAACCCTGCGGGAGAGAATTCTCTTAGCATGGAAATGTTACCCTATGACATTTTGTAGCTCAGCGCCAGCAGGTGACCATTGCAAGAAACAGAGGAATGACTGTGGTCACACTGGGGCCATTCTCATAAGCTCCATGGTTTCCTTATCTACTAAATGCAGAAGGTAACTTTCTGCATGTTTTCTGTCCCTTCTTTTCAACCCTGTTCAAACGAAAGCTCCGGAGAAAGAAAACCACCAGCACAAGAAAAAGGGAATTGGAGGAGCACAATGAACACTGCTTACAGAAAGGCAAGTGGAAATAGTTGAGAGCTCAAAACTTTGAGAGAGAGAAAGAGGATGCATATTCTGTGCATTGATATATCTACTATGTTCAAAGCGGCTTTAGTTCCAGGTAGCAAGCCTTATATGTTGATAGGTTTGCCTTTGGAGAATGTAAACAATCATCAACACATGAGAAGTACAGTTTTAGGACCCGCCTGACTTTCTGCGATTGTATTCTTTGTGACTTTAAAAAGTTCTTTTTAAATGTTGTGTTTTGAAGTGTTGTAAACTCCACTGGGACCTTAGGGTGCAGGGGAAAGTAATAAAATACTGTATTTTTCACTCTATAAGACGCACCAGACCATAAGACGCACCTAGTTTTTGGAGGAGGAAAACAAGAAGAAAAAATATTCTGAATCTCAGAAGCCAGAACAGCAAGAGGGATCGCTGCGCAGTGAAAGCAGCGATCCCTCTTGCTGTTCTGGCTTCTGGGATAGCTGTGCAGCCTGCATTTGCTCCATAAGACGCACACACATTTCCCCTTACTTTTTAGGAGGGAAAAAGTGAGTCTTATAGACCAAAAAATACGGTAATAAGAAGATTGTACAGTACTTTAAGAAAATGTCAAACGTGTGATCATATGAAAAAGTTGGGGCCTGCAGGAAGCAAAATGTAGTGAGAGTTTTATCCTAACTTTTTAGGGGGCACGGGTGGCGCTGTGGTCTAAACTACTGAGCCTCTTGGGCTTGCCAATCAGAAGGTCGGCAGTTCGAATCCCTGCAACGGAGTGAGTTCCCATTGCTCTGTCCCGGCTCCAGCCAACCTAGCAGTTTGAAAGCACGCCAGTGCAAGTAGATAAATAGGTACCGCTCTGATGGGAAGGCAAACACCATTTCTGTGCACTCTCACGTCCGTCATGGTGTTCCATTGCACCAGAAGCGGTTTAGTCCTCTCTCTACTGATGGCAAGAGTCTATGGGGTTCTAGGCTCTCACCTTTGGAGAACTGAGACATGGCGGAGACTGTCTTACCTTTAAGAAATACAGTTCATTCACCTGTTTACACCCTCAGTTTGCATGGAGGGAGTCCAGATCTTACAGCAAAGTCCTTTCAAGAGGGACTTGTCCCCCACAACAGCGCAGCCAGCCTTCCCAAGTTGGATTCCAGACTCTCTTCCTCCTCCTCCTCCTCCTCCTCCTCCTCCCCTTGCTCAAAGCCTCAGTTTTCCTCACCACACACCATTATCCTGGACCCCTTTCACATCCCCAGTCTCTGTTCACACCGCAGGGCAAGGGAGAAGGAATTATTTTGCATTTCCAGTTAGGCTGTCCTTGTCCTTGAATTGTTTCTTAAAGGCCCTCACTTGGCCAGGTCGTTTAGCTTAGGCTAGCCCAGGAATTCCTCTGCAGCTTGTAGTTCTTCCTTCACATCCCAAATAATCCCAAATCCAACCATTTACAGTGGTGCCTCGCCAGACGAAAAGAATCCATTCCACGAGTCTCTTCGTCTAGCGGTTTTTTCGTCTTGTGAAGCAACCCTATTAGCGGATTAGCGGATTAGCGGATTAGCGCTATTAGCGGTTTAGCGGCTATTAGCGGCTATTAAAGGCTTAAGGGATTAGCGGATTAGCTGCTAAAAGGCTATTAGCAGCTTATCGCCTTAGAAAAAGGGGGTGGGGAGCGAAAAAATTTTGCAAGAATCGCAATACATTTTCGTCTTGCAAAGCAAGCCCATAGAGAATTTCGTCCTGCGAAGCGCATTGAAAAACGGAAAACCCTTTCGTCTAGCGGGTTTTCCGTCTTGCGAGGCATTCGTCTTGCGGGGCACACTGTATTAATTTCTACGGTTTAGTGGGAACCCCCCCCCCCATAATCTATAACAATATTGTAACTAAGGTAATTCTATTCAGATTCCCAAGGGAATGTCAAGCAGGGAGGGAGGGGGGAGAGAGAGAGTGGAATTCTGGGGGAGACTGACGATTGGAGGAGGCTTTGAAAGGGAGTTTGAATGTTGGTGGGAGAGGCAGTTGAGAGTCGGTTGAGAGTGGTTGGTTCTGGAGGGGGGAGGTCAGCTGGCTGGGCAGCTATTCAGCTTAGGATCAGTGTGAGAGTTGCCATTGCTTGATGGTGGCCAAAAGGGAACAGAGACGCAGAGAAGGAATGTGAGTCTCCTGTGGAGACCGGAGAATGTGGCAGTCCCATGCCCAGTGAAGAGGGGCTCTGCCAGCTTCCAGGAACAGAATAACCTCAATTTAGGAGGGCCACAGAGCCAGGGCTTGGCTTGTATTCCTAATGCCCAGATGCCTCACACCACCCCCTCCAAGCACCAGGAAAGCAGCTTTACAGACCTGGGCTATGCTGATTATCGTCTTCCCAAGCAACTTAAAAATGTAATGTAGTGGTCAACGAAAGACTCTCTCAAGGCAAATCTAAAAGAAATGTAGTAGAAACAATGGGGAAACACTGGCATGCGAGCGCTCCAATTAGAGAACAGCCTTTACCGACGGTGTCATGGACTTTGAAGATACTCGAACTCAGGACAAAAGGGAGAAACAAACTAGGAGGAAGCATGTTTGGCAAACCCTCACTGTGATCACCTCCCACCTGGAAATCTATACCCCCACTGTGGAAGGACATGTGGATTCAGAATTGGCCTCCACAGTCTGTTATGGACTCACTGTTAACATCGTGTTCATGGAAGACAATCGTACTTGGCTACATGTGATTGCCAAAGAAGAAGATGATAGAAATTGGGGGGCTACGGCCTTTTCTATGGACATGGACTTAATGGAAATTCCTCATGGGAAGATGCCTTGCCTGTCCATGCTCCCCCAATGTCCGGTTGGTCCAACACTTCCACCATTGTGCTCCCCAAAGGGCGGCACCCATCCGGCAGGTGGAGGGCACCTTGGGGAGGGGGATAGTGTCATGGGGCAGGAATCAGCTTCACCTGCTGAACAGCAGCCTGAAGGGGGAGAAGGGGAGTGATTTCCCTGCAGCTTCAAGGACTCAAGGACTTCCCCTGCAGCTTCATTCTCTTGAAGCGTGGCCCTGTGGAAGAAGAAGGACTTGGTATCCTCCTGGCAGAGGAGGGGAATGGATGCCCAATGCCCCTGCCCTGACATTGCTCCCCATGAAAGCTTGGCCCACCCACTTCAAGACAAGAGCATCTCCTTTCTGCTCTCATGCAGGAAGGTTCTTCTCCCATTCTCTGTTGACACTCAACTTGGAGGGTGTTCTCCCAGCCCTTCCTTTTCCCTGTTCTTTTTATGGGAGGCTTTGGCAGCAGCCACAGTGGTGCAGACAGCAGATCCTGGAAGAAAGAAGGTATCTTTGAAGCAGGAGAGAACTCAACACTAAGGGCTTCTTTGAGGGAAGAATCACGGGACGTGTGAATGGGCTGTCACAGGCCATGACAGTTTTATTGATTTATTATGCTGTAAACCGCTTTGAGATTTTTTATTACAAATATAAAGCGGTATAGAAATTAAAATAAATAAAGATGTGGGAAATGGATTCCCCAAGGAATTAACATACCACAATTTCCAGGGATATTTGTTTCTTATGGCACCATGGCTGTGCCCTTCCTGCCTGAGAACCTGTGAGACAGAAAAGAAAATAAAAACAGAGGAAGTAACCAACCAGTAATTCACAACAGAAAATATCATCTGGGGACCACAGCTGAGGACCTGCCAAGCTATCAAGATCTGTGGACAAGGCAAGCCAGGGAGCCAAACCAGGCCAGGAAGGAGCCATGCCCGTATGGAGAAGGGGCAGTGGGGACGTGCCGCGAGGGACATCAGCCGGGAACCGCCAGGATGTTGTTCGGTTCTTCATTCCGGGAGCCGGAGCTGGAGCCTCATCCCTGGAGGCCTGGCCCTGTGGAGGAAGAAGGACATCACATGAGAATGGAAGCCACAGGTGGGAGAGTGTTTCTAGGACTCCCAAAACATGTTCCACAAAGATCCCTTCGTTCCCTCTGCCCTCGTACCTGATGTTCGCCACGTCTCTCCAGGGATTTGGCCAGAACAAAATACGTGTTGGGGAAAGGCTCCCACACTGCAAAGAAAACAGAAACATGAGCAGGCGCCTGGCTCCCTGCCATGCTAGCAGCAGTCTGGCGCATGAGGGTGGGGTACACGGGAAGGGGCATTTCCTCCTACCTGATCTTAGAAGGGCTCTTCTCTTCCATGGCCCTCTCCCCTTTGTCCATTTGGGCCCTGCGGTACAGTAGCCTCTTAGGACCTGGGAGACAGAAAGGAAAATACACGTCAGCCCTGGCTGCCAATGATCGCTGCTCCTGCCTGGGTGCCTGACCCCCGGCTTGGAAGGAGGGGGGCGAGGGGGTGGTGCAAGACCGGCCTGCAACACCCCAACCCAGCCCTGGTTCACGCAGGTCGCGGCCACAACCTTCCTGCACATGTGGGGAATGGATTCCCCATGGAATTAACATAGCACAATTTCCAATGTTTGGTTCATTCTTTGTGCCACAGCAGCCTCCTTCTTGCCCCGGCACCATAGCAGCCTCTTAGGACCTAGGAAAGGAAAATAAAAACAGAGGGAGAGGTTACAGGTGGGAAATGTCCGGGAATCCCAAAGTCTAAACTCAGAAACCCTGGCTTATGTCTCGCAGGAGGACTCAGGATCCAGCCTGGACCTCAACCTTTCTCTGTTCCCTCCCTGTGTCATATTAAAGATTGTAAGCCTCTCGGGGCAGGAACTTTTTTTTACCTGCAGTGGGTAAGATGACAGGAAAACACTTCCCCTGCCACACAAGGTCACAACATACCTCCAGATTTTGCTGGGTTTTCCTGCACCACTGGACTACTGCTGGGCTTCTTCAGGGGGTTTTCCCAAACCATGGCCCTGTGAAGGAAGAAGGACATTGTACTCTCTGGGGGACAGGGGTCCCGTGGGCCGTCCCATATGATTTCCTTCAGGGGCACATCACCCTCAATATTTTCTCCCCTGCCGGTCTGCCTTCCTCACTCTTCCACATCCCTCTTTCTCCTGTTTGGCACAGAGCAGACTGGCAGTAGCCCATGGGCAGGCAAGCCAGTGGAGGCAGGGCCCTCCTGCGGTGGAGACATAGGGCCTCTGGGTGGATCAGCCCCCAAACTTCTATAGGGACATCCTGAGCGCTGGCGAGGGTGTCTGGCCAGCTGACTCAGGGAAGGAGGGGGACAGAACAAGCACCCCTGCCAGGCTGCCCATGCCCACGTCACCACTGGCTGCCAACCATCGCTGCTCCTGCCTGGGCACATACTGGCCTGACCCCTGGCTTGGAAGGAGGGGGGCAAGGGGCTGGGGTGAGACAGGCCTGCTCCCCCCCTCCACTCCAGCACTCAATTGGCATTTCCCCCAACCTGAACTCTGAGCCTTTCCACTCTTTGCCTCCGTACGGGGGTCTTTCTCCTTCCCCCTATCCCATTACCTCTGGGGTGAGAGGCCTTTATCTGGGCTCCAGTCTCTACCAGGATGCAGCTGCTCCCAGGCTGAACCTTCTCCTCACTGCAAAACAAACAGAGACATCAGCAGGCGCCTGGCTCCCAGCCAAGCTAGCCCCAGTCTGGGGCAGGAGGGGGGGGACCTGGGAAGGGGGTATTTCCTTCGACCTGATCTTATAAGCTGCCCCAACCTGTCCTCCTCCGTACGGGCGTCTGGGCTCCGTCCCGAGCGGCCTGGCACAGAAGCAGCAGCCAAACTCCCACCCGGCTCTGGAATACCGTATTTTTCGCTCTGCAGGAGGCACTTTCCCCCGCTCCATGCAAATTCTCCCTTCTTACTCTTACCTGTATTATTTGCGGGGAGGGGGCTTCAGCAGCAGCCACAGCGGTGCAGAAGCCATACCCTGCAAGAAAGAAGGAATCCCTGAATGTGTGAATGGTCTGTCACAGACCAAACGACCAGGGGCGGGGCTTCAAGAAGTCCCAGGTGAGCAGATGGCTCCTGGGCTCGAATCCTGTTTGTGGCCAGGGGCGTACCGATGGGGGGCAGGGGGACGGGCTGCCCCAAGTGCTGTCCTGAAGGGGGGTGACATTCCGACGTGCCACCTGATCGCGCCCCCCAAACCCGCAAATCACGAGCGGCAAAGCAATGAAATCCCCCTGTCCCCTTACCTGTGAGGCGAGAGGCCATTGTCTCGGCTCCAGTCCCTCCCGGGATGCAGCGGCTCCCAGGCTGAACCTTCTCCTCGCTGCAAAACAAAGGGAGACATCAGCCGGCGCCTGGCTCCCAGCCACACGAGCCCCAGTCTGGGGCAGGAGGGTGGGGACATGGAAAGGGGGCATTTCCTCCTACCTGATCTTATTAGCTACCCCACCCTGAACTCCTCCGTATGGGCATCTGGGCTCCGTCCCGACCGGCCTGCACAGAGGCAGCAGCCAATGTCTCCTCCAGCTCCAGAATAACTTTGGAGGTGATTTTGATGGGTGGAAATCTTGGCTGGTGCTTCTGCGCCAAGTAGAGACGGGGAGGAGCCATGCAGGCAAGGAGAACGGACGGAGGGGGAGGCAGGCGAGGGTCAGGGGCTGGGAACCGCCAAGATGGTCTCTCGTTCTTCATCCCGGGAGCCGGCGCTGGAGCCTCATCCCTGGAGGTGTGGCCCTGTGGAGGAAGCAGGACATCATATGAGAATGGGCTGTGATGGGCCAAAAACTATGGAAGGACCCCTTTGTTCCCTCTGCCCCAGTACCTGAGGGTCGTCACATCTCTCCAGGGATTTGACCAGAACAAAGTATATGTTGGGGAAAGGCTCCCTCCCTGCAAAGAAAACGGAGACATCGGCAGGCTCCTAGCTCCCAGACACGCTAGCCCCAGTCTGGGGCATGAGGGTGGGGGACCTCGGAAGGGGCATTTCCTCCTACCTGATCTTATCAGGGCTCCCCACTTCTCCACCGTATGGGCGTCCAATGGGCCTAGCACAGAAGCAACAGCCAAACTCTCCTCCCTCACCCGAGAAGCTGTTTTAATGGGAGGAAACTTTGGCTGCTGCTTCTGCGCCAAACAGGGTCGGGAAGGAGCCATGCCCCACGGAGAAGGGGCAGTGGGGAAGAGGTGCGAGGGTTGGCAGCCAGGAAACGCTGGGATGTTCTCTCGCCCTTCATCCCGGGAGCTGGAGCCTCATCCCTGGAGGCCTGGCCCTGTGGAGGAAACAGGATACAGTATGTGAGCCATAGCCCACTAGAGACATTTCCCTTGAAACCAAAGGCTGTGTACCCACCATAACTTCAGGGCTCATCCCCACTTCCCCTTGGGTCGTGTGCCCACCAATCTCAGGCGTGTTAACAGATTTGCCCTTTGCTAGATGGGCCAGCCTGGTTTGCAAAAGTCAGCCCAGGAATTCCTTGTCTGGCACAGTTCTGCAGCCTGTACTTTCATTGATATCCCAATTTATCAAAATTCTACCTTTTGTGTATTTCTGGGGTTTGGGGGGGGGGGTCTCCGGCAAATGTATAACACTATTTTGCCTGCACAGTTTTTAATGCCACTATTGATGTGAAGCGATGCATGATTTATAAAGTAAATAAAGCTTATTTTTAAAGTTCCCATGTTGATGCCTGATTCTTAAGTGGGGCAAAGGGGGGGAAGGCAGCTAGCTTCATAGCTGGACTTGTTCAAAACAAGGTTTTGCAGCCTGATTCCTATCCTTTTACGTTTGCTGTCAAGGATGGGATTTTAAAACTCTGTTTTTTAAGGACCAGGCGGCAACACTTCTTCAGGTAGACAGGACCCACACTTTGAATGGTGCTCGCAATCATACTGGGAGCCACCGTAGATCCTTTAGGACCAGTGTTCTGTGGTCCTGCCAGCTGCTCCCAGTCCCCAATCCAGCTGTGGCTGGCTCCTCTCAGGTATGCCTGAGCCAATCTGATCTGAGGGGAATCCCTTCCTGTCCTCCAATACATGGTCATCTGTAGGAGCTTGAGCAGGACCAAACCCCACCTCCCGGGCGTCCCTCTTGAAGGCAAGGCACAATCCTGGGACACTCAACACCCAATGGTTCTCCATTTCCAAGGCACGGGGTCCCTCCCCAACTCAAGAACGGGCATCTGAGCTCCTCCTACTTTCCTGGTTCCTCCTCATGACTGAGTTCCTAGGACTCCACGGATCTCTGCTAATGGGAGCTATTCCCAGAGCGCCTAACAAACTACAGTTCCCAAGATCATTGGGGAGGGAAGACATCTGCTTTTTAGAACAGGTGCTTCAGGTTACAGACTCCACTAACCAAGAAATAGTACCTTGGGTTAAGAATTTTGCTTCAGGATGAGAACAGAAATTGCGCGGTTGCTGTGCGGCAGCAGCGGGAGGCCCCATTAGCTAAAGTGGTACCTCAGGTTAAGAACAGTTTCAGGTTAAGAATGGACCTCCAGTATGAATTAAGTCCTTAACCCAAGGTACCACTGTACTACTACAAGTAAAAAGGTAAAGGTAAAGGTACCCCTGCCCGTACGGACCAGTCTTGACAGACTCTAGGGTTGTGCGCCCATCTCACTTAAGAGGCCGGGGGCCAGCGCTGTCCGGAGACACTTCCGGGTCACGTGGCCAGCGTGACATCGCTGCTCTGGCGAGCCAGAGCCGCACACGGAAACGCCGTTTACCTTCCCGCTAGTAAGCGGTCCCTATTTATCTACTTGCACCCGGAAGGGCTTTCGAACTGCTAGGTTGACAGGCGCTGGGACCGAACAACGGGAGCGCACCCCACCGCGGGGATTCGAACCGCCGACCTTTCGATCGGCAAGCCCTAGGCATTGAGGCTTTTACCCACAGCGCCACCCGCGTCCCTTACTACTACAAGTAGTAGTAGTTATTTGTACCCCGCCCATCTTCCTGGGTTGCCCCAGCCACTCTGAGGTGGACGGAGCAATCTAGGGTCTAAATCCCCTTCCTGTGTTTCTGTTTCAGAGGAGCAACAGCTCAGTGGCAGAGCATCTTCTGGGCACCCAGAAGGGCCTTGATTCAACTCCCTGCTTGGCTTCAGGTGTGGGGATGAGAAGGCCCAGCTTGCAGGTTCAATCCCCATCTGGGACAGCTGCATCTTCCTGCATTGCAGGGGTCGGACTAGATGATCCTTAAGGTCCCTTCCAACTCCACAATTCTTTGATACTAAGGATGCAAGAAGCACTTGCACTCCCACTGTGCTAACCCAACACAGGCGCAGTGAGAGACAGATTGAAGCTCGGCCATGGAGGGTTCAGTCTCCAGAGGTGAATATGCAGGAAAGTGCCTGGCCCTTTGCCTGGCAGAAGACCTCACTCACTGGGCTGCATAGACAGCTGCCTCAGGAGCCAGATCCCGGGTCCCAGGAGCTCCAGACTGTCTTCCTCTGGCCTGGCTGGCAGCAGCTCACCTGGGAATCAGAGTTTCCCCAAGCCTCACCTGGAGATGCTGAGGGCTGACCCTGTGGCCTCCCACAGGTGCTGAGCTATGGCCTAAAAAGGCCCCTGGGTGTGTCAATCCTTGGTCTATCTAGCCCAGACTAGGAGCAACTGCTCCTGCCACCTTCTGGAGAACCTGACGCCCAGTGTAAATTAATAACGCAGAGTCTTCTTCAGTAAAAGAATCAAAACTTTACTGAGTTAAAAATAAACTTGTTTGCAGATAACAGCACCGTGAACAGAAGATTGAACTAGCTTCAGAGCATACACAGAGTTACTGAGTCACACAGAGGCATTGCACACCAACAGTCTCCATTGAGCACAGGCTTCTCAGAGCTCAGGCTCCATCACACACTCTGAGTCTGCCTGCAAGCAGATACTGCACTTATACAGAGAAGGAGTCATCCTCAAGATGAGTCACAGTGATGCAGCCTGCTAAATGATTCTGCAGCTTTCCATTACTTCACAACATTTCTAGACTCCTTTACTGCTTCTGCTCTCAGATACCTTTGTCACATGACAGAACCATTGCCAGGCCGTTGACAGCTTGGATGAGCAGCCCAAGGCCCACAACCCAATTCTCTGCATCGGGAATTGGCAAAAAGGTTTCGTGGGATCCCAAATGCGTAATACTTTATGAATACTTCATCAACCCCATACGTTGATATCAGAAGAGCAACACAGTGAGCTTGGTACTGCTCAGGGCCGTCTTAAGTAGATATGGCACCATGGTGCAAAGATCCCTCCGGCGCCCCCCCCTCCCTGTTTCCCAGAGTTGACGAGATTTACGGCACTGCTTCAGCGAGGCGGGCGAGGGCAGCTGATGGTGAGAGGTGCCGCGTCTAGCCTCCGCCTCTTCCCTGGAGCTCTCCAGAACTTGGCGCCCTGGGGCCTGCGCCACTTGCCTCTATGGGCAAGATGCCCCTGGTTTTGCTTATTCTTAATGGGGAGAGTTCTTGGTGTTTAGCACAACTGTGGGCCTGTGAAAATTTCACTTTGTGTGTTTCGTTCCCTTTTTGTTAGTTATTCCCCTTGCAGAAGAAGAAGAAGAGGGTAGGGCTCTTCATCTCCCTGCCCATCCCTTTCCCCACAGAAGCAGCCTGAAGGTAGCAATTGTGAGTCAAAATTTGGAAAATATATGTGCGGAAGATGCCCTCCTGTTGCTGGTGGCTAGTGTGTCCTGGTGCCCATGCAGAGCAGGAAGAAGGAAACAGGTCCTGGAGCAGATTTTTCTTTCCTTTCTTCGTGCTCCTGGTGGTCCAGCCCTTAGAGTTCTAAAGGAGTGATGGGAAGCAGTCTCTCTTCAGGGTGAGGCATTCATCCCTGCAGGATGCAACTTAGAGGGTCATCACAGCCCCTCAGATGCAGGCCATTCACAGCATTTGTATGAGAATCAAAGAACTGTAGAGTTGGAGGGGACACTGGGGGGTTGTAGAGCAACCCAGCTCTACTATTCTTGGATCCCTTCTATGCCCATGTACTCTGAGACTAAAATTTTAATTGTACCCGGTTCTTTCCAGTCCGATTTTCCCCACGCGGTTCTGACCAGCTCTAGAGTGGACTCCCTTATTTCACTCCCGATCGTATGGTCGGCGGTTCAAATCCCCGCGGCGGGGTGAGCTCCCATCTTTCGGTCCCAGCTCCTGCCCACCTAGCAGTTCGAAAGCACTCCTAAGTGCAAGTAGATAAATAGGTCCCGCTTTATAGTGGGAAGGTTAAACGGCGTTTCCGTGTGCTGCACTGGTGCTGGCTCGCCAGAGCAGCTTCGTCATGCTGGCCACGTGACCCGGAAGTGTCTCCAGACAGCGCTGGCCCCCGGCCTCTTAAGTGACATGGGCGCACAACCCTAGAGTCGGACACGACTGGCCCGTAAGGGCAGGGGTACCTTTACCTTTTACCTTTACTAACTCTTCAGAGCTTGGGTTGCCCCGGTGGGGAGCTCGGTTTTTGTTTTGTTTTGTTGCATTTATAGAAAATTTTACTCATTGTTTTTAGAAGATGGCATGTCATCAAGCACAAGGAAAGAAAGATTAAACAGCAAATACCTGGGTTATATGTGGCAAAGAACAAGAACATTCAATCTAAAATGTCCCCTTTCTATAGACTTTTTAATGTCTACAGTTCCACAGTTGCAGACGTGAAACAGTAATTGCCCTGAATAGAGATATTTCCCGATTTTTTAAAAGAAAAACCCAGTTACAAGATATTTGTACTGACAGTAAACACAGAACAAAAGTAATATATTTATATTAAGTAATATATTAATGTGCCTTGTTTTTATCAAAGTAGGTGAGAGATTGCATGTACCAAAACAAGTGCTGTACAACTACTGTTTAGATGGTTTACTTGAACCCACAGGGACACAGGTAAGAAACATTTTCATGAACAGAAGGATGGAGGATGTGCGCATTATAAGAAACCAAGTTTGTGTTCAACGAAAATGTGAGGATCTCCCATTCCTTCACTCTGTGCCGGGTCAGAATATCCTCCAAACCAATGCAGTCACAATTGCCTTTCCAGATATCCAGGGACAAGTTAGCACTAGGAAGGAAGATGCTGGAGCAGATTCACTGCTTGGTATTCCATCTGCAGCTTCAGCGGTGCATGCAGCCCCGGAATATTTCTCAGAGTAGAAAAATTCACCTTATCTTGATTTAGCAACAAGAAAATTATCCTGTGTGTCCAAAGGATGAACAGGGAAAAGTTCGCTCTTCACATTTGTAAAGCTTCTATTTATCACATCACAGCTTTCAAATGCTTCAGCAGCTGACAAATCAGAAACCGGAATACAGTCCTTCAGCTGAGATCCAAACGCTCTGGAATTCGCCTCAAGCTGTGTTTTTTTATAAAAAAAGAAGGGGAGAAAGGACAGTGGTCAAGGACAATGAGCATAAACACGTACGCTCAACTTGTAGGGTGTTCTTCCCGCCCCATGCAAAGGTTCCCTTCCTCTTACCTGGTCTTTTGGGGGGAGGCTTGGGCAGCAGCCACAGCGGTGCACGGTCGAGATCCTGCAAGAAAGAAGGGATCTTTGAAGCACTGCTTCTTGGGCTCGAATCCTGTTGGCTGCTTTCGCAGTGGCATCTGGGTGGCCCCCAGGAGAAGAGGAGGCTGGACCAGACGGGCCCTTGGCCTGATCCCGCAGGCCCTCCTTGTGTGTTTCCTAAGGCCCCCCCTCCTCCCCCCTGTCCCATTACCTCAGGGGCGAGAGGCCGTCGTCTGGGCTCCAGTCCCTCCCGGAGGAATGCGGCGGTTCCACGGCTGATCTTCTCCCTCGCTGCAAAACAAACAGAGACATCAGAAGGCTCCTGTCTCCCAGCCACACTAGCCCCAGTCTGGGGCAGGAGGGTGGGGGACCTGGGAAGGGGCATTTCCACTTACCTGATCTTATCAGGCCTCCCCACTTCTCCACCGTACGGGCGTCCGACCGGCCTAGCACAGAAGCAACAGCCAAAGTCTCCTCCCTCACCTGAGAAGCTGTTTTAATGGGAGGAAACTTTGGCTGCTGCTTCTGTGCCAAACCAGGCCGGGATGGAGCCATGCCCGTACGGAGGAGGGGCAGTGGGGACGCACCGCGAGGGACGACAGCCGGGAACCGCCAGGCTGCTGTTCTGTTCTTCACTCCGGGAGCCGGCGCTGGAGCCTCATCCCTGGAGGCGTGGTCCTGTGGAGGAAGAAGGACATCACATGAGAATGGAAGCCACAGGTGGGAGAGTTTTTCTAGGGCTCCCAAAAGATGTCTCACAAGGATCCCTTCATTCCCTCTGCCCTCGTACCTGATGTTCACCACGCCTCTTCAGGGACTTGGCCAGAACAAAATACGTGTTGGGGAAAGGCTCCCACACTGCAAAGAAAAAAGAAACATGAGCAGGTGCCTGGCTCCCTGCCATTCTAGCCCCAGTCTGGGGCATGAGGGTAGGGGACACGGAAAGGAAGCATTCCTAGAATATGGGGCACTCAGTTGGCATTTCCACTTACCTGAGCTGGGAGCCTTTCCCCCTTTGCTCTGGCCGGCCTCTCGCCTAAGGAAGAAACAAGCTCAGTTAGTATGATTGGGGGAGACAGGGAGAAATCTGGGCTTGATCTCCACCAGAGCCAGATTATTCAATGGAGAGAGTAGGCCTATGGGCCAGACAATAACGGATCAGAATAAGTACTGTTTGTTTTGCCTATTAATTATTGTTGGTTGCTAAAATCAAAAACGTATCAGGATATGATTTGCAAGGAGCCCAGGGATATTTTGACTGCCTAGGGGTCTCCACAGGTTTTAATCTGGAACTGTGCCCAACCAAGGGCCAACTTTGGGCTCTCAAATGTCAAGGGCGCCCTGTAGGCAGAGCCGTAGCTGGGTGATCTTGCGCCCCTGGAGAACCGTCCAGATCACGCCCCCTAGCCACGGTCAAATGAGCTCTTCTTTCTGCCTCTCCTCCAACCCTCCACCCATTCAATTCACCCTCTATCAAAAACCTTTTCTTATGAGGCAATAGCCCAGTGTGAGCGCACCGGCCGTGCCATCCTCAGACTGCCCCACCCCTGCCACAGAAGGGCACAGCATACCTGCAGATGTTGGTTTGGGACGTGGCACCGCTGGGCTGCTGCTTGGCCGGAGCCCTGACCGGCACTTCCAAACCACGGCCCTGCAAAGGAAGAAGGACATTTTACTCTCCTGCCATAGGCATCCACTCTCCCCCCAGCCACATCAGGGGGCGGCCAGCCAGCGGAGGGACCTAGGGGGCAGGTGGGAGGGTGAAGGCCGCTCCCTGCAAGGCCCTTTCCACCTGGCCTGGGGGGCGAGGCCCAGACCCACCAGCCAGCCCTATTGAAGAGGCTCCTCCTGAGGCCAGAGGAACATCGCCCAGCTATTGTTTTATTGATTTATTGATTTATTATGCTGTAAACCGCTTGAGATTTTTATTAAAAATATAAAGCGGTATAGAAATATAAACAAACAAACAAACAAACAAACAAACATGTGGGAAATGGATTCCCCATGGAATTAACATACCACGACTTCTAGTGGTTCCCCACGGCGCCAGAGCAGCGGTTGTGGCCTTCCTTTCTGAGAACCTGTGAGACAGAAAGGAAAATAAAAACAGAGGAAGTTACCAACCAGTAATTCACAACAGAAAATATCCTGCCCACAGCCAGCCCTGGCTGGGCTCCAAACTCCGACCATCTCCTTCCAGCCAGATGCACTGACCCCTTGCAATTCTGCCTGGGCTGGAGAAAGGGGAGAGATGTTTTGCTCTCTGTCCCTCAGGACATGGATATGAGAGCCACACCATGCAGCCCTCTCAATATCTCAAGGGCCGTCACAGGGAGGAGGGAGGAAGCTTGCTTTCTCCTGCTCCAGAAGCTCTCAGGACCTGAAGCCGTGGCTTCAAGCTACAAAAAGGAGATTCCGACTCAAATTCAGGAAAAGCTTTCTGACAGCAAGAGCTGCTTGACAGTGGGAAGAAATCCCTCAGTGGGCAGTAGACTCTCCTTCCTTGGAGGTTTTTCAGCAGAGGTGGGATGGCCATCTGCCATGGATGCTTTAGCTGAGATTCCTGCATTGCAGGGGGTTGGTCTAGATGACCCTCAGGGTCCCTCCCAATTCCACAATTCTATAATCCTATGGGGTCCCAGGTTCTCACCTTTGCGAAGCTGACTCATTGCGGAGCAGTAGAGCAGGGTCAGGTTTGGAAAGCAGTACAGCAGACTTGAAAGCAACTCTCCTTCCTTGAGAGTCTGAATGTTGGTGGGGAGGCGGTTGAGAGTTGGTTGAGAGCGGTGGGTTCTAGAAGGGGGGGGAGGGAAGGGATGGCTTCTGATTGGCTGCAGGAGCTTCCTGCACTCAGAAGGAAGCCATGTCAGATGTTGGGCTTCCAAAGAACGTTCCCAAGCTGGACACTCACTTATAATTATTTTATTGCTTGAATTTATATTGCACCCTTTCTCCCAAAGGAGGCCAGAATGACATGAGATGTGGGTCTGTTCGACTTCCGAGTTGAGCGCCAGCGATCATGGCGGCCCCCTGCTGAGCACCGGAGGGGGAGCTCCGAAAAAAACAGGGTTCTACCGCTACGGCGACGTGGTGAACCCCTGAAAACGTAGGCGGAGGAAGCCTACGTCCGTGGGACTCGGCGGGCACCAACAGCGATCCCCTAAAACGTTTCTGGGGCTCAGGAAGAGCTCTGGAGTGTGGAGGGGGTAACGCGGTGCTGAGAGTCAATCGCTTCTTTTTCGGAGAGACGTCGCACAGCCGTGATCGGAGGAGCGCTCAACTTCTTCTTGGGACAAATTGGATTATAAAAGAACTTTCCGTGAGTAGGAGAATTACAAATTTTAAAAGGGAAAGAAACAAATTAAGGAACTTTTGGATTTGGCAAGTTAAAAAAGCAAGCTAAATTAGAACCGAAGCGGTAAGGTTTAACCAGGAAGTCAGCCTTCCGCTCTGTATATAGCTGGAAACAAAGACTTTTGCGTGCCAAACCTTTAAAAGTGCTTTTGAAGAAGCGGAATCTGGCGTTTTGACAAGGATCTTTTCCCCCCCTAAGTGGCAGGGAAAAGGGGGGGAAGGACTGGAAACTATATTGCCTGCGTAAGAAAGAGCTGACTGTGGGGGAACCACCGCCCGGCGCGCCCGGCGCGCCCAGAACCACCGCCTGGCGCGCCCGGCTCTGATCTGTCAATTTGAAAACACAGGGTAAAGGAGGGACTGCGGAGAGAGACTCTGAGATTTTAAGCTCTGCATACTGGATTATACTGTTAAAAGCTGAGACTGTTTAAGTCTGGTTACTGGGAGGAATTAGCTGCAAAGTTGCTGGGAAGGAGAAGGAGAAGACGGGAGCCATTGTTCCCAGGGGCTATTGTATCCCCCTGGTGGACATAAGGATTGTTACAAAGACTGATACAAAGAAACAGAAAGCAACTGGGAATTTTCCACTGTTTGGTTTTAAAATCTGATAGCTTGCTGCAGCTGGGAAAGTGACTGGGGACTTTCCACTGTTTTGACTTCAAGTCTGATAGCTAGCCTCAGCTGAGAGTGACCTTGAAATAAGTTGCTGTGGTATGGCAAGTGATAAGGGAAAAGTAGACCAGCTGCAGGAGAAGACTACAAGATCTGGGAAAACCTTTTACTCAGGAAGAAGAGCCTCTATACCTGACCCAATTGGAGGTGCATCTGTACAACCTAAACCAAAAGCTATGTCTTCAACTGAGGACCTTTTTAATACAGGATTTGCAAAAATTCAAGAATCATTAAATAAATTGACAGAGGAGGTTGTAGAAACAAACAAAAAGGTGTCAGAGACATCTTCTAAAATAGATCAAAATACAGCTTGTATTAAACAAAATACGAATTTAATTCAGCAATTATTGCAGGAATCATCAAAAACAAGGAAAATTGCAGAAGAAGCTAAAGCAGCTGCAGAGGCCACAGAAGAAAAAATACCACCGATTAACAGGCAACTTGAGGACTATAGAACAAGATTTTCCATGCTTGAATTAAAAGATAAACAAACGAATCTCAGGATCAGATCCTTGCCAGAAATTGAAAAAGAAGGTCTTAAGGAATTTCTTGCACAGGAATTTGCAGATTTCTGGAAACTGGATCTGGATAAAGAAGAAATCAAAATAGTAAGTGCTTTCCGACTGGGTAAAACAAGCAGGAGAATCAAGACAAGAGACTGTTTGGTCACCTTTGGATCTAAAGAGGAGAGAGATAAAATTTTGGGACTACATTTCCAAAGGCCTTTGGAAGTTGGTGAATCAAGAGTGGAATTCTTCAGGGACATCCCCAAACATCTCTTAGACCTCAGATCTAGCTACAGAGACTTGGTCACACAGCTGAGAAAGAACAACATCATCTTTAGGTGGGAGTTCCCTGAAGGGCTTTCGTTTAGTATAAAAGGAAGGAAAATAAAAATAAAATCAGTGGAAGATAAAGACAGATTTTTAAAGGACTACGAGGAGGACTTACAGAAGGAATTCTTTAAAGACCAAGACCCGTCCGATACACAAGAGAGAAAAAGGAGAGATATAGCTAAAGCAATCTTGGATTTGGACAAGACGACACCACCGGGACCAGAAGAGAAAGAAGACACATTGGGAGCTTCTGGAGGAATATAGCAGACCAATTTCAAGATGTCTCTGCAACTATTAAGCTGGAACTGCAACGGTCTAAACGTGGTTTCTAAGAGAAAATCAATTTTTCACATTTTAAAAAAAGAACAATTGGACTTGATTTGTTTACAGGAAACACATGTAACTAGGCTCCATAGAAAAATTCTAATTAATAAAAGACTAGGTCAAGAGTTTATTTCATCGGACAAAGTTAAAAAAAGAGGAGTGGTGGTATATGCAAAAGAGAGCCTAGCACCAAAATTAATTTTTAAAGATGAACAAGGAAGATATTTGGCAATTGAAATTCAACACCATGGACAGAAATATCTGATTGTTGGCGTATACGCACCGAACGAAGGAAAATCGGATTTTTTCAAAAAGTTACATGAGACATTGATGGACTATCTGGAGTACAATGTGATCTTGATGGGAGATATGAATGGAGTTGTTTCTACAAATATGGACAAGGCACAACGGCAGGTAGTCACCAAAGATGGGAGACTACCGAAAACCTTTTTTGAACTGACTGATAACCTGGACTTGGTGGATATCTGGAGAACCAAAAATCCTTTAGAAAGAGAAGGAACCTTCTTTTCTGAAGCCAAAAAGACATGGACAAGAATTGACCAAATCTGGATCACAAGAGGACTGGCACCAAAGACAAAAAAAGTAGAAATCTGCCCAAAGACTTACTCCGACCACAATGCTGTAAAGATGGTAATGAACTTACAACCAACTGGTTCTTTCAGATGGAGGATGAATGACTCTCTGTTTAGAGATGAGGAAATAACCAAGAAGGCCCAGAAAACTCTGAAAGACTATTTTGAGATAAATTTAAACACTACGGTGGAAAAAAGAACTGTATGGGACGCAAGTAAAGCTGTTATGAGAGGATTTTTGATACAACAGAACGCACTCAAGAAGAGATTACAACAGGAAAAAAGAGAAAAGATATTGGAAAAGATTAAGGAAGGTGAAAAAAGACTGAGATCAAATCCAAAATCACAACAAATCTTGAGAGAGATAAAGTTATATCAAGTACAATACATGCAAATGATAAATCAAGAGATTGAATGGAAGGTCAGACAAATGAGACAAAGAACTTTCGAATCAGCAAACAAATGTGGAAAGTTATTGGCATGGCAAATAAAGAAGAGACAGAAAATGAATACAATAACAAATTTAGAAGAGGAAGGAAGAATTATTCAGAACCCAGTGGAAATTAGGAGTGCCTTTCAAAGATACTTTAAACAGCTTTATTCACAACAACCACAGAAGGAAGCAGATATGGAGGAATTCTTGAAAGAAAATGGGCTACCGGAAATATCTCAAGAAAGTAAATTTAAATTGAGCTGCAGGATAACAGAACAAGAGGTAGAGAGCGCCATCCAAAATATGAAACTTGGCAAGTCCCCAGGACCTGATGGGTTGACGGCAAGATATTATAAATCAATGAAAGACTGGCTAATTCAACCCTTGAAGGATATATGTAATGACATATTACAGGGGAAAAGGACACCAGAAACGTGGAAAGAAGCTTTTGTGACTCTCATACCAAAGACAGAATTGGAAAAACACCAACTTAAGAACTATCGGCCTATATCATTACTTAATGTGGATTATAAAATTTTTGCTGACATTTTGGCTAGAAGATTAAAGAGGGTTTTAGCGGAGGAGATTCACAAGGACCAAGCAGGCTTTCTCCCAGGAAGGCACCTATCTGATAATGTAAGGAATATAATTGACATTTTGGAACTTTTACAGGAAAGAATAAACACAAAAGCAGCTTTAGTATTTGTGGACGCGGAGAAAGCCTTTGATAACATTTCTTGGGGTTTTATGAAAAAGAATCTCCATAGTATGGGGGTAGGCCAAGAGTTCGAAAATGGTATAGGTGCAATCTATTCTGAACAAAAAGCAAAATTAATTGTTAACAATGTTTTGACTGAAGAGTTCAGAATAGAAAAAGGAACACGACAAGGTTGTCCTATTTCCCCTCTGCTTTTTATATCGGTCCTGGAGGTGTTGCTGAATATGATTAGAAAGGACCAGATGGTAAGAGGGATACAGGTCGGAGTTAAACAATTTAAATTAAGAGCATTTGCAGATGACTTGGTTTTGACATTGCAGGAGCCAGAGTCCAGTGTGAAGAGGGTTTTAGAACTGATTCAAGAGTTTGGTCGATTAGCAGGTTTTAAACTCAACAAAACAAAAACTAAGGTTTTGACAAAGAATCTAACAGAAAAAGAGAAAGAAAGGTTTCAGAATGAGACAGGTTTGACAGTGGTGAAAAAAGTGAAATATCTGGGAATTATTATGACATCAAAAAATGGGAACTTATATAAGGATAACTACGAAAAATGTTGGATGGAGATAAAAAAAAATCTAGATATATGGTCTAATCTAAAACTCTCACTGTTAGGTCGTATTGCTGTGATAAAGATGAATGTATTGCCAAAAATGTTATTTTTGTTCCAGACATTGCAGATTATTGATAAAATGGACTGTTTCAAGAAGTGGCAGAAAGATATATCTAGATTTGTCTGGCAGGGCAAAAAGCCAAGAATAAAATTTAAAATATTAACAGATGCAAAGGAAAGAGGAGGCTTTGCCCTGCCAGACTTGAAACTTTACTATGAAGCAGCAGCTTTTTGCTGGCTGAAAGAATGGCTACTTCTTGAAAATACAGATATACTGGACTTAGAAGGATTCAATAATGCGTTTGGGTGGCATGCTTACTTATGGTATGACAAGGTTAAAGTTCACAGAATGTTTAAGATTCACATTGTCAGGAAAGCATTGTTTAATGTATGGATTAGATATAAGGATTTCTTTGAAAACAAGACTCCAAGGTGGTTATCTCCGATGGAAGCAAAAGCAGTCAAAAAACTCAATATGGAGGCCAATTGGCCAAAATATTGGGAGATACTAGAACAAGATGGAGATAAATTGAAATTGCAGAGTTTTGACAAATTAAAAAGTAAAGTCCGTGATTGGCTCCACTATCATCAGATAATGGAGGCATATAAATTGGATAGAAAAATTGGCTTCCAGGTGGAAAAATCAAAATTGGAAACAGAATTGCTAGAACCCAAAACTAAGGTATTGTCAAGAATGTATAATCTGCTGCTGAAATGGAATACACAGGATGAGGAAGTGAAATCAGTAATGATTAAATGGGCACAAGATGTGGGTCACAACATAATGCTAGCCGACTGGGAACGGTTATGGACCACTGGGCTAAAGTTTACGGCATGTAATGCCCTAAGAGAAAATATTATGAAAATGATATACAGATGGTACGTAACACCAGTCAAACTAGCAAAAATTTATCATATGCCCGATAACAAATGTTGGAAATGTAAAGAAACTGAAGGTACCTTTTTTCATCTCTGGTGGACATGCCCAAGGATTAAGACCTTTTGGGAGATGATCTATAATGAACTGAAGAAAGTATTTAAATACACATTCCCAAAGAAACCGGAGGCCTTTCTCCTGGGCATGGTCAACCAAGAGGTACGTATGAAAGACAGGATATTTTTTATGTACGCCACAACAGCAGCAAGAATACTTATTGCAAAGTATTGGAAGACACAAGAATTACCCACGCTGGAGGAATGGCAGATGAAAGTCATGGACTATATGGAATCCGCAGAAATGACTGGCAGAATCAGAGACCAGGGTGAAGAGACGGTGGAGGAAGATTGGAAGAAATTTAAAGACTATTTACAGAAACACTACAAGATTAATGAATGTTAAAATAACATCAGATTGAATGTATAAGGTTATTGGAGTAAAATTTTAAGGCTCAGAAGACCCAACATTCTAAGTTCTAAGCATTGAATAAGCTATATTAAGACATTCAAATCAGAAAAGAGGTTAATTATGACAGAGGGAAGGGATTTGTTGTTTAATTGTATGAATTGGAATACAGGGAAGGGAGACTCGGGGAAGTCAGAGAAACAAGTTAATGCAAGATTAATATGAAGATAAGATTGTTTTTATTTCTGTTTTTTGTAGTATGTTATGTTTGTGTAATTCTGTATGTTTTTGGTGTATTGTTTGTTGCTTTGTTCTGCTTTGTTGTCTTTTATGCAAAAACGAATAAAATATTTATATATATATATATAAAAAAAAAGAGAGAGAGATGTGGGTCTGTTCTTGGCAGTTTCCCATAGATACGACACAGCTGAGGTGCAACTGTGTGAATAAAAACCACTGACTTCAAAGTGCCAAAATTTACCTGCTTCTTTAGATGTGTGTCAGCAATGCAGACAGTAGTGGCTAGCTTTCCTATTCAGTTGGATTGCTGCTAGATTCTGGCTTCCTCACATATAAATGTGGCAGACACAACTAAAGAACAAATACTGTTGCTTCCATCATACCTACTTGAACCCATCAACCCTTACATCCGTGCCCTGTTTTGCATGCTTAAATAATTCAATAAACTCAAACAACTGTGGATATGTGAAAAATTCACTCTCTGTGTTTTTCTCCTATATTGTTAGTTATTCCCCTTGAAGAAGAAGAGGAGGGTGGGACTCTTCGTCTCCCTGCCCATCCCTTTTCCCACAGAAGCAGCCTTCCGCTTTCCTTTCACTTGGCTGAATCAGGCCCCACAGGTTTAATCAGACGTGCATCTAAGGGCCAATTCTGACTATCTGTACTATCTGCACCCAGTTTATTGTACGGTCCTCTAAGGAGGCCTTTCCCATCCACTGTTCTGTTTTCCAAAGAGCGTTGTTGGTAGCGATGGCATGTTAATTCCATGGGGAATCCATTCCTCACAAGGAGGGATGTGGCTGTGGGGGAGGCAGCAGTGTGAGGATGGGAGGGAGCTGGGAAGGAGAAAATATTGAGGGTGATGTGCCCAGAAGAACATTATTGGGGATGGACCTGTCCCCCAGAGTGGATTCCTTTGCCGAGAGACTACTATGTCCTTCTTCCTTCACAGGGCCATGGTTTGGGACAGGTTCTGGCCAAGCAGCAGCGGCAGCAGCCCAGCAGTGCCATGGGGAAACCCAGAATTTGGAGGCATGCTGAGCTTGGCTGGCCAGGATGGAGCCAACACAGAGATATGCAGGCAAAGTGGGGAGGCCTGATAAGATCAGGTAAGTGGAAATGCCCCTTCCCAGGTCCCCCACCTTCCTGTCCCAGACTGGGGCTAGTGTGGCTCATTTCAGGTGCCAGGTCAAAAAGCTGCTACCTCAGTGTTCTTGTGACACAAGCGAGAGACAGACAGACAGACAGACAGACAGACAGACACACACACACACACACACACACACACAGAGATGAGAGAGAGAGAGAGAGAGAGAGAGAGTCTCCTTTTGCTTTTTGTCAGCTGCTGTTCAGTTTTGACTGTTGTCTTCCTTTTAAAGCCTGTTCTTTATTTTATTGTGATGCTGTCTTTATTGTTTCAATTACGATTGCTTGCTCCCTTAGGCAGGAGGGTTCACACACACACACACACACACACACACACACACACACACAGTGGTACCTCGGGTTACATATGCCTCAGGTTACATATGCTTCAGGTTACAGACTCCGCTAACCCAGAAATAGTACCTCGGGTTAAGAACTTTGCTTCAGGATGAGAACAGAAATCGTGCAGCGGTAGTGGGAGGCCCCATTAGCTAAAGTGGTCTTCAGGTTAAGAACAGTTTCAGGTTAAGAACAGCCCTCCAGAACAAATTAAGTACTTAACCTGAGGTACCACTATATAGGTAGTAGGCTTTCAAAAAACTCACCAGGGCGCTTTTGGGATTCAAGGGTAAATAAAATCTGGTCTGGGACACGGGTGGCGCTGTGGGTAAAAGCCTCAGCCCCTAGGGCTTGCCGATCGAAAGGTTGGCGGTTCGAATCCCCGCGGCGGGGTGTGCTCCCATTGCTCGGTCCCAGCGCCTGCCAACCTAGCAGTTCGAAAGCACCCCTGGGTGCAAGTAGATAAATAGGGACCGCTTACTAGCGGGAAGGTAAACGGCGTTTCCGTGTGCGGCTCTGGCTCGCCAGAGCAGCGATGTCACGCTGGCCACGTGACCCGGAAGTGTCTTCGGACAGCGCTGGCCCTTGGCCTCTTTGAGTGAGATGGGCGCACAACCCTAGAGTCTGTCAAGACTGGCCCGTACGGGCAGGGGTACCTTTACCTTTAAAATCTGGTCTAGCACTTGGACTAGATTCCTGAAGTCACTTCTGGCTGGTATTGTTAGTCCTCTTGCCGAAGGCTTTTTTGTTCTGTGCAAAAGATTACACAGTTACCCAAAAATGTCCTGTCCCTCTCACCAGCCTGGTAGCTAGCCAGCTATTCCCAGGTCTGCGCTGTATGGAGCCGCCCCTGCCCTCTCCACCAGTTTATGTACCTTCTCCCAGCGGGCTGCATGCATGTAGCCAGAGACTATGCCTCCATGGAAGATGCCTCTGCTATTCTCTCTTCCATCCCCTCCTGGTTCTGGGAAGGAGTGGTGCAGGAGGGAGTGGGAAGACACTTGGCCCTTCACTTGCCTGGCCTGCTTCTTCCTCCAGCTCTGAAGCTTCCCCTGCCTCTGATTCTTGCTACAGGTCACCACAAATCACTGCCCTGCTTTCCCGAGTCAGCCTCCAGCCCCCTTGCACATGAGTCAGCACCCTGCCAGAAATGGGCCCTTCTGAGGTAGCAGTCACAGCCCAGTGTGAATTTGATCTTTAATGTTTGTTTTGCAAGTTTGCTTTTACCTATACAGTGGTACCTCGGGTTACATACGCTTCAGGTTAGAGACTCTGCTAACCCAGAAATAGTGCTTCAGGTTAAGAACTTTGTTTCAGGATGAGAACAGAAATTGTGCTCTGGTGGCACAGCAGCAGCAGCAGGCCCCAATAGCTAAAGTAGTGCTTCAGGTTAAGAACAGTTTCAGGTTAAGAACAGACATCCGGAACCAATTAAGTACCGTATTTTTCGCTCCACGGTTTTTGGAAGAGGAAAACAAGAAGAAAAAAATTCTGAATCCCAGAAGCCCGCTGGCTGTCCTGGCTTATGGGATAGCCACACACAGCCTCTCCCGGGCAAGGGGAGCCCTTTTTAGGAGGGGAAAAGTGCCTCTTATAGAGCGAAAAATACGGTACTTAACCCGAGGTAACACTGTATTTCGGTTTTTCATCATGTTCTGTTAAGCACCTTCATAAAATATTTTTGAAGAGTGGGATATAAATTTATAAAAGGCAAAATACCTTCCCTACAACAGAGCTTTTCTGGACTGCATGGGGCTTACTTTGTGCCCAATATTCCTTATTGGCGGGGCAAAGGATGGGCCACGTCGAAATAACACCAACCTGGACACTGAAGGGAGCGCGTCTACAGCAGCAGTTGTGGGAGACCAGACACAAGGACTTCCCATGATTTTTTTAAAAAATAAACAGAACAGAACATGCCTAGCATTTAATAAACTTCTGTATTTTTCACTCCATAAGACGCACCTAGTTTTTGGAGGAGAAAAACAAGAAAAAATAATAATTCTGAATCTCAGAAGCCAGAACAGCAAGAGGGATCGCTGCGCAGCGAAAGCAGCGATCCCTCTTGCTGTTCTGGCTCCTGTGATAGCTGCACAGCCTGCATTCGCTCCATAAGACGCACACACATTTCCCCTTACTTTTTAGGAAGGAAAAAGTGAGTCTTAGAGCAAAAAATACGGTATTCCATTGAATCAGGGATGCTCAAAACAAAAATCTTTCATATATCCAAGGGGCATGAGACAAAAACGAATGGGGGTTCCACCCTGAAACAATATTCAGCACCTACATTTGTGCTCTGGGCGGGGGGGGGATCACCATCCACACCATATTCTGGGGGGGACTAAAAAAACTACCCCTTCAGACCGAGAGCAGTGTCATATGTAGACTGTATGATATGCTAAAACAAACATTTTCAAAGATATTAATATAGAATTTGAGGGCTTTTGAGGAAAGGGGTGGGACTTCCAGTGAAAAGACGGTGGGGCACAGGTGCCTGCCTTCTCTTCTTCTCATCTGCAAGTCAGAAAAAAGTTTACACTGTGAAAAAGAAAGTCCAGGTATGGCCAGTTCATCCATTTCAAAGCTAGAAGCTTTCAATGTGGACTGTGCTAGATATAAGGTGCAGAGAACAGAGTTGGAATAATAACGAGAGCCCCTTGGCTTTTGGAATTAGGCCAAATGTCAGACTCAACTTCTCAAAATCCTTATTTTCTATCCAGTTTTTTAAAAATTTGAATTATCCCTACAAGCAAGTTAACAGGAAACTTGGGACAGTAGAATTTAACGTTAGGAACCCTAGACAAAGCATTATATAATTGGTGGAATAGCATAGCCCAAGCCAGATGTGATAGCCAGACATTTCCGAGCACAATTCAAAGTGTTGGTGCTGACCTTTAAAGCCCTAAACGGCCTCGGTCCTATATACCTGAAGGAGCGTCTCCACCCCCATCATCCAGCCCGGACACTGAGGTCCAGCGCCGAGGGCCTTCTGGCGGTTCCCTCGCTGCGAGAAGCCAAGTTACAGGGAACCAGGCAGAGGGCCTTCTCGGTGCTGGCACCTGCCCTGTGGAACGCCCTCCCACCAGATGTCAAAGAGAACGACAACTACCAGATTTTTAGATGACATCTGAATGCAGCCCTGTTTAGGGAAGCTTTTAATGTTTGATGCATTACTGTACTTTAATATTGTGTTGGAAGCTGCCCAGAGTGGCTGGGGAAACCCAGCTAGATGGGTTTGGTATAAATTATTATTATTATTATTATTACTACTACAGTGGTACCTCGGGTTACATACGCTTCAGGTTACAGACTCCGCTAACCCAGAAACAGTGCTTCAGGTTAAGAACTTTGCTTCAGGATGAGAACAGAAATCGTGCTCCGGCGGCGTGACGGCAGCAGGAGGCCCCATTAGCTAAAGTGGTACTTCAGGTTAAGAACAGTTTCAGGTTAAGAACGGACCTCCGGAATGAATTAAGTACTTAACCCGAGGTACCACTGTATTACTATTATTGTTATTATTATACTTAAATCTGCAAAACCAACAACAGGGAAGGCAAAGGCATTTTATGCTTCTCAAGAACGCTAAGTTTCGAAATATCAAACGACACCTGGGTGATTAGTTTTATTAATGCGCGCGATTTATGTAACAAAGATACAAACTGTACAAAAGAAAAGGAGGCGCATTGATTGGTGCTGAACGGAGCAGGGTAATGAGAGAACACGGGACCCAAAACCTGCATTGCTATACAGACCCATTGCCAGTCCTTCCCACCCCCACTCTGGGCACAAATGGCCCCTTTTACGGAAGTTTTGCAGTCTTTAGAGTAGCTCTGCCTTCGTGCCTGGTACTGCCCGCAGCATCACACGAGCAAGACAGCAGCAAAGGCTTTGAAGGTTAGCACGCCAAATAACGACGTGGCGTTGTGCCACTTGTCCAGTGCAGGATGGCGTCTTAAGAGCTGCAGTTGCAGCAACGTTTAGTTACGCCACCGAAGGAGCCTGCCAAGCTATCAGTTCAGTCAAAGAAATGACAAGATCAGAAGAGAACTTGTGCAATATAAATAATTAGAAAAACATACAACTCAAACTACAAAAATATCTTTAATTTTGTTGTCCTGCAAGCCTGGAATGCCGCAAGCTAGGACGGTTCCACCTTCCCCACATGAGACGATCTTTAAATTGCTCCAAGAAATGTTGATACAAGGGTGGGCTTCATGAGTTTTCGGACCTGAAATGAAACAAAATTACAAATCTTTCACAAAGCTTTATTTTCCAACTATGCCACAACCTCCCAAAATAACTCGTCTATGGGGCAATTTATAACTTTATGTCAAGTTACTAACTAAAAGAACATCTGTAGTCAATATAGCCACGCAATGATTACTATTTGGGTGGAAATGTTTTGTTGACATGCTACAGATGATAAGAAATTCTCTTAAATCTAAACCAGGGGAAGACACACATTTAAAAAATGGAGACATTCTCTTTCATTTTCTCAGTGCGTTCACATGTAGTTTATTATTATTAATTATTATTATTTTAATTGCAATTTATAAGCTGCTTTCCAGCAAGACCTTATAGGTCACAAAGCAGCTGAAAAAAAAGCTATATAATCAGCTTCGCTGGCCCTTTCCCTCCTTTCTGCTCATTTCTAAAGGAAAATTTAAAAAGACGGAAGGAATTGTTGTTGTTGCTGTTTTTAAAAAACTCTAAACCCTCTCTTATTTGCCTATGCTGGTTTGCCAACACTCTCTTCCCCATGGGTTTCTTTTTTCTTTTTGAAATAATCTTTATTAAATTAAATTACACACATATACAAAGTATTTACAATCTCATACTATACTACAAAAAGAAAATTAAAGAAAAAAACAATTAAGAAAAAAGAAAAGAAGAAAAAGCAGATTTACGTGCAGAAAAAAACTTAATCTTCCTAATTAATACTTAAATAAATACTTAATTAAAAAAAGACTTCTGACAAATTTCTAATGGTCTTCCCCACTGTTTTCATGCATGTTGTATTTAAATATAACTCTCAGCAAAAAAACCAGCAACAAATGTTTCCCTCTTCCTTTTTAGTTCAGTGAACCTCAGCTATTCCAGTCTGCTTGGTGCCAACTGACGAACAGGATTCAGTGCGGTTGCAACTTTTGCGAGGGCTAAATTCCCAGTACAGTGGTGCCTCGCAAGACGAAATTAATTGCGAAGCGGATCCGCTTAGCGGATTAGCGCTATTAGCGGTTTAGCGGCTATTAAAGGCTTAAGGGATTAGCGGATTAGCTGCTAAAAGGCTATTAGCGGTTTAGCAGCTCAGAAAAAGGGGGTGGGGAGCGGAAAAAAATCTCAAGACTCGCAAGACATTTTCGTCTTGCGAAGCAAGCCCATAGGGAAATTCGTCCTGCGAAGCACATTGAAAAACGGAAAACCCTTTCGTCTAGCGGGCTTTCCGTCTTGCGAGGCATTCGTCTTGCGGGGCACCACTGTAATGGCACATCAAGGAAAAATCATGTAAAGTCAGAACAGCCCCTGGAGCCACCCCCGTCTTGAACTCTTGCAAGATCGGGGCTATCCGAGATCTCTTGCAACCCTCCCAGAGCCCAGTAAGCAAGGCAGAGCGCTTTAAAGCACCTTCTCTGGTGGGAAAACCCTACACAGAGAGAGTTTAAAGTCCTCTGCTTTGCTTAGCAAGCTCTGGGACAGTCGCACAAGAGTTTTAGGCAAGGACTTCCTTTCTGTTTGTTTGTTTATTAGGGGGCAATCCTCATAAAGCTACGATTGAACAAGTAAAACCTGTGTGGATTGCAATCCTGCTGTATCAGGATTGCTTATCTAGATGTAATATAAAAAATTAGAAACTACTTGAAAGTACCAAATAGGCCTAGGATTAAATTAGGATCTAATTAAATAAATGGGATTTAGAACAGTAAGAAAAGTGAATAAGTTACATTATAATTGGAAATATTTTTGTCTAATAATGATATTGGAACGCTGTTACATCCAGATACAAGGAAACTCAGAAGGGAGGGACTAGAGGAAGTCAATTAATATGTATATAAGGTTGGATTTTTAAAGAATTAAGTTTGTTTTTATTGTTCATTCGTTTATTGTTTTCTTCTTTGATGTACCTTTGTCTTTGTTTGTTATTCTGTTATGTGATATTTGTTATAATTGTGGAAAACCTAATTTTTTTCATTTTTTTTTAAAGGATTGCTTATCTAGAAGGCTTAACCATAAGCCACTCTTTGCACCTGTCAAAGCATGGAAAGAGCACCGAAAAATAAATGAATGGTTTACCACCATCCAGTCATTCCACTCATTAACCCAGCTGCAATTAATATTCACGCAAGCAGGATGGGTCTAAAGGCCCTACAAGCAGCTCTTGTTAATCTGATCCTGCCACTAAATGAAAGGAACTTTAAGTTTTTCGGCTTATTGGCTCCACCTGCTGGTGCATCTTTGAAGAGTTTCTAGCAATACTGATTTATTTCTCAAATTTCCTCCAAGGGCCTCAAGGTGACATATGTGTCTGTGACGGAAAGCTCGGGCAGACCTGAGTCTGGTGGTGCAGCGCAGTGGATTTCTGCCAGAGCGGTGTAGCTGGCAGGGTGCTGAACTGCAACCTCACTAGCTGCGGGGACAGCTAGCCAGAAGGGGGTGAAAGACAGCACAGAGAGAGAGAGAGAGAGAGAGAGAAAGAAAGAAAGAAAAGCAGTTGAGAACTGGGCTCCTGGCATTCAGCTGGACAAAAGTTTAGCCCCTGAGCTGTGTGTGTAACATCTACCCCAGGGGAAAGGTCTACAGCCAGAGAAAGAGATTAGTGTCTTTTGACATCTTTCCGCAGGGCCTGCAAGACAGAGCTGTTCCGCCTGGCCTTTGGTTTGGACTCCGTCTGACCCTTATGTTTCCCTCCCCTTATGGTCTTGATTTAGCAGCTATTTTAAAATGAAGCTGCATTTTAAATTGCATTTTAACCTGTATTTTAAATTGTGTTTTTTTAATCCCTCTCTTTTCCCCCTATTATGTTTTTATTGTGATTTTATTTTATTGGTGTTAGCCGCCCTGAGCCCGGCCTTACCTCAGAACCCAGGTATTAAGACTTAAGCCAGAGCTTTCCAAACTTTTCAAGTTGGTGACACACTTTTTGGACATGCATCATTTCGCGACGCAGTAATTCAGTTTTGCATCATTTTGTGACGTAGTAATTTAGTTTTACTAGCAAACTGGAGGTTAAAATAACTCTTTTCCAGCCCCGAGAGGAGCACGGGGAGCGTTCATGTGACACACCTACACACTGCAGCTGACACAGTAACGTGTCGCGACAGTTTTAAAAGCTCTGACTTTAATACCTCAAGGTTTACTTTAAAGAACTGAAGGAAATATAAGCTGCATGTTTACCCTCTTGTTTAGAAACCTGCATATATATGCGTAAGTGTGTTTACTGTTTCTTGAAATAATTCTATCTCCTGACACTTCTTTTGTTTTACCAATTTTGTTCTTAAAATAAAACCTTTTATCCGTTTAACTCTTCATAAGTCTCCCAGTGCCAGGGGTTTTTTAAAGAAGCAAAATAGTAAGGGAGGGCATGCCTCATTTTATCCTCAGTAGAGACTCAAGAGTGGGCATGAAAAGATTAAAGAACCCAAGGAAACTCTACATTTTTCTTACCTGCTTCCTTTCATTTGAGTGAAGAGGACAACACATTCTTTATTCAAGAGATTGCGTAGGTTGTACACGTTCCCTACAATTAAACAGAGTGATTCCATTATAGGACAAGTCTACCATTTTATAAATGCAAAAATGAGATGGTTTTCATTTCACTGATACAGTGGTGCCCCGCAAGATGAATGCCTTGCAAGACGGAAAACCCGCTAGACGAAAGGGTTTTCCGTTTTGGAGGTGCTTCGCAAAAAGAATTTGCTATGGGCTTGCTTCGCAAGACGAAAATGTCTTGCGATTCCTGGGGTTTTCCCCCCCTCCCCCCTTTTTCCCAAGCCCCTAAGCCGCTTAACAGCTGTTCGCTAAGCCGCTTATCAGCTGATCTAAGCCGCTTATCAGCTGATCTAAGCCACTAATAGCCTTTTAGCAGCTAATCCGCTAATCCCTTAAGCCTTTAATAGCCGCTAATAGCCTTTTAGCAGCTAATCCGCTAATCCCTTAAGCCTTTAATAGCCGCTAATAGCCGCTAAACCGCTAATAGCGCTAATCCGCTAAAGGGCTTGCTTCGCAAGACGAAAAAAAACGCAAGACGAAGAGACTCGCGGAACGGATTCTTTTCGTCTTGCGAGGCACCACTGTAGTTGGATATTGGTGGGGCATGCATTATAATGGACCTGCTTCCTAAATATCACCACTTTAACAGTGTGCTGTCCAAAGCTTAAAGAACACTGGAGAAGTCTTTGGGTCAAATTAAAAAAGATGTAGTACAAATACAAGGGCTCTTGATCCCCCCCCCACCTGCACCCCCATTTTTGCCAAACCCTTCCCTGTGACTTACCAAATTACATTTCATTCTGATTGGCACATTAGGGGCTACAGTGGGAATGGAGTGAGCGGGGGGGGGGACCTATTATGTGACTAGAGCTCCACACACAGTTCTTTGGATACAAGTCTTTTTGCTCAATTTATTATGACTATTATTATTTATTAAATCTGTATACTGCCCTTCAGGGATGCGGGTGGTGCTGTGGGTTAAACAACAGAGCCTAGGAATTGCCGCTTCCTCCATTGTATCCAAGTGCAGAACATTTTATACTGAATTCATATAATCAATTACAAAAGTGTCAGCATTAACTGTAAAAATAGCTAACCCCACACCTGCTGGTCTCACTGTTAGGATATTTCCGTTCCACCTTAAAAGGGAGCAGGCTTTGAGTCACAGAGTCTGCGTATTTCCTGTTTTCACAGGATGTTTCTGTTGTGTCTTTGCTTTCGTTTCTCTCTCTCTCTGCCGGAGACTCTGAAGCAGGCAGTCATGTTTTTCTTTGTTCTGGTCAACGTTGAATAAACTTGTAAATAATGCTCTCCTGGGTGCATCTTCCGCTGTGTGCATTATCTGCTGATAGAGCGTGCATCGGTTCTGGAATGTGGCAAGCTATTTCTAGAGCTCGTGTCGCTAATTGCTGATACTGCGTGTCTACGGGAGATCCATGGACGTCCGGAGACGACGTGGAGTCGAGATGGACTTTGTCTCCCTGGCAGTATCCCGACAGGGATGGGACCCAAAAGGGTCCCATCAACCCAGTTTGAACAACAGCTTGGGATATGGGGAGCAAGGTCTTCTTATCAGGTTAGATTCTTCACAGCTGACTACCTTCCTTCTCCTGCAAAAGGTAGAGGCAGCGGAATGGGAATGATGGGGAGGCTTCTCAAAAGTAGCAGGAGAGGAAACAGGGCTGATTCTTCCTCTGGTCTCCTTCCAGGTGTTGTGCAAAGAAGTAAAGGAAAGGTGCATTTTTCCAGTGCAGGGACACCCAATGTTGCTCTACGCTTTGCAGAAGGCCCAGAAGGAATAGCGGGAAGAAATGCCGAACTACTCCCGATTCCTCTCTTGCTTCTTCAAAGGAGCACGTGAAGTGCCCCTTAGTCATGCAGTCAGACCAGGGGCGTACGAAGTGGGGGGAGGGTGGCCCCGGGTACCACTCTGGAGGGGGGGGGGTGAGAGACAAGATGGCTCCTGCCTCCCCCCAGCTGTAGAGTGGCCGAGGGCACACGCAATCAGTATGGGCACCGCTTGCATGACATCCGTACTGGCTGCCACTCACATGGCAACCGTATGGGCTGCTGTGCATGCGCACTCCATATAGACGTCGCACATGCGCCACCGGGCGGTTTGCCCCGCCCCTCGGCGTCCCGCCCCGGGTGCCAAAGAGGGTTGCTCCGCCACTGAGTCAAACACAACGTATGCCCCAACATTGCTCAAGAAAACAGGATCATCTCCTTCCATAGACACTTATTCTCCCCCTTCTGCATTCACCTTCACCTTAGCCCTTCCCCCTCTCGAAAACGCTTATTATTGGGCAGATGATCGGTACACTTACCCGGCGGGATAAAAAAATAGTCTCCGGCAGTCAGACGGTAATACTGGTCATATAGCATCAAAAGGAGCTTTCCGCAAGAAATGTGGAAAACCTTCAGAAATGAAAGCCATAAAACGTTACTTCACTTTTCATCCTAAAACTTGTATAAGTAAAGTATCACCAGGCTGTTAAAAGCGAGAAGATCCAGCTTTTAAAAGCACACCAGTTTATCCACCCAAACAATGGTTTGGGATACTTTTGGTGCTGCGAATGCCTGGGCGCTACTGAAGGGGTGGGTGGTTGAAGGGAACCAATATCCTGGGCAATTTCCTATGACAGACCTTTCCACCACTAATACTCGGCACAGAATCAATACACTGGGGAGGTAATCCAATCTCGGTACAGCTTTACCTGCTGGCATTGCATGATGAGAGAAAATACGTTTTCTTTTAACGAAAAAGCAAGCTGCCCTTGCTTCAAAGGGGAAATCCATAAAGCAGAAGCTTATGGCGATGGGAAAGTGAAGACTAAATACACCATGCATTGCAAAGAGTGTGATGGATTCATTAACATGTACAGTCACTTTTGCCTTGTTAATGAAAGAGGTGAGGGGGCAGAGTTATCTCTGCTACAACCACATCCGGAGACTGCTCCAATAATTTTCCTTGTTGCATTAAAAAAAAAAAGGGGGGGGGGTCTACCACAAGAAGCCATCTGACTTAGCAGTGCTCTTATGTACTTCTTAACAGAACATCTTGAACTAGCAATCTTAGAACTAAAATGTATTATTTTTGTGTTTCTTAAGATTGTGATGGTTTGGGCACATATACACTGACAAAGTTCTGTTGGTGTACTCTGGAGTGACTCTGATTGTTTGCAGTTGTTTTTTTCCCCTCTGTAATTGTGTGACTGTTACATGTGATACAACAACAACAAACTAAAATGCAGAGTTCTAGTTTTCACAAATTAAAAAATATATTTTCCATCTTTTATCATATGTAAGGCATAGTGCAAGATTCAACATAGCATGAGAAAGAACCCACTCAAAAATGGGACTTCTAATTTTTCTGCTCCCCCACCCCACAGAGTCCTGCACAACCAAAAACCTGTTTCAGAGGATTGAGGGACCCTCTGGAGATTTGTGGGGCACATGGGGGGCAGGAAGGGCAAAAAAAGAGAAACCAGAAATCCCATTGGATTTCCCAGGTGGATTTCTGCTGCACAAGCAGTCAGATGTCACTAGATGTCAGCCATAGAATTTTTGCAAATGCATTTCAGATTTCAACTGTAAAACGTTGACTGTGACTAGCCTGTAAATTCCAGTGACAATCTGCTTTCTGTTTAAAAGTGATGGGCACTCGAACTAGATAAAAATTAAAAGAAAAAGATTCCACAGTTCTGCATTCAGCTAAAAGGATGGTGGATCAACACAGGAAATCGATACCCTTTGTCAGGGTATCTCAAGCTTCTGAGGGGCATTATTTCCCGATTTCATTAAAAGCCCAATTCTTTTTTCCATGAAACTCGCTGTTTAGATAAACATGCCTCCTGACTGGAAGCCCAAAGCAATGACTCATGCAGAGATGCGGCAAGCAGCCTCTGCCAAGGTATGTAATTCTGTTGTGTCTGCAGTAGGATCAGCAAAAATATAATGGGCAGCCTCCTCAGTAAGCAGGTGTTTTGGGCTTATAGGATTGTTTAATCATTTAAGATTTCATAATACAGACAAGTGTCCCAGCACACACTTTGCCCTGCAGAGCCTTGAGATACTTTACCACAGAAATGCACAAGTCATGTAGATCAGTGATGTCCAAACTCTTTTCCAAAGAGGGTTTTTTTATTTTGCTCCAGGAAATAAACTGCCACAGGGGCCGGACTGAACCGACCAGCAGGCCGAATTAGGCCCCCGAAAGAGACTTTGGACATGCCTGATGTAGACTGACAACTGAGAAAAAACAGTTGCTCCATCTCACAAGAGGGAATATTAACAAAGCTGGTAAAATACCAATAAGATAGCATATATAGGAAAAATGTGAGAACATAACAATTCCACGATGCAAAAACATATACAATTTCTGGTATACTCACCAGTGTATCTGTGTGGGAATACTGAAATCCCTTTTCTTTTAATGGCTTTAGTATCAGTTTGCCGGCAGAAAAGAAAGGGGTATTCAGTTGTTTGTATATGGACACCGTCTCATCATTGATGAAAAGCAAATGTGAATTACTCCTGCTGACACAGTCTGTTACAAAACCAGAAAATAAATACATGACTTAATATTCATAGGAGATGACAAGGTCAGATAATATACACTGCAATATAACATGTGCTATCTTAGTCGTATGCAAAAACCTGCTTACTTCATCAAAAGGTAATCATGCAAAATTCTGCGGCGCACCGAAAGTTTGCATTGCAGTCAATGGCAAAATCAGAGAGTTGTAATATTTAAGATAAGTATACTGTATTCAAAAAGTGAAATATGAAAAGCAAATTTTCATTTTTTATACAAGCAGCTCTGCATTGGGTGGGGGGGGGAGTATATGCAGGATCATCATGGTTCTTGAAACGGCCACAGAGCAAGTTTTCAATATACAGTGGTGCCCCGCAAGACAAATGCCTCGCAAGACGGAAAACCCGCTAGACGAAAGGGTTTTCTGTTTTTCAATGCGCTTCGCAGGACGAATTTCTCTATGGGCTTGCTTCGCAAGACGAAAATGTCTTGCGATTCTTGAGATTTTTTTTCGCTCCCCACCCCCTTTTTCTAAGGCGCTAAGCTGCTAATAGCCTTTTAGCAGCTAATCCACTAATCCCTTAAGCCTTTAATAGCCGCTAATAGCCGCTAAACCGCTAATAGCGCTAATCCGCTAAACCGCTAATAGGGTTGCTTCGCAAGATGAAAAAACCGCTAGACTAAGAGACTCACGGAACGGATTCTTTTTGTCTTGCGAGGCACCACTGTACTTGCTATTCATACCTTTAAACCTGTGTCACATTACTCACCAAGAAGAACTTCTTTATTGGTATCTTTATCAAACACAACAGTTGGCTGAGAAAGACTTTTTAAGGAAACATTTGAGTCGTTGGGCGCTTCTGCAAAACAGAAGTACAAACAGAATTGGATCCCAGGTCATATAGCGGTTACCCTGTTAAATAACAAGAGGCAGGGCTGGAAGATTCAGTCAACCTGACTACACTTCTAGATGTGAGCTGTTCTTTGCAAGTCTCATGAAATCCTCCTCTAACTGCATGTTGCCTATGTCACTGCTCCTTTTCTGATCAGGAGGTCATACCTGTACTTGTGCAGAGCTTAGGAGCTACTTGAAAGCAGTGAGGCTGCTTACTTCTGCCAAAGCCCAGCAAAAAGTTAATTGATGTGCCTCCACCAACCTCGTATTTGGGACTGAGGCAGATCCTATGATTAAGAAATATGCTTGGCACTGGCGAACTTATTTGTGGGTCACTGAAAGCGGATCTTAGACAGTGAAGGGCTGTGAATTTACCGCAGGTTGACTCAAGTAAGTTCATAATATTGTTAAGGCTCTCTGGTCAGCTCAAGAAAGCTCAGGGCCTACATAGAGACTCCTTTGATTAATCTTAACTATTAGCAGATAAGAGGTTTCATAGCTATCTTTATCTGCCAAAGTAAAAATTACACCCATATTCTAATTAAGCACACCAGTGCAGTATTTAGCCTTTGGAAGTTTTATTTAGAAAAAGGTCAGGACCAACATCCGTCCATTTGAGCACATAGGATACTATACAATTAGATGTTAATACTAAAAGTAGTATTTGAACCTTTGCTATCTAATGAAGGATACTTGGGGATTTTTTCCCAGTGCCCCCCATATACATATATAAATGATTATCATACCAAACTCCAGAAGAGGTGTTGTCCTTTTAGGTTTTCGTTTCCTGGGTTCTCTCTGTTCAGGTGATATTACCCCATCAACTACAAAGCCACCTGAAATAACAATTAATCTTAGGTTGAAGTTATATGGTTTTAGCAGAAATGTTATAAAGAATTAAGCAAAAATTGATTGTTAATGGGTTAAAGTGGAAAATTTAAAGTTAGATTGTGTTAAGATAAATTATAGAACAAAACATTGAGAAAGATGGAAAGGATTTGCTGAAATAGCTAATTGAACTAGAATACAAAAAAGGGAGGTGAGAGGAGGTCGATGAAACAAGTAAATGAAAGGTAAAGATATGGAAATATTGGATTTGTTTTTAAATGTTTTTGTTTTTCTTGTTGTTTTGATGTATTTTTTTGTTTTTGTTTTCGAAATTTTTTATTGTTGATTTCCCCCCCCCCCGTTTTTTCCCCTGTAACTATTAAACTTCTAATAAATATTATTTTTAAAAAACAACAATTAATTTTAGGAATCATTTCTCATAACCAGCTTAGATTATTTTTGTGTGAATCAAGGGATGATGGAATAACTGGTTAACCTCTAGCAGATTAGTTCTCATCAAGTCCAATGAAGAAAGAGGTACAGTTAGGGTTACCCCAGAAAGCCCTAAAAACTGTTTGCGAACCCCCCCCCCCCCAGCCAGGCCTCGGCGTACGCATTTTAAAAACGGCAATTTCCTCTAAGACAAAAAGCACAAGCTAAGCAGTCCTCTTTGTAACAAAAACGCTGTAACAAACCTAGAGCTGAGAACAGAAAACCTTTCGGTTCCCACATCTAAGCAACCTTGTCCTGGTACATTGATTTGCAACATACTTCCGGGAACAGAACCAGGGAACGAAAAAAGCAACATTCTATGTAAGAATGTGTGAAGGGGGAGAGGGGAAAAGGGGTTTGAAAAAAAGGATAAAACCTGCTTGTAAAATGTTTTCGGTGCGGCCTGTCTTTTGTGAACTGAATCACACAGGTGCCTCTGCCCCTCCGGATGGCAGAATAAAACGCTCTTTCTCTGGATTAACCCCTTGGTGTCGTTTGGCTCCTTTTGTCTCTGCTCGGGTGCAACAATTATTCCTACCCATGGATTAAAAAGGCTACAGTTTCCCATTAGGATGTCTTACAAGAAACACCGTTCACTACTAAATGCCTCTTCCCAGGATTCTATTTCACAATTCCTTAATCTGATACTGGGCCAGAGAAGAAGTTTATGGGGTGGTTTTCTGGATCTAAAATGGCTCCTATCTGTGACAAATTGAGCCCTGTCTGAGAATTCCACATTTGACACTCCTGTGGTCAGACTCCATTTTACTTTAATGTGTTAGTTTCCCATTCTAGCTCCCTTCTACAAATAAGAATTTTCTTCTTGAAGCAGGAGGTGCACAGATTTTTTAATCATTACCGTCTCTCTTTTATGTTAGCTTTATTAGCTACTGCATTCATTTTTGATTACATTCACAATAATTTTGATTAAAAACACTATCATCAAAGTAAAAATAATATTGACAACTGATAATAGAAATAAGATCAAATATAAACTATTACTCTTTGTAGGAACTACACAGACATGTTACCAAAACCTAAATTGCTAATTAAGATGTATACTTTCTGATGTCTTTGGAATAAAATGAGATCTTGAAATTATGCTTGTGGGTTAAAAATATGTTCATAAATTCTGGCTTATCTGAAGAGTGAGAGTTGCATGCCTGCTGTTAACTCTCTCTTTACCAAGCTGAGAAGAAACAGCTTGAGACTTTATTCTTGTGCAGAAATGAAAGCTGTAACGGCATTTTGTGTATTTGCCTGCTCAAGAGATATCTCCCAATATGTCAGGGCAATAGAGCAAGTGTAAAAGTGGCCAGAGTTCAACATATTTAAAGAGCACTGGTATACATGTTGAAGAATGCTATAAAGCACTCAAAGTCCCCGTGGTTTTCAAATGCAAGCAACATGAGAGGAACACTCAATAAAGGGGAAATAAAATAAGTGGTGCCCTTGCCACCTTCCAAATGTTGGAGGGCAAGTGTCTGCAGCGAGGAGCCTGATGTGGTCCTGCAGGCTAAAAGGTAAAGGACCTCTGGGCAGTTAAGTCCAGTCAAATTTGACTATGGGGTGCGGCACTCATCTCGCTTTCAGGCTGAGGGGGTCATGTGGCAAGCATGACTAAACCGCTTCTGGTGCAACGGGACACCGTGACGAGTGCTACAGCACATGGACACAGTGTTTACCTTCCCACCGCAGCGGTACCTATTTATCTACTGGCACTGGTATGCTTTCGAATTGCTAGGTTGGCAGGAGGTGGAATCCCGTTGCATGGATTTGAACTGCCGACCTTCTGATCGGCAAACCCAAGAGGCTCAGTGGTTTAGACCACAGTGCCACCTGCATGTTACCACGTGACTTAAGAAGCCTCTATCACCAGGGTCCTAAATATCACAGAGAAACTACATGAGCCCTTCAGGCTCCCTGCTGCAGATAAGTCTGCCTTCCAATATGTGTATGGCAACAAGAATGGGCATGGTGAGGTAACAGAGGGGGCAGAGCTAAAACATTCTCCACCGCCCTTCCTGACACAAGGGAAACTACTAACATATAGGGCTATAGAAATGAGACAAAAAGAGGAAATTACAATGCCATGCATGGCAAAGTAAATATTTATTTTTTAAACTGAGTTGACTTTTACTTATAAAGCATTCCCACAACAACATAGGGCTACACTGCATTTGCCACAACCAGATAACATATATGAGCTTTGTATAGAACCTCACACCTGAAGGTCTCATCTTGTATTTCACACGTTCTCCTCGCCAGTACTCCAATGGTTTAAGACGCATTCTTTTGGTCCGGCGAATATTGGGCGTGTTGGAGGGCAATACTAATGAACAAGACAGGTAATGAGAATCAGATTTAGGTTGGCTAAAAACCCAGAAGCGGAACAAGAACACACATACAAGGATGAAAATAATGTTTGGACCTGCCACACACTTTATAATCCTGCAGCTTAAAATAATAGATGCAGTTTAATGCAGTGTTAGAAAATTATTATTTGTTTTTCTCCCCCCACCCACCCATGGAATTTGGATCAGTATATCTGCCCCTAGTCCCACTTTAAACATTGCAATAGGTTAGAGAGGCTGTGAGAGTCAAGGTCAGCTAGCAAACTTTATGAACAAACAGTTTAAACGATATCTGCACACTCAAAGGTCCAAAACTACAACCACTACACAACTGTGGGAAGTGTTCCTCCCACCCCATATTATATTAACCAATTGTTACAGAGTTCAGTCAGTATTTGCACTGTTCTCTCATGTATTCCTTAACGGTGATGAAGTGGGCCTAACTTTAAAAGAGCAGAGCCATCTAGAAGAAGGTGGCAGGTGGGAACATCTTCTCTGGCCCTTTGCCTGCAGAGAAGTGACACCTCTCACCAGTTTCTGTCTCCTGACCACCTTTAGTCAGCATGCAATGAGCTGCTGGTACTGACATTGGCCGAACCAAGGAAAGTGAGGCGGCATGAGGCAAGCTGTGGCACTGAAGCCAACCTGAAAGCTGTCTAAGGCCCACTGGTGGGTCCCAGCCCTCTGTGTGAGAAATAGGACACTAGGACAGTGTGTCCTCATGCTGTTTGACTAAGTGAACTGCCACAGCAGCCATCACTGGCACCAACTCAGAATAAATGCATACATGCTCTCTCTCTCTCTCTATATATATATATCTCCCAAGTTCTAAGACTGGCAATAGGCCTTTTTAACATGCCATCTTGCAGACAGAGAGATCAGAGTTCATTTGATGCAGTCTTCATTTAAAAAGAAAGAAAGAAATCTTACTCATTTTGCGCTTCAGTGCATTTAAATAAGTTACACCTTCCTCCTCTTCCAAGTCTTCAGATTCATCTAAATAGTAAAATACAAATGAATTCGTATTTTTAATATCCCACCCTCCCTCCAATCAGCAGAGGGCTAACACAAATTAACTGAAAGAACCATAGAACAACAAAATCATAATCAAAACCACAACAGAACACAGTAAAATCAGTCAGTTTTACCTCCCAGCTTTGAGCCATCCACTGGAGTAGAATTTCTACCCTTTTATTACTGATGAAAATATTAAAGAGTAGCGGGCTCAGAACGGAGCCCTGTAGGAACCATTGGTGAGCACAGTTTGACTCATTTTCCAACCAACTGTGGATCTACCTGATCTTCTGGTCCATCTTTAACCAGTGTGCTAACAACATGTTGGCAGTTTGCCACCACTGACTTACATATTTTTCTACATGGGGGTAGTCAATGTGGTGCTCTCCATATGTCCTTGAGTTACGGCTCCCATTGGTCCCAGACAGTAATTTTTGTATAACATTTGAAGAGGACCTGATCAGCCCCACTTGCTCTACATGATGCCCTGGGTTTCAATGACCGACTCATTCATAGGGGCACCAAAATGATATGAGTACTTTTCAGTGTGTTGTAGCCTTGATATTTGGCACATGTTTAATCCAAGAGGTCCAGATTATTGGAAAATAGATCGTTTTAAAGAGGGTGTCATGGTTAAAAGTTCTTCCACAAACTCCCCAAAAGCTGGGACTTGGCATACATTTAGCCCAAGTCACACTGACTGCAAGAAAACACTGAAAGTTGGAAAACTTTGTACTGAATGCTCAAAGGAGAGGCTAATGTTTACCTCACAATGAAGGCCAGCACAAGGCAAGCAAAGCCAAACATGAAACACAATGTTAGGCCTGTGGTAGTTCAATTGCCTCTTCAGGATTAGGCCTGTGACTGCTTCATCAAGGAACAAGCAGTTATTGCTTGAAGGACACAAGCGCCATTTACTGGCACAGAATACATACATGTATGTGTCTGTTTACAATTACATACACAGATATACAGCAAAAGGAACTCAAAGAGCAAAGCAGACCAATCAATAAGCCATACCTGATGTTGAATCCTCCCTGTTAACAGCAATCTGATGTTTTGAAGAGGTTTTAATTTTAGAAACAGGGCCACTTAAAAGAAAAGAACAATGGTAAAATCCTTAGAGAGCAAAAAAATCAAAACAATTTATCCATGCAAATTAAAAGTACCATACTAAAAGAAACTGTATGTAGAAACAAGAAGCGTTTCATAGAAAAAAGGTGACAGGCAATGAGAAATGCCGTATTTTTTGCTCTATAAGACTCACTTTTTCCCTCCTAAAAAGCAAGGGGAAATGTGTGTGCGTCTTATGGAGCGAGTGCAGGCTGCACAGCTATCACAGAAGCCAGAACAGCAAGAGGGATCGCTGCTTTCACTGCGCAGCGATCCCTCTTGCTGTTCTGGCTTCTGAGATTCAGAATATTATTTTTTTCTTGTTTTCCTCCTCCAAAAACTAGGTGCTTCTTGTGGTCTGGTGCGTCTTATAGAGCGAAAAATACGGTAACTTTCCCCTAGGTTCAATTCTATTGCTTTTCATAACCTTAGACATGGCCTGAGGGATCAAGAGTGAACTGCAGGACTGAAACTCCGATTTGGATATGGTTATAAAATTCTAGGTTAGGAGCAAAGGAAGAAACACAACCCCTGTACTACACGCTATCAACTGCAGCAAGAACATATCGTGGGCTCTATGAGCAAAGGCAAAACTGAATAAAGCCAGGACCGTCCCCTCTCCAAAAAAAAAAAAACCCCCTACGTGACCACCCTCACTTTTCTGAAGCTGGCCTTGCCGTCCACCTTGCTTACCAGATTCACCCCCAAAGCCCTTGCGCCACCTTCCCAAAGCCAGGTAAAAAAGGTAGCACGTTTTTCTTGGCCTCTCGGAAGGAGGCACGAAGGCTCTGCGAGCATCCCAGAACCCAGGTAAGTGAGGCAAAGGACTTAAAAGTTCTTTCTGTGGCAGGTTCCACCACCCTCACCCCCCCCCCCAATTTACTTATTTTATTCATTTTTGGGCCATGCACCTAAGGTCACGATTGATTAGTAAATTACGCCTAAGTGAAGGGCCCATTGTATCGATTTAATATTTATACACCCCCGGAGTCAAAGTAACATGCAACATAAATGCATTAAAGCACTTACTGCAAGGAATGCGTATTGCTGTTTTTTCGTTCCATAGAAGTATTTAATATTTTTTCTGCCACATGCTGTTCAGAATAATCCTCTTGGTAGAAGACAATTCCACTTTCTTGAGCACTTGCTAAGGAAGTCGGTCTTAATTCCCGTGGCAAAGTCTTCCTTGGTTCGCTTATTGGTTCACAGGGGCTTCCGCCCCCTTCAGAACTCTCGTTTTCTGATATCTGCTCTGAAACCGGCACCCTCTTACTTCCTCCAGTGGCTTCACCCTCTTCACCACACTGTTCTACTCCTCCATGCTCACTTCCAGAGCTATCACTCGAAACCAGCACCTTATTTTTCCTTCCAGGTCTTTTCACAATACTCATCGGGGTTTCCAAATCTTTTCGAGACAACATTCTTTTAGGCTTTCGCCTCTTAGCTGATTTGCTGCGTGACACCCTTTGGGCTGTATGTGTAATGGACTGCTTGCGCTTTGATAATTTCCTCCCCCGAACAGGAGCAGGATCCTCGGTGTCTATAGACTTTTGATGCCCCTGTGGGGACACAGCTGCAGGTGTGCATTCTTGCCTATAATCTTCGTGAATTTCTACCGATGGCTTCCTTTTTGAATGTGTTTGTTTCATAGGTTTTTTACTGCAAGGTAATTGCTCACCTGTACGTATCGCAGACGATGGCGCTTTCAAAACATTGTGGCCTGAAGAGTGAATCCGTTCTGAGTGCTCCTCTACAGGACTTGCAGAATCCTGGCAGCCTTCATCACGCGATACCACAAAAGGCTTAACTTTTGAGCAGCTCTGCTTCATAGATCGCTTACACTGGGATGACTTCTGGGCTGTACTTACGACGGCCTGTGGCTGCAATGAAAAATTGTGGTCCTGCTCCTGTAAAAACAGAAGGTCCCTTGCGTGGCTTCTACTTGCAGACACCTGGCAATCCTCATTGCATATACCGACTGATGGCTCACCTTTAGAAGGTGTTTGCTTTCTTACTTGTTGGATGGTATTTACAGTTAGCGGCAAGCGGCCACCTTCCACAGCAATTCTTTCATTAGTCCTTGAAACATTCTGCATTCCGTTAACAGTTCTTTCAGCAGCATTAATTAACTTCGGTTTGCTTTGCTTTATTGGCGCTGGTGTAACAAGATTCTCTGATGTCCTTTTATTTTGTCTTCCGACACTCTGCTGCTTAGCTCTTTTTTTCCCTTCAGACGATGCAGATATTAAGTTGACCTTCTGTTGCTTTTTGTTCCTTGGGGATGTTGAAATCCAGGATGTAGAACTCAATCCAAATGATTCCTCTATAACAAACTCACACTCGTCTTCTGGCTCTATACTGGCTGTATTTCTAGGAAGGAAAGGTAGGTGCTTGATTGCTTACATATCACCAACAGCAAGAAAAAAAGCAAAACAACCCCACATACCCCAAATGTTATTCTCAGAGATGCTTCTGTTTTGAGAATACACCCAAATCACTAACCATTTAATGTTGTATTATGTTTATGTCCACAAATCAGGTACCCTGGCTTCTGATCTGCTTCAAGTTTTCTGCATATATATATATATATATATATATATGCTTTCGTAGATTTTCACGGGTACAGGAATGCAGGTTTTGGTGTCCTCGGGTGTCTTCCCGTGTAAAAGTTGGGGTGTCTAGGCGACGTTTCGACGAGGTCTCACTCGTCATCTTCAGGCTGGTGCTTTCGGCTTCTTGTTACTGGAACAGAGCAGGATCTCAGTGTTTGAGTTCCTATAAATACTGTTGAGGAGGTGTGGAGTATAGCCTCCAATGTTCTGGGCAGAGAGGAGGTTCCCAGGCTAGTGTGCCTTTTCTTCTTTTGTTCCTTAATTACTTGAGGGATATCTTGAGTGATTTCTTGAGTGATTTCCTGAATCCCACTTAGGTGGGTCATTAGGTGTGGATTAGTTGCTAAAGCCTTCGTGTCTTGAACTCTTGAACTTTGTGAAGAGTTTTTCTGAGAAGATGGCTGTACTGCACTTGGTTGTGCTCTGGCTTGGCTTCGTGTATAGGGGCGAGCTGTGGTTTTGTGGCCTGTGCCAGCCAGATCTGTGTAGGGATTGCAGGGGGGTGCAGCATCCGGAGGTGCCACCCTGGTTTGGCTACTGGATGGTGTCTGTAATTTATCTGTGGAGAGGGTCTGGGTTTGGGTCTGGTGTGGTTGATTGGTGATGGCGTTCTGTGTGCCTCTGGATCTGGTGTCAGATTTTGTGGGGAGGGCTAATTTCCAGATGTCTGGCAAGCGGGATGTGTCGTCACGCTTGTTCATGTTGTGAGGGTGTTTCTCTATCTCGATGGCTTCCATGATTATTCTCTTGTGGTGATGTTCCATGTTAAAGAGCAATTTGGAATCTGCAAAATTAATTTCGTGTCCTGTTTCTTTCATGTGTTGGAAAAGAGAGGAAGTTTTTTCTTCTTTTTTGACGGCATTCTTGTGTTCTGCGATCCGTGCATTTATTCGTCTGTTTGTTTGTCCAATGTACGTGGCTGGGCAGACTTTGCAGGGTATTTCATAGACCCCTTGGTTTTCCAACTGAATTTTATCCTTGGGGTTTCTGAGGATATTGGCTATTTTTTGGTTGGTGCAAAAGGCTGTTTTGATATTGTGTTTATGGAGGATTTTGCTAATTTTATCTGTAGTGCCCTTGATATAAGGAAGGAGGGCTATGCCATTGTTTTCTTCTGTGTCTTGGTTTTTGGGGGGTGTTTCTTTTTGGATTAGCTTCGTAACCCTGTTTTGCTGGTATCCATTGGCAATTAACACATTTGAGAGATTCTGTAACTCAGTTGTCAAGTGGTCTTCGTCAGCCAGGCGTTTGGTTCTGGAGATGAGAGTCTTGGCTACGGAGTTTATTTGTGCAGGGTGGTGGTGTGATTGTGCATGTAAGTAGCGGTTGGTGTGTGTTTTTTTCCGGTAGATAGTGTGTCCTAGGGAGCCATCAGGTTTTTTGTAGATTAGGACGTCAAGGAAGGGAAGTTGGTTGTTGGCTTCTATTTCCATAGTGAATTGTATTTTGGGGTGTAGGCTGTTGAGATGTGTGAGGAAGCTATCCAGTTTTTCCTTCCCTCCTTCCTTATATCAAGGGCACTACAGATAAAATTAGCAAAATCCTCCATAAACACAATATCAAAACAGCCTTTTGCACCAACCAAAAAATAGCCAATATCCTCAGAAACCCCAAGGATAAAATTCAGTTGGAAAACCAAGGGGTCTATGAAATACCCTGCAAAGTCTGCCCAGCCACGTACATTGGACAAACAAACAGACGAATAAATGCACGGATCGCAGAACACAAGAATGCCGTCAAAAAAGAAGAAAAAACTTCCTCTCTTTTCCAACACATGAAAGAAACAGGACACGAAATTAATTTTGCAGATTCCAAATTGCTCTTTAACATGGAACATCACCACAAGAGAATAATCATGGAAGCCATCGAGATAGAGAAACACCCTCACAACATGAACAAGCGTGACGACACATCCCGCTTGCCAGACATCTGGAAATTAGCCCTCCCCACAAAATCTGACACCAGATCCAGAGGCACACAGAACGCCATCACCAATCAACCACACCAGACCCAAACCCAGACCCTCTCCACAGATAAATTACAGACACCATCCAGTAGCCAAACCAGGGTGGCACCTCCGGATGCTGCACCCCCCTGCAATCCCTACACAGATCTGGCTGGCACAGGCCACAAAACCACAGCTCGCCCCTATACACGAAGCCAAGCCAGAGCACAACCAAGTGCAGTACAGCCATCTTCTCAGAAAAACTCTTCACAAAGTTCAAGAGTTCAAGACACGAAGGCTTTAGCAACTAATCCACACCTAATGACCCACCTAAGTGGGATTCAGGAAATCACTCAAGAAATCACTCAAGATATCCCTCAAGTAATTAAGGAACAAAAGAAGAAAAGGCACACTAGCCTGGGAACCTCCTCTCTGCCCAGAACATTGGAGGCTATACTCCACACCTCCTCAACAGTATTTATAGGAACTCAAACACTGAGATCCTGCTCTGTTCCAGTAACAAGAAGCCGAAAGCACCAGCCTGAAGATGACGAGTGAGACCTCGTCGAAACGTCGCCTAGACACCCCAACTTTTACACGGGAAGACACCCGAGGACACCAAAACCTGCATTCCTGTACCCGTGAAAATCTACGAAAGCAAATATCTCACCTCTACGGGGAGGAAACCTTCCAGCTGACAAGAACCTACGAGAAACTAGAAATCCGAAGAGCCACCATCTTATGTGATCTCTTGTTCCTACGCAACTGCCGAGACAACAACTTAATTCCCACATGCTTCCAACTTAAATTCCACTCTAAAACCCCAGCTACCGAAAGGATCCTGAAACGAACTGAACTATCTCTAATCAGAAACGAACTACACAAGAAAAGATACCTACTAAACCAAACCAACAAAGATCTACTCACTCTTCACCTCAAACTCTGTAACAAAATCCACCCTGCACTCTGGGACAAATGCAAACAACTAGCCGTCTGGAGAGCTGAAACGGAGACCTCACACAAGACAGACACACACACCAACAAACTCCACAAACTAGAGAAACGCCAGAAGCCCAGCCACCCTCCACAACAACCCATGAAACAAACAGTACATAACATATCAGACAGGATCCTCACCTCAACTGAAACCAAAGCACTCTCCAAAGGTTTCAACTTTGCAGTCGCCCCGAGACGCATCCCCACGGAAAACATCATATGCGGAGTCGAAGCTAGCCTAACCAAAATCAATCCAGATGAAGCCAATAAAATCAGACTTGAAGTCACCAACATCCTCTGCTCCAGCAAACCACCCAGAAGCAATTTACACAAAGAAGAACAGAAAGCACTCACCAACCTGAGGAAAGACAACAACATAATCATTCTCCCAGCAGACAAAGGTAATGCCACTGTTGTGATGAACACATCGGACTACCAAGCAAAACTATCAAATCTACTCCAAGACCCTACCTACCAACCTATAAAAACAGATCCCACCACCTATCTGGAAAAAACCACCAAATCCAAAATAAAAGCCTCTCCTATCAGTGAAGAAATCAAGCTAAGAATCATCCCCAGAGAAAAATCATCCAGATGCCCCAAACTCTACGGCCTCCCCAAGATACACAAAGAAGGAACACCACTCAGACCAATAGTCAGCTCCATAGGCTCACCTCTACAAAATCTCGCTAAATTTCTCGCCAAGCAACTTCAGCCCTATGCAGAATCCATCTCTTCACACGTTCCAAACTCCTTCCAGTTCATAGAAACAATAAAGAAGCAAAACCTACAACCCAATGACCTACTTGTGAGCTTCGATGTTGTATCTCTCTTCACACAAGTGCCCATTAATGAAGCCTTGACAGCCATTCAAAACAAATACAATCCCCCCGAATACATCTTGGACCTGACCAACCACTGCCTAACCAACACGTACTTCATCCACAATGGACAAAGATACAAACAGATAGAAGGAGCACCTATGGGATCACCCCTCTCACCGGTCATCGCTAACCTGTACATGGAACACTTTGAAACCAATGCTTTAGACAAGTCAGAACACAAACCCAAACTTTGGCTCAGATATGTTGACGACACCTTTGTAATTTGGCCACACGGGAAGGAAAAACTGGATAGCTTCCTCACACATCTCAACAGCCTACACCCCAAAATACAATTCACTATGGAAATAGAAGCCAACAACCAACTTCCCTTCCTTGACGTCCTAATCTACAAAAAACCTGATGGCTCCCTAGGACACACTATCTACCGGAAAAAAACACACACCAACCGCTACTTACATGCACAATCACACCACCACCCTGCACAAATAAACTCCGTAGCCAAGACTCTCATCTCCAGAACCAAACGCCTGGCTGACGAAGACCACTTGACAACTGAGTTACAGAATCTCTCAAATGTGTTAATTGCCAATGGATACCAGCAAAACAGGGTTACGAAGCTAATCCAAAAAGAAACACCCCCCAAAAACCAAGACACAGAAGAAAACAATGGCATAGCCCTCCTTCCTTATATCAAGGGCACTACAGATAAAATTAGCAAAATCCTCCATAAACACAATATCAAAACAGCCTTTTGCACCAACCAAAAAATAGCCAATATCCTCAGAAACCCCAAGGATAAAATTCAGTTGGAAAACCAAGGGGTCTATGAAATACCCTGCAAAGTCTGCCCAGCCACGTACATTGGACAAACAAACAGACGAATAAATGCACGGATCGCAGAACACAAGAATGCCGTCAAAAAAGAAGAAAAAACTTCCTCTCTTTTCCAACACATGAAAGAAACAGGACACGAAATTAATTTTGCAGATTCCAAATTGCTCTTTAACATGGAACATCACCACAAGAGAATAATCATGGAAGCCATCGAGATAGAGAAACACCCTCACAACATGAACAAGCGTGACGACACATCCCGCTTGCCAGACATCTGGAAATTAGCCCTCCCCACAAAATCTGACACCAGATCCAGAGGCACACAGAACGCCATCACCAATCAACCACACCAGACCCAAACCCAGACCCTCTCCACAGATAAATTACAGACACCATCCAGTAGCCAAACCAGGGTGGCACCTCCGGATGCTGCACCCCCCTGCAATCCCTACACAGATCTGGCTGGCACAGGCCACAAAACCACAGCTCGCCCCTATACACGAAGCCAAGCCAGAGCACAACCAAGTGCAGTACAGCCATCTTCTCAGAAAAACTCTTCACAAAGTTCAAGAGTTCAAGACACGAAGGCTTTAGCAACTAATCCACACCTAATGACCCACCTAAGTGGGATTCAGGAAATCACTCAAGAAATCACTCAAGATATCCCTCAAGTAATTAAGGAACAAAAGAAGAAAAGGCACACTAGCCTGGGAACCTCCTCTCTGCCCAGAACATTGGAGGCTATACTCCACACCTCCTCAACAGTATTTATAGGAACTCAAACACTGAGATCCTGCTCTGTTCCAGTAACAAGAAGCCGAAAGCACCAGCCTGAAGATGACGAGTGAGACCTCGTCGAAACGTCGCCTAGACACCCCAACTTTTACACGGGAAGACACCCGAGGACACCAAAACCTGCATTCCTGTACCCGTGAAAATCTACGAAAGCAAATATCTCACCTCTACGGGGAGGAAACCTTCCAGCTGACAAGAACCTACGAGAAACTAGAAATCCGAAGAGCCACCATCTTATGTGATCTCTTGTTCCTACGCAACTGCCGAGACAACAACTTAATTCCCACATGCTTCCAACTTAAATTCCACTCTAAAACCCCAGCTACCGAAAGGATCCTGAAACGAACTGAACTATCTCTAATCAGAAACGAACTACACAAGAAAAGATACCTACTAAACCAAACCAACAAAGATCTACTCACTCTTCACCTCAAACTCTGTAACAAAATCCACCCTGCACTCTGGGACAAATGCAAACAACTAGCCGTCTGGAGAGCTGAAACGGAGACCTCACACAAGACAGACACACACACCAACAAACTCCACAAACTAGAGAAACGCCAGAAGCCCAGCCACCCTCCACAACAACCCATGAAACAAACAGTACATAACATATCAGACAGGATCCTCACCTCAACTGAAACCAAAGCACTCTCCAAAGGTTTCAACTTTGCAGTCGCCCCGAGACGCATCCCCACGGAAAACATCATATGCGGAGTCGAAGCTAGCCTAACCAAAATCAATCCAGATGAAGCCAATAAAATCAGACTTGAAGTCACCAACATCCTCTGCTCCAGCAAACCACCCAGAAGCAATTTACACAAAGAAGAACAGAAAGCACTCACCAACCTGAGGAAAGACAACAACATAATCATTCTCCCAGCAGACAAAGGTAATGCCACTGTTGTGATGAACACATCGGACTACCAAGCAAAACTATCAAATCTACTCCAAGACCCTACCTACCAACCTATAAAAACAGATCCCACCACCTATCTGGAAAAAACCACCAAATCCAAAATAAAAGCCTCTCCTATCAGTGAAGAAATCAAGCTAAGAATCATCCCCAGAGAAAAATCATCCAGATGCCCCAAACTCTACGGCCTCCCCAAGATACACAAAGAAGGAACACCACTCAGACCAATAGTCAGCTCCATAGGCTCACCTCTACAAAATCTCGCTAAATTTCTCGCCAAGCAACTTCAGCCCTATGCAGAATCCATCTCTTCACACGTTCCAAACTCCTTCCAGTTCATAGAAACAATAAAGAAGCAAAACCTACAACCCAATGACCTACTTGTGAGCTTCGATGTTGTATCTCTCTTCACACAAGTGCCCATTAATGAAGCCTTGACAGCCATTCAAAACAAATACAATCCCCCCGAATACATCTTGGACCTGACCAACCACTGCCTAACCAACACGTACTTCATCCACAATGGACAAAGATACAAACAGATAGAAGGAGCACCTATGGGATCACCCCTCTCACCGGTCATCGCTAACCTGTACATGGAACACTTTGAAACCAATGCTTTAGACAAGTCAGAACACAAACCCAAACTTTGGCTCAGATATGTTGACGACACCTTTGTAATTTGGCCACACGGGAAGGAAAAACTGGATAGCTTCCTCACACATCTCAACAGCCTACACCCCAAAATACAATTCACTATGGAAATAGAAGCCAACAACCAACTTCCCTTCCTTGACGTCCTAATCTACAAAAAACCTGATGGCTCCCTAGGACACACTATCTACCGGAAAAAAACACACACCAACCGCTACTTACATGCACAATCACACCACCACCCTGCACAAATAAACTCCGTAGCCAAGACTCTCATCTCCAGAACCAAACGCCTGGCTGACGAAGACCACTTGACAACTGAGTTACAGAATCTCTCAAATGTGTTAATTGCCAATGGATACCAGCAAAACAGGGTTACGAAGCTAATCCAAAAAGAAACACCCCCCAAAAACCAAGACACAGAAGAAAACAATGGCATAGCCCTCCTTCCTTATATCAAGGGCACTACAGATAAAATTAGCAAAATCCTCCATAAACACAATATCAAAACAGCCTTTTGCACCAACCAAAAAATAGCCAATATCCTCAGAAACCCCAAGGATAAAATTCAGTTGGAAAACCAAGGGGTCTATGAAATACCCTGCAAAGTCTGCCCAGCCACGTACATTGGACAAACAAACAGACGAATAAATGCACGGATCGCAGAACACAAGAATGCCGTCAAAAAAGAAGAAAAAACTTCCTCTCTTTTCCAACACATGAAAGAAACAGGACACGAAATTAATTTTGCAGATTCCAAATTGCTCTTTAACATGGAACATCACCACAAGAGAATAATCATGGAAGCCATCGAGATAGAGAAACACCCTCACAACATGAACAAGCGTGACGACACATCCCGCTTGCCAGACATCTGGAAATTAGCCCTCCCCACAAAATCTGACACCAGATCCAGAGGCACACAGATGGCTCCCTAGGACACACTATCTACCGGAAAAAAACACACACCAACCGCTACTTACATGCACAATCACACCACCACCCTGCACAAATAAACTCCGTAGCCAAGACTCTCATCTCCAGAACCAAACGCCTGGCTGACGAAGACCACTTGACAACTGAGTTACAGAATCTCTCAAATGTGTTAATTGCCAATGGATACCAGCAAAACAGGGTTACGAAGCTAATCCAAAAAGAAACACCCCCCAAAAACCAAGACACAGAAGAAAACAATGGCATAGCCCTCCTTCCTTATATCAAGGGCACTACAGATAAAATTAGCAAAATCCTCCATAAACACAATATCAAAACAGCCTTTTGCACCAACCAAAAAATAGCCAATATCCTCAGAAACCCCAAGGATAAAATTCAGTTGGAAAACCAAGGGGTCTATGAAATACCCTGCAAAGTCTGCCCAGCCACGTACATTGGACAAACAAACAGACGAATAAATGCACGGATCGCAGAACACAAGAATGCCGTCAAAAAAGAAGAAAAAACTTCCTCTCTTTTCCAACACATGAAAGAAACAGGACACGAAATTAATTTTGCAGATTCCAAATTGCTCTTTAACATGGAACATCACCACAAGAGAATAATCATGGAAGCCATCGAGATAGAGAAACACCCTCACAACATGAACAAGCGTGACGACACATCCCGCTTGCCAGACATCTGGAAATTAGCCCTCCCCACAAAATCTGACACCAGATCCAGAGGCACACAGAACGCCATCACCAATCAACCACACCAGACCCAAACCCAGACCCTCTCCACAGATAAATTACAGACACCATCCAGTAGCCAAACCAGGGTGGCACCTCCGGATGCTGCACCCCCCTGCAATCCCTACACAGATCTGGCTGGCACAGGCCACAAAACCACAGCTCGCCCCTATACACGAAGCCAAGCCAGAGCACAACCAAGTGCAGTACAGCCATCTTCTCAGAAAAACTCTTCACAAAGTTCAAGAGTTCAAGACACGAAGGCTTTAGCAACTAATCCACACCTAATGACCCACCTAAGTGGGATTCAGGAAATCACTCAAGAAATCACTCAAGATATCCCTCAAGTAATTAAGGAACAAAAGAAGAAAAGGCACACTAGCCTGGGAACCTCCTCTCTGCCCAGAACATTGGAGGCTATACTCCACACCTCCTCAACAGTATTTATAGGAACTCAAACACTGAGATCCTGCTCTGTTCCAGTAACAAGAAGCCGAAAGCACCAGCCTGAAGATGACGAGTGAGACCTCGTCGAAACGTCGCCTAGACACCCCAACTTTTACACGGGAAGACACCCGAGGACACCAAAGCCTGCATATATATATATATATATATATATATATATATGTATATATATCCCAATAATTAATATTAAAAACAACATTGAGGGCCTGATAGTAACAGGAAAACTCAGCAGCTTCCACTGCTAAAGAATACCAAAGGACTTCTCCCACTATTGATCAGAAAAATACAATCCCTCAGGCAATTTGGAAATGTTTAACATAATGAGATTCCTTAAGGAAAGAAAAACATAGGTTCTTTATCAGAAAGTGTTGGTCTTTGAGTGGTCCTCTGTGAAGCTGCGTAGTGGGATCTTGTGCCAGCATGGAGTATCATCTCTTAACTTCCTAGAGCTAAAACTGGGAGGAGATGTTCAGTTCAGCTATATAGATAAGCAACTTGTCATCTTTAGGGTCTCTGTGCGTATGATTATGTGGAAATGGATACAGGAATTAAAATGAGAATAAGCTGCAAAGGTTAGCTCTACAAAATACAAATTTGGTTGCTCTACAGAGTTTGAGGTGGGAGTGCGAGAGTACAGTACTGGATACAACCCTGATATAATTACTTCAAATTGTTTCAGGTGGTATTTAGTTGGCTATTAAGTAGCACAGTGTGATCTGGACAGCTTCCGAGATGAAACTCTGGGGCATAATCTGAGGTCCATAATCTGAGACAAAAAGATGATGGTCTAAGTGAAAAGGGGAGTCCCTGGTTTGCGCACGTTCCCATATTCATGCCTGCTCAGAGACCTGACAGAAAAACTGCCATCATATCCCTCTCCCAAAGAATCTACACATTGCCAGACCTCTCCCCTAGAGAAAGGGAAGTTACAGAAGATCTCTGCACCATACCACTGTTGTATTAATACCATATGTTGTTACTCATTCTTCTGTCAGAAAGCCTCTACTTTTGCAGTATACTTTCTTTCTTAATCAGACCTTTTTATTGTCCCAGGTGCTGCTGATGCCAATAAGAGCCTGCAGACAGGAGATCCAATATACTTTTGTTTATTCAATTAAACAACGCGCACCAACATCTCCAAAAAAGGGAAGGAAAATGCCAGCCATGAGGATTTCTTATTATTATTTTGTTTATAAACTCAATAAAGATTTTTTTTTAAAAAAAAATGGACTTGACACGAAGACAGCGGATTTTTTTACAAAAGATAATATTAAATAATACAAAGATATTATCAAAACCACACAGATTATTACTGGACTGGAACCTTAAGGACTAGGAGGTGAAGGTGAAATGGGCACACAACTGTGGCTATCCAATCAAGATGAAAAATGGGGGAAATTATGGGAAAAGACTTAAAATTCACCACGTGTTAACTGATTTTTAGATGGTACCTGACCCCATCCAAATCAGCCAAAATAAATAAATAAATATCAGCAATAAGCGCTGAGGATGCAGACAAAATGAGGGAACCTTATTCCACATGTGGTGGACATGTCCCCTAAGGGAAGTTAAAAGAAACAATAAAATAAATAAATACCAAGCTAGCGCCAGATGTCTTGCTCTGCTTTCCTTTGAATCACATTAAGGAGGCCGGGGGGGGGGATTGGGTCTTGTTGTTTGGGCAGCATACACAATGTCCAGGTTTGTGCCCCAGGGACATCACTTCACTCCTGTTAACTCAGTGATTTAACTTCACCCCCAGAGGCACACTCCATTGTTTCCCGAGACAGATGGATGCCAACGTAATTCGGTGGCTATGTTTCAAATTACAAATGCTCAAACACCTTACACAAAATTAAAATACAGTGGTGCCCTGCAAGACGAATGCCTCGCAAGACGGAAAACCCGCAAGGCGAAAGGGTTTTCCATTTGCAGAGGCGCTTCGCAAGACGAATTTCCCTATGGGCTTGCTTCGCAAGACGAAAATTGACGAAAATCCTTGCGATTTTTTTTCGCTCCAAAACCCCTTTTTCTGAAGCGCTAAGCTGCTAAAAGCATTTTAGCAGCAAAACCGCTAATCCCTTAAGCCTTAAAAAGCCGTTTTTAGCCCTTAAAATGTCAATAGCGCTAATAGCGCTAATCCGCTAATGGGCTTGCTTCGCAAGACGAAAAAACCGCAAGACGAAAAGACTCGCGGAACGGATTCTTTTCGTCTTGCGAGGCACCACTGTACAGTAATATTATGCTTCCAGTACAAAACTTATCTCACCGTTCTTTAGAAGATCTTGTCATGGCATCTAATGATGCTACAGACTCTGCTATTTTCTTTTGACAGGAAGAGATAGCAAAACACGCTGAAAGCTCCTTTGTTTCTTTCCTTGCATGATGCTCCTCAGATTCTCTAGCATCTGTGCTGCTCTGTGAATCTTTATCACGTGCTTCTTCATGCCACCTTGGGCTCCTTTGGGAGGAAAGGTAGGATATAAATCCAATCAATAAAAATAAAGATGCAACCAATTTTGGGGGGGTGAATTAAGCCACACTGATACAGTGATGCCCCGCAAGACGAATGCCTCGCAAGACGGAAAACCCGCTAGATGAAAGGGTTTTCCGTTTTGGAGGTGCTTCGCAAAACGAATTTCCTATGGGCTTGCTTCGCAAGACAAAAATGTCTTGCGAGTTGCTGCGATTTTTTTTCGCTCCCCACCCCCTTTTTCTAAGGCACTAAACTGCTAATAGCCTTTTAGCAGCTAATCCGCTAATCCCTTAAGCCTTTAATAGCCGCTAAACCGCTAATAGCGCTAATCCGCTAATAGGGTTGCTTCGCAAGACGAAAAAACCGCTAGACGAAGAGACTCGCGGAACGGATTCTTTTCATCTTGCAAGGCACCACTGTATTTTGGTTTTCCAGGTTTATCTCAATACCCTGAAACAACCTCTGAAACCCAGTGTACCATTACAGGCAAAACCAAGTCCTTCTTCCAAGCTAGTCCAAACGTGTATGCCTTCAATTATACTATAGAAGTTGGCCATTTGTTTACTCGTCAGTGTGATGTTAAGTGGGAACATAAATATTGCTGCACAATATTTAATTTTCATCAGAACTTACATTTCCGTATGAGATTTCTCTTTGTCCTCATTCAGGAAAGCAGGTATTCCAAACATCACTGGGACATCCTCATCTATGGAATCCACATGCTCACTGCTTGGTGTTTCAGCACCTTTTAACGTTGCTGCATCTGTTTTAATGGTGGAACAAACCAAATAAACAGAATAGTGATAACTGTTACTATTTCTGACCTAAGAACTATTTTTATTCCACACTATTATCAGCCAAACATTGCCTGCCCAGACATTTTTCATTATTGATTTTTAAAGGATGTTCATTGAGACTACATTTTTTTAAAAATGGATTTGTATTCTTCTGCTCTCCTCCAAGAGAACTCCTGGAGGGCTCCCCACGCTGCGGATGTCTGTCCGGCACGCGGGGCGCTCTGCTTCAGGGCGCCCCTCGCGCCAGGCGGCAGGCTGCTATCCGCAGCGTGGGGAGCCCTGCGGGGAACTCCCACAGGGCTGCCTAGGCTGCGGGTGTGTTCCCGAAGCGCCGGGCGCTCTGCTTTCAGGGCGCCCGACGCTCCGGGAAGCAGGCTGCTATCCGCAGCCTAGACATCCCTGCGGGACCTCCCACAGGGCTGCCTAGGCTGCGGGTGTGTTCCCGAAGCGCCGGGCGCTCTGCTTTCAGGGCGCCCGACGCTCCGGGAAGCAGGCTGCTATCCGCAGCCTAGACATCCCTGCGGGACCTCCCGCAGGGCTGCCTAGGCTGCGGATGTGTTCCTGAAGCGCCGGGCGCTCTGCTTTCAGGGCGCCCGACGCTCCGGGAAGCAGGCTGCTATCCGCAGCCTAGACAGCCCTGCGGGACCTCCCACAGGGCTGCCTAGGCTGCGGATGTCTTCCTGAAGCCTGGAGAGCGAGAGGGGTCGGTGCGCACCGACCCCTCTCGCTCTCCAAGCTTCAGCGAAAGCCTGCATTCGCCCCATAGGATGCACCCAGATTTCCCCTTCATTTTTGGAGGAGGAAAAGTGCGTCCTATAGGGCAAAAAATACGGTATTTAAAAGCTAAAGCTGCAATGATGATTAAAACTGTCTCACTTAACCGAAAGTATACCACTGATTATTCACACCTTCCCACCGCCTTTTGAGGGGGTGTGCTTCAGAAGGACAGGCTCATCTTATTTCAAAACATCACTGAGGCTTCTGTATGCCCTGAAGAGACATGATGATGCTGTTGACAGATGAGCTCTGTCATCTTTTGAGTGGTGGGTGGCATACAGTCTCTGCACTATGAGAAAGAGGAAGGAGGATGCCAGAGTTGGCGGGAACTTTGAATAGCCGAATAGGCAATGGGGGAGCAACTAGGGGGTTACTGTTTAGATCAAGTGAAGTTACAGTGGGGTGAAAGGCGCTGCACCTAGCTGGCCACATCTGAGAACAGGTTACATTTTTTTTTCCTTTCCAGGAAAATATGCCTCAAGTAATCAGAAGTAGCTACAGTGGTAGCTTGGTTCTCGAACTTCATCCCTTCCGGGAGTCCATTTAACTCCTGAAACTGTTCACAAACCAAGGCGCGGCTTCCAATTGGCTGCAGGAGCTTCTTGCACTCAAGCGGAAGCTGCGTCGAAAAACGTTCGCAAACCGGAACACTTACTTCCGGGTTTGCACCGTTCGGGAGCTATTTTGTTTGACAACTAAGCCGTTCAAGAACCAAGGTGCCACTGCATTTTGTTTTGTTTTCCAATTAAGTTTGGAATATTTCAATAAAGATTTTCTATCAAGAAGGCTTGAGGGCATGTTATATTTCATTTTTAATATAATGCAAAGATAAAATATCTATACAAATCTCAGACTAGAAACAGATAGGCCAACATCAATAGAAACCGAAAAAGAAGCAGCAGTGAAGAAAGACCTCTCTCTTGCAGCGAGCCACCTAACCTCCAAATGTGGCAGGCCCCCCGATCATAACCTCAGACAGACGGCCTCGGCCCAGTGTACCTGAAGGAGTGTCTCCACCCCCATCGTTCTGCCCGGACGCTGAGGTCCAGCGCCGAGGGCCTTCTTGCGGTTCCCTCATTGCGAGAAGCAAAGCTACAGGGAACCAGGCAGAGGGCCTTCTCGGTAGTGGCGCCCGCCCTGTGGAACGCCCTCCCATCAGATGTCAAAGCAATAAATAACTACCTGACATTCAGAAGACATCTTAAGGCAGCCCTGTTCAGGGAAGTTTTTAATCTGTGATATTTTACTGTATTTTTTGTTTCTATGGAAGCCGCCCAGAGTGGCTGAGGAAACCCAGCCAGATGGGCGGGGTACAAATAATAAATTATTATTATTATTATTATTATTATTATTATTATTCCAGGTTTATACAGGAAAGGATGGACCTTCTCATATAGATGCTCAGACTTCAGGTGAACAAAGGCTATTTCGTAGTTATGGGGTAACTCAGTTCACACATGGCCCCTATGTAAGCTGTATAATGAACAGCTGAAGGATTTCCAAAATTCCACACACATACAGAATAAGGTATTTAGTGTGAACTGCAACTTCAGACCTGCACATTTGTACTCAAGTTGGCTATTCTGTTCACTCTGTCCTCCACCTGCCGCCCCAATGCCTTTTTGAAAAGCAAAATTTCATGTGGTTTCTATGGGCTCCATTTCCATTTGGTTCTGTTCTTTAGCTCCCCTCCCATCTCCTTGCCCCCAGAAATTTTGGACTGAAATGTGCTACCCCTACATTTTTTTATAATAAAACTCACCTCTCTTCTCCTTCCCTCACTTCTTACATGGGGAATGGAAACAAAGCAGAGATCGGAACTGCTACGTTCACTTTTCAAATTATCTGGAAATGATCTATGTTCAATTTCAATTTTTTTGTACTTCAGTATGTTTTGGTAGCATTAACGTACAAAAGACCGATGTTTTAATATCCTCACCCAAATGACTACCAGTTGAAAAATCATGCTGCCCACCTGAAATCCTGTCATTTTCTTCTTCTGATGGTAAGATGTTGGTATTAAATACATTCTGCACATAGTTAATCTTATTTGGTTCTGGCTCTACCTGTTCTTTCTGACAATCAAAAGGGCAACATAATAGAAAAATACACTGTTAATAAACACAATAAAAACAAGCTTCACAAATAAAATGTTGTTTCTGAGATTTGGGCTGCCTAAATCATGCTGGCTATCTTATACAATATCAATCTTAATGCAGGAGAAAACACACACAGTGTGAACATCCATGTTGAGGCTACACTGTTGTGACCAGCTCAAGGAGCTCATGGCTCCTGCAGTAATCATGGAGCTGTCCCAATCTTTCATGAGTCTAACACACGTGGTATGTTACGGAGGTAGTAGAGATCACTAGCAAGAGCACCTTCTGAGTTGTGGAACTCCAAAAGAGTCACCTATTGCCACATTTCTTATCTTTTTTGTGTCAGGCATAGCGCACACACACATATCATGTCGCAATATATTGCCAGGTCAAAAATTGTGAAACCAATGTCATGATACCAACACTAGGTCAACGGTTCACCCAGTTTTGTCTGAATTCAGCTTCAGTTTATTAGCACCCATTAAGGATGTTACAAATCCAACAGAGCAGAACAGCAGCTAGGATTTTCTTTTCAAGGCAGCAGTGGCTCTGGTCTGCAGATCACTTTCCCCTCAGATTAGCTCATATGGGCTCTTAGATTAGCTTACATGGGCTGAAGGGGGAAATGTTATCAAATAAACCACCAATAACACCATGTCCATGTCTGAGTAACACGGGTTAACAAAGAAAAAGAAAATTTTAAACCAGCAGCATAACAGAAGTGTCACTTTTTCAATCTAATCAACTTCAGCTGACCAAACGTGACTGGATATGTTAAATGACATAACATGCATGGATACATGGACAATCACAAAAAAGTCCTATTAAAAAGAGAAACAACTTACCTTTCTCCCATGAGATAGAGTTTGACTGAAGTCTGAGCAAGGGGATGAGCAACATGATATGCTTGGGGAGCATACTGTATTTTCCTCTGCACAAGCTAAAGAGATTGGGGGGGGGGGGGGATGGTTAAGTAGAAAAATCTAGTAGTACCTGCTCGTTGGTTCTTTTAGCTAGAAAGGGCACAAATATCCTAAGTCAAAATGCCATTTTTGAGGGATTCAAAATTGTGTTTGCCAACCTGCCAGGAGTGGAAAATATAACGAGTAAGATTCCTCAAGAGGAATACGACTGTGTGGCATGAAGCTTGTGGGACAATTCTACACAGAGCTCAGCAAGCCCCCCGATTTAATGGGTTTGGGTACATCTCATTCTCCCTAGGACTGGGCTCTTAGCACAGCAGCAGGGAGCAGCTTTTTACAGACCATGAATTAGTTGATGACATGATAAATCATGGGTAATTAAAAGCAAGAGCTTCCAAATTTATTTTTCTGGCCATGCTGAAAGAGGGGGAAGGAAGCATATGAGTCCATGAGAACACACTTATTCATGTTTGTCTAAGCCATAGCTTACTGTGACATCTGAACAACAGTAGTAGAACCTTAACAAGTATCAGAGAGAAACTGATCTAGAAAGCTTAGAGGTTCTCCCAATTCATGTCTTTCTACACCACTACAAGCACATCCTCTTTTGCCTTTGGTTATACAGGCAACAGCCGGTTTAGGCGCACCCAACTGATGCATGCATCATGCCGACGCTGGAAGTGGCCAGAAAAGGGGTGTAATAGGGGCGTAGTGGGCTTACACGCACTCTGCCAACACATGTGAGGATCAGGAACACAAACCCCACTCAAAACATTCACTACCTGTATTTAATTTAGCATGTAAGATTTGTTTATTTTTTTAGCGAACCAAGTGAGTTGTCTGAGATTGCTTACATACTGCAATCTTTAAGGCACCATAAATCTTATTCTTTCTTGGAAATGTGGGATTCTTTTTCACTTTTGTGGCACATGGGCAGGAATTTAAAGTAGCCCTTTAAAACAGCCCTTTAAAAACAGCTTTAAAAACACAGCGCATGTATACGTTCTGGTACAAACAAGATGTGAAGAATTTGTGGATTTGGCCCGTGGTTCTGACTACAGAATCTGATAGGTTCAGAAAATGTGGCAAGCTGTACTGCAGTGGGATTGGACATTACAGCTGAGAAGAAAATAATGGTTCACTACCAATCCCATCCACAATTTGTGGAATCATGATCAAACTATTTTTTTCAGAACAGTTCACATATTGCATACTGCATTGTAAACGATTCACAAAATAGGTAACTTACATGTAAAGCAGTCTTGTATATATTTCAATACATTTTCTCCTTGCTGTATATCAGGAACTTTATTTGGACTGGCAGGGGGGAAAGACAAATGATATGAGTGACTTCAAAAATTATTCCAACCTGCAAATATTGCCTTCTCAGCACATTGATAATGCTGCATTATACAAAGCGGTCAAACAACAGTGATTTGATTTCATGATGGGATATGCAATGATTGAACTCTATTTGAAAAGTGGTTTACTATTCATTAGGAGTGGGGATACGTTCAAGAAACATAAGCTCAATCATCAAATTTCTTAGGTGTGTGGAATTAGTAGCACAGTTCTTTTGATCCTGGCTGATATGAAATACTGACATATGAGGTACACTTAACTATTGGAAATCCACATTTTTGGCTGCTTCAGAATAATAGAAGTTTAATAAACAAAAGTTAATTACCCTTGTTTGTTGCAGTATCTTGCTCTGTAGCTATCTTTTAAGTGATTCTGATGACAAAAAAGAAATAATTCTTATGAATATGCTTCTTGAAAATGACAATATTTATTGCAGTAATCATATGCCACGAAGCTATACAAAACATAATCAAGGCAACTCAAGGCTGCACACAAACAGCAGAAGTTTGAATAATCATAGTGAAGGAAGAGCCAGCTTTAATAGAAGTAAAATTATACATTCAGTAATGAACAGTTTGAAAAAGCTGTCCTGTATTTGAAGAGTGTTAGGACCTGACTTGCCGTTAGGCAGAGTAAGGCAGCTGTCATGAAAAGGCAGCAAGCTGTTATTTCTTTAATTATTGTTGTATTGTTGTATTTTCACTTCACGGGAGAAGGGAGGCACTTGTGGGATGTTCTACGTCAGGTGCCAAAATAACTTGACTCACCTAGGGTACTAAATACATTGTCTTTTTATTTCTTGCTCTGCCTCTGGCAGAAAGATGTTTTGGCATACATTATAATCTATACTAACTCAGCTGGTATGCTTTCAATTGACGGTAAATCTTCTAAGACATTTAATCTGGCAAGCAAAACCAGGTATGGATGTCTGCTATCCATTTTATTATATATATTATGAGACTGGAACTTCAGGATAAGGCAAGACAATGTAGTCAAAAGAATACAAACTCTCAGAAGTGGGCATCATCCTCTATGCGGATGAGGTGGGTTGTTACATCTCCGATGTAAATATTTCAGGAGAAAAATCAGATGAGTCAGTAAATGAACACAGAGCTTTTTCCAGATGCACCTTGGATTTAGTACCAGATCTAGTACAAATTTACTAAATAATGACTTCCACACACACCACGAAACGTCTATGACCTTACTACCACTACTAAACCTTTTCGTTATACTGTTGAATATTTTGCCAATCATTTTTGTCAATAACTGTAACTGTCTCATGGACACTTGCTATGTTATGCTGAGTGTCCATATTGGTGGTTGTTTTTAAAAATGTAAACACGACCAAAATTCCCTTTTTAAAGAGCTTTACTGCAACTAAATCTGCTCAGGTCGCATAATGGAAACGTTGGAGCCGGAATCATTCTGCCTAAAAGGCGAATGAGACGACCCACAGTTTAATAATAATAATAATAACAATAAAAGAAAAGGGTGGGGGTAGGGGAGATAGATATCCATAGTGAAGTTAGGGCGTCCTAGTAACCACTGGCAGGCCCCCAAAAAGAAAGAAACCGCTGTAGGTTAGTTAGCTCCATGTTACCTCAAGCGAACTTTGACAGTTCGAATCTAGTCGGGAGAAATGAGGAGCGAAACTGAGGCGAAACTGAAAGGCTGTCGCGAGCGAAATCGCCTCAGGAGAGGCGTAGCCAGGATTTATACTGGAAGGGGGGCGCGATTGGTCAGTTATTTAACTATTGATTTCTAATTATTTCCTCGATTTTTTGAGGGGGGGGGAGACAGATACCCCCCCGCCGGGCCCCTGTTACCCCCCTCTCCCCGCCCCCCCATTTCTCCCTCTCCCCCCCCCCCCGTCTTACCAGGGAGTGCATGGCGGCGGCGACGTTCGGGCAGCCGTGAGGGGAGGGGCCGCCTCCGCCGCGCGGGACTTTCTCTCTCCTTCAACCCCGTTTCAAAAGCTCGCCACGGGGGGAGGAGGAGACCGCTCATTGGCCGGGCGTGTTTGTGGCGTCATCGGAGGAGGCGGGGTCAGCGACGAAGGAAGGAAAGCGAGAGGCGGAGGCGCTTTCCTCCCCGCCCCGCCCCCAGTCCCGAGCAAAGAGCTACTGCGCGTTTTCTGTAGACTCGCGCGCGGAAGGCGATATTGCGGGTTTGGCGTGGGGCAAGGGGGTGAGTGGGAGCGCGGAAAGGGCATCCCTAGAGAAATGCGGGGGGGGGGGCGGCCGGCGGGGTTGAATCTTCTTTTTTAATAGATAACATTTTTTTTTTAATCTATAACAATTTATGGATTTTCTAAAAATAACAATAATAATAAAAAGGGGGGAATAATTAATAACCAAATAAAACCATGAATTGAATCTTCAAGGTCTCCAAGCCAAATAATAAGTGGTACTAAAAATAGAGGTTTCCTTAACTTCCTCCTCCTGTGAAAGGTGAGATTAGATACATAGAAATATATATATATATATATATATTTGTGTGTATGTGTGCGAGTGTGTGTGTGTGTGTATATATATATATATGTATGCATTCCTGTACCCGTGAAAATCTACGAAAGCATATATATGTATATATATATTTGTGTGTATGTGTGCGAGTGTGTGTGTGTGTGTGTATATATATATATATATATATATACACATACATACACACACACCGGTATATATACCTCATAGAGAAATGTTCCCTGATACCAAAATGATGATGATGATGATAATAATAATAATAATTATAATAATAATAATAATACATTATTTGTACCCCACCCATCTGGGATGAGGGATTCTTTGGAATGCAGATAGAGAGAATTGATAAGAATTATGATCTGTTGTGACCTTGACGGAAGCGTACACTAGATGAGTTTTCCTGTGTTTTGGCTCATCTTCCTTCCCCCCCCCTTTCCCCCCCCCCTCATCCTTCTTCTTTCCTTTTTCTTTTTTCTTTCCCATAGTGGCTTATGTTTTATGCCATGTACTTTGATATTCTTTGTAGTTATTTATTTAGCTTTTTTCATTATTATTATTATTATTAAGGAATTTTCTTTTGTAATTTTGGTTGTCTATATTTATATGTATTTGTTTAAAGCAAAACAATAAAATTATATAATAATTTAAAAAAGGAAATATATTTTAAAAAAATTGTCTAGTAGCACCTTAGAGACCAACTAAGTTAGTTCTTGGTATGAGCTTTCGTGTGCATGCACAGGGTGCTACTAGACCACATTAGGAGGTTGGATTCATAGTCCTCAAGGTACGCCGGCTGCCTACGTATGCGTTGCGGCCTGGGGTGTTCCCTGATCAGGGGTTACATAACACGATCCTACATTTTTGATGGAAACAAAATCTAGAATAATAATGATGAGGATGTGGATGACCTAGGGGAGATGGGGCTTCCCAACCTGGGGAGGTAGCCCATCTAGGCAAAGAAAAACTCTTGATATTAAAATTCTGCTGCATTGTGGCGTATCTTTGGGAGAAGAAAAGGCTAAGGAGTGAACCCTACCCAAATCTGAGTCCTGAAGATGGTTAGATGGCACCTTGTATGCCTCCTTCCAGCAACTCCTACAGCCAAGCTAGCGCCAAATGTCTTGCTCTGCTTTCAGAGGCCGGGGCGGGTCTTGTCGTCTGGGCAGCCCAGGACCTCCATGCACAATGTCTAGGCTTGTGCCCCAGGGACAGCACTTCACTCCTGATAACTCAGTGGTTTTAACTTCACCCCCAGAGGCACACTCCGTTGTTTCTCGAGACAGATGGGTGCCAGCAAAAATAAATAAATAAATAAATAAATAAATAAATAAATAAATAAATAAATAAATAAATAAATAAATAAAAGTAATTTATTATTTATACCCTGCCCATCTGGCTAGGCTTCCCCAGCCACTCTGGGCAGCTTCCAACAAAACACTAAAATACAATAACCTATTAAACATTAAAAGCTTCCCTAAACAGGGCTGCCTTTAGATGTCTTCTAAAAGTCTGGTAGTTATTTTTCTCTTTGATATCTGGTGGGAGGGCATTCCACAGGGCGGGTGCCACTACCAAGAAGGCCCTCTGCCTGGTTCCCTGTAACTTGGCTTCTCAAAGCGAGCGAACCGCCAGAAGGCCCTCGGCGCTGGACCTCAGTGTGCGGGCAGAACGATGGAGGTGGAGACGCTCCTTCAGGTATACTGGACCTAGCAACAATCAGGGGACACGTTCAAGCACAAGAATAAATTTGATCCATCAGGATGACCATTCTTTTGCAATGATCGCAAAGACATGGCACCAAAGAATAATAAAATAAGTAACTAGATGTGTCCGCCCCAAAATATACTTTGGATGAGGATAAATTGTAAACGTAGGTAAATAAGAAGATTGTTGTGATCCGGGTGCCATGCATCCTGTCTGGCCCAGAGCTTCCTGTGGAGGCGCATGGCACAGCCAAGGGCATCTTGGCACAGGCAAAATAGCCAACCTGTGTAGAAAAATGTAAGTAACTGGGAGTGCCCAAGAAAAACACTGCTCTCCCTACATAACCAGGTACAAGTGCACTATTGGAAATAAATGTTTCTCTAGACCAGAGGGGCCCATAAATCAAAAGCGTATATGTATAATTCACCCCTGGCTCGCACCTGCAAAATGGGCCCAAATGCAGGTGGAATGCAAGGGGCTTAAAGAATTTATTCCTGCCCAGGTATTTTGGCTATAGAATGATCTTATGAATGATACACACCCACCCACACCAATGCATTATCTCAGGTTCACACACCTTAAAATGATGCCCCCGGTTTTCTGCATGGACTGCTAGTTATAAAAGCATTTTCAGTGATCTACACACTGCATAAGGCAACGTAACCTATTAGAAACCATTGACAAAGCCATGCACATTTTGATTGTATGTTTTCAAATCATTTAATGTGAAAAAGACAAAAAGCAGTTTTCATAACTGCTTTGGCTGTACATCATTTCTTGTGTACACAAACCCCACTCCCACTTCAAAATGTACTGAAATAAATTCATAGATAACACAAACTGCGGAAGTGTAGAGTGTGTGTGTGTGAGTGTGTACACATCTATCTATATTACTTAAACCGAAATCACTCTGAGATCACTTATGTGAGAAGAATAATCCTCAAGATAAGACTAAGGGGCTGCGCAACAGGTAGGGAGAGCTCTGTGTTGTTTCTGCTACCTGTTCTGTAATTTTCTATACTGTAAGGTCTGCAAGGAAGACTTGCTGGAAAAGGTTCTTCGGTTTCAAGCCTACTGATGTATGACATCAAATGCAATTTTGCAAATGCAAAGATAGTCTAGTTCTTACTTTTGAACACTGATTAGTAACCCCACAGACAAATAAATAATAATAATGCTAGTACAAGACATGATCACATCCAGATTGTGAAAAACACTCATTGCATTCCACTGGAAGTTCATGACAGCCATTCTTTTTCTTTTTATTTCCACCCATCTTCTATAGCTTTCTGAGCTTACGGTAGTTTGCCTTTTCCAAAAGTATTTTAAAACAAAAAGATCAAAGCTTTTATTTGAAATATATACCTCTATGGCCACTATGGCAACATAAACAAAAGCTTCAGCACCCCTCCACACCCCACTGTCACAAGGTGTATCTTCTCTCCCCACTGCCATAAGAAATATTTGTTGTTAAAATAAATTAATCAGCCAGTTGTCAAATCAAATATTATAAACTATAACAAAATATAATAAACTATCATCTGTATATTTGGGGAAACACATTTGTGTAGCATTAATTACATTTTAAGACTATTTTCCAAATATTTATGGAAAAATGTATTTGGTACTCATGCGCCTTTAGAAATAAGAAACCGGAGAAAGTGTATATGTTAATGTTGGAAAATATTGATGTAACCAAGGATCTCACCTTAGGGACACAGTCTGAAGCCTTTGTGATTTTTGGTCTGAAACCTGGTGATTTTTTAAAAAGCTCTAACAGTGTTGAATGTGGATTTGACTTCTCTAGCAAAGCATGGAGGGGAACAAGGGGAAGAGAAGATGATAAGCAACAGCATTACCCTTCAAGTGCTACACAGATGAGGAAGCAAAAAATGGGTCATTATGTATATGCAGCACACTGCCATTTCATACAGACTGTGGCCGAAGTCGTTTCTCTGCCTCGTAGTATATTTTGTACAGGACTATTTAAATGTGGCTGTCTAAAGTGTTTTGTTAATCACTCATTTCGGGCGAAATGGAATATGTACATTAACATGCTTTATAGAACTGCCACACCAAGTGGCGGAGGCGGGCAGGAAGCTTTTGCGGTTTTATAGTAAGAGGTCACAACCCAACACAGAACTGAACACTTTAAGCCCCCGGATTTGGGCTTAAGCATGCCAAGGTCTCCATGTTGAGTTATGGCCAGCGTTTGTGAAACCTTCAAAAGCTGATTGGAGGGGGGGGGGCGGTCTAATACGCAACCAAGTAGCGCCAGTGGTCAGACAATAGTGCTGATGGCATAATTCAGTATGCTGGGCATGTAAACAGTGTGTTTAAACCTGGATCTGCCTTATTCCATAAGAATGCGGCAGGTGCATGGGCTGAATTTTTGAGCAACTAAAGTGGTGTGGGCAAAGACTGCTACACCCTCTTGCTACTGCAGGCTTACTTTATCAGTCTGTGGCTAGCACTGCAAGTGAGCTTGGCTCAGAGCAAAACACTTGGGGTGAGGGAGAAAAGTAGTGGCCAGGGAGGGACGACTTCCATCGTATATTCTTTTTTCCTGCCAAAATAGGACCCATCTCTTTCTTCCTTTGTAGCAGATCAAGGTGTAAAAACACGTGGTTCTGTCACCAGGTGTTCACTCTGACCCTAGGTGGCAGTTGAAGGATGTGGCAGTTGATAAGTTTCAGCTAAAAGCCCCACACTTGTAATTTCAATTCAGAACAATGTATTGGGCTAAGCTCTTCATACGAAGAATGAATGACCAAGCTTATTAAATAAAACCAGTACGAAAAAGCAAACTAGCCCTGACAATCGCTGCCTGGAACAGAATTGGTGTTGTTTCTGCTTTACAAGGAAAGACGTAATTATTATTTTGTTAGAAGAACATAAAACCTAACTTTACAAGAACTCAGCTTCTCCTCACTATGACTCTATTCCAAAGCAACATTTCAAATGTGCTATCAGCATCGGAAGGGGAAAAAGAAAAGCTGTGTTATTGACATGAACGTCAGCAGGATGAAATGGCTTAGGGGCCAAGATGAAACAAAACAAAAGGAAAAAAATCAGTTTTAGGATGGTATAAATTGGCAGCTTCTTGAAATCTCAACTGCCACCTCCTTTAATGGTCAGTGTCTGTGATCAGGTTTTATGATTGCAGTTCTGGTCTTCCTGCAGTGCTTAATAAGTGTGTTTTCTTCAAAAAGAACCATCATTTCCAGCAAGCCTCTAGTTCTCCTTAGGTATAGATAGCTATGAAAATGCTACATACAAGGAAATTGCAAGTCCGATTTGCTATGGAGCTCCTTAGTACATCTCACAAATCTCCACTGTTTTGTTTCTGAATTAAGGCTTCACCAAGTATATAGTACCATTTAAAAAATGGTGCCACACTCCTTTCATGTGGTCCTGCTATGCTGTAAACGGTAGGCCTGCATCAGTTATTTTCGTGGGCAAAATAGTATCGAACTGGTGGTCCCGGCAAGTCTTCTTCGCCATCTGTTTCTGGAGCAAATGATACTGTAAGGTCCACATACCTCTTATTCGCTGCTGGTTTCACAAGTTTTTGCATCCTACAAGACAGGATACAAAAATCAAGTATCAGCAGCAAATCATCAATGAACCAAGCTCTCCTGAAGTACCACAAACAAATTCAAATCGCAACCCATATGAGAGAACTTGTTAAAGATGCAACGAATCTGGATCTGGCAAGTCCTGCATTCCAAGACACCACAGTTCTAGAAGGGAGATGGCTAAAGTTGATTTTATGAACTGTGGGGCTAGGGGGGGGGGGGAAGAATAGAGGTAATTAAGTTTTCATATCTTGCTTTGTCCTGCTTTTGTCATGTGTTTGGGCAAGTGATGCAACTGGGAACGGCAAAATGCTGTGATTCAGTATGCACAGAGGAGGAGATATGGCAATGGGATGTCACTAGCAAGATGAATAGGGGGCTTAAATAACATTGGACTACCCTCCTCTCTAGCCCTTCTCTCACCTGCCATGCCAGCAGTGCTCTCAATTTTAAAATAATGCTGTTCAAAATACCGGGGTGGTGAATTGGAAAACCTCTGCCATTCAGAATCTGATCCTCAATGAACAAGCTAACAGAGCATGCACCAAACAAGATCTGGGAAGAATCCTGCTATCTGTGAGCTAATTTACTGCATACCCCCTTCAACTTTACTATTTACTTAATACTTAAAGGTAAAGGGACCCCTGACCATTAGGTCCAATAGTGGCCGACTCTGGGGTTGCGGCGCTCGTCTCGCTTTACTGGCCGAGGGAGCCGGCGTACAGCTTCCGGGTCATGTGGCCAGCATGACCAAGCCGCTTCTGGCGAACCAGACCAGCGCACGGAAACGCTGTTTACCTTCCTGCCAGAGCGGGACCTATTTATCTACCTGCACTTTGACGTGCTTTCAAACTGCTAGGTTGGCAGGAGCAGGGACCAAGCAACGGGAGCTCACCTTGTTGCAGGGATTCAAACCACCAACTTTCTGATCGGCAAGTCCTAGGCTCTATGGTCCCTAGTTAATACTTACGTCAGCTTTAATCTTTTGACATGCCCAGGCATTACAGGAACATACAGCATTTTAACTCCCTGCACCACCATAGTTGGCTCAATTCCATATTTCTCCTGTAACACACAAACACAACAATATTTGGAACTATACTGTGCAGAAAGTGAACTGGTTAGAAATTTAGGAGATATGACAGTTTATTAAAAAAAACAGACTGCACTTAAGAAAAAAGCGAAACTACTCTGTTACCCCAAATAAAATCAGGGGACCAGAAGAGCCCCCCCTGCAAAAAAAAACCCTTAAGGGGGAAAACGAAAGAAGGTCTTGTGTGAAGGAAGAGAGACTGAAAATGCTCCAAAAATAATCAAAACTCACCAATACAACAATAAGCAAATACAAACAGAAAGAAGACACACAACAGTAAAAAAGCAAGGCTAGAAATGAGGGAAGAGAAACAGAACCATCTGGAGAGGAGGCAGCCAGGGGACTGGGAATTTTCTGCCTGTGGATGCTAGGTGGCAGTTCTTAACGAAGAACCAAAAGTTCCAGTAAAAAAATGAAGTAGACCTGACATGTTTCCCCACGCCATATGCTACAGAACATGAACCTCCACAGACAGAATGGATTACAACTTTTGTAAAGTAGTAAATTATATGGGCTGTACACCACACTGCAGTCCACCAGAACGAAAAACAGCAACACTATCTCCTCCATCTGTTTCTACTGCCTATTTATCACAAATTGCTTACTTTGACAGCGTTTATGAAGTCCAAGAGTGTGAAATCATCTTTCCCATAAATAGTCCATCGATCCCAGATTGTAAAAGATATTCCATTTCTGTCAGAGAGCAAGAATGTAAAACACTTTATCCAAGACACTGCGCTGCAGCACATTTTTCAGTTATTTAGTATCGGTAATAACTAAAAAGTTGAACACAAGCTTCCCACCACAAAGCATAGCAAAAGAGGAAACAGGTCACTTTCCTATAAATTTCCACACTCGTGGGTGTCAAATTGACGCTGCCTGTATAGCCAGGAGTCATTATCCCAGATACACCACTTGCCACAATCTGCTACTTGAATACACCCCCTTGATGAATCCTTCATATGTGCTATTTACCTTATTTCAGTTTTTCTCACTTCAGCTGTTTCTGTGAAGACAATTATTGGAATGGCCAAGTTGAAAAAGCAGTTTTTGTATGCTTGAAAGGGGTAGCCACCCACAATTTTGATCAATTCCAAAGCAACCTAGGGAAGAAATGTAAGAAGTGGAAAAACTTTGCAGTAGCTAACAAGCACAGAACTGAAGAAGATGTAGCTGTTCCGATCTGTACAATATGCAACATGAACCAAAGTAGTCTGGAATCAGTCTGGAAGATCAGGGGAAAAAAATCTCTGAATTTAAACCCATCAGTGTGCCCCAGGCTGCTCTTTAATCCATTAACAGTTATGAAGGTATATTTGATAACTAGGAAAAACTGCACCAAATGTTTCCATTTTCCCACCCCATAAATTGCTTATATCACCTCTTTCCTACAGCTGACATGTTGTCTCCATCAAAGGAAAATTAAGGCCAAGAAAACAAGACTACCTTCTATTCCCATGACAAACTAACATTGCTAACAGGAAGAGAAGAGCCTTGCAACATTTGGCCAATCCAGCAGAGAAGCTAGCATTCGTGAAAAATGCGCCCTCACTCACCAAGCCAGACACAGCCGCTGTGGAAGTTGCAATGGCAGGGATAATCTTTCCGGCAATCCGTTTTGTTTTGAGTCGATCTGCTGGTTCGATGTTATACATTTTGGCTCGCAGATTTGAAGCTGCTGTGATGAAGTCTATGTGCCCGTTACTGTCATCATCCTTTTCAAAAGCAAGTTCCTTCATTTGTAAATCATCTGTTTGGAAACAAATTAATTCATTGTTTAGGAATCTGTGGTCTTTTAGTTCACAGAATCACAGAATTGGAAGGAGTGCAAAGGGTCATTTAGTCGAACACCCTGCAATGCAATTTAATGAAATACATTGTTAGTTCGGTTCAATGAAAGCCTTCTCCATCTTGTGAGTAGATTATATTAGCCCATTTTGGTACTGGGTTCAGGGAGGCTCACCTGGCGCCACCATTAGATAGGTTTGGCCTAAGTAACAGTTTATTTCATTTTGTGGTCTGGGTTCCTTTGTACTTATTTTCCTTGGTCTCTTGTATTCCCACCTACCCTGCTTATCTGTCCAGTGTGTTATGAGTTTAATGAGCTCGTGTTGATATTCTCTGCCTTGAGTGATTCTATTTGAGCTAATGGTTCTATCTGAGCTAAAAGGATCTGAAATAAATATATTGATTGGAAATGTATTATAACTTTCGAATAAATGGTTTTTGAATTATTAAATAAAGAAATAAATAACACTCACTTTTTGTAGCTTCGTTGGCCAATATGGCAGTCTCCAACTGAAGTACAGCATTCCTTTCATCCTCACTGCTTATTGGAATGGGATCTGGTTTCCTCACCGTTTCATCTGTTTGTACAACCTGAGAACATCAAAAGTAAATAGAATAAATGTTAGTGTATGAATCTATTTTTGAACAATACCTTGAATTATTGATTGAGTTATTCATCAATAAATAACGTTTTAGTCAAATAGAGAAAACCTGTATTTTTTAGTTGCAATATTATGTAAAATGATAATCTGAAAAAGTGTGAATGCACACGAAAGCTCATACCAAGAACAAACTTAGTTGGTGCTACTGGACGTTTATTTTTATTTTTTAAAATGTAAAATGAGGGAACATTTTCAGCCTGGTGGCCTGGATCCTGAGGTCCCCCACTCCAGTAGCCACTTAATCAGGCAGGGCCACTCACCTGTCATCACCATGACACCAGATGACCCATTTTTCCTTTGCAATGTGGCTTGAACTCAAGAGGCACCGCAAAGGAACATCTCCCCAGCCAATTCAAGTGGGGCTTGGCAACATTGCCGATAATTTCAAGCCCTACTTGGACCAGCTGCATTCCAGAGAATCCAGTCAAAAAATCCCAGGTGTAGCTGATCCAAGCAAGCTTTAAGTCACTGCCAATTAGCTGGCTGGCACCAACTTCAAGCCTAAATTTCATCAGGGATCAGCTACACCCCAGAGCTATGCTTTGCAATTCACAAAGCCCCAACCTCAAGCCTTTAAGGCTCATGATTCTTCCTTTGCAGCTATGTCAAAGGCTCCAGTCATATATTCAAGACCATGTGCCAGCGTGAGGGAGGGGGAATAGAGCATGGCTTAAAGGAAAATGGCCTCATGGGCCAAGCTGGGACCCTTACTGGGCCCAATCAGGTCCATAGGCCAGAAGTGACCCACAACTGTTCTAAAACACCGCATTTTGGAGCGATACTAAAGCAGTTTATTAACTCTGTCTAAAAATCAAAAGTACAAACATAGATGGAACCTATGAGCCTACAATTGGAAACTTAAGGCAGAACTGCATGTGCACTTAAAGAGAGTCTAATACTTTCTGTAAATGTGCGGTTTGGCACAAACAGTACCTTTCCAGCACGTCTCCAACAATTTTTGGAAACATGCTTCCTAAGACTATACCACCGAAGGAGGGGCTTTCCACTAAGAAAACCAGGTCTACCCTAAAGAAATATACTTTACTTTTTATTATTAAAGTTAGTTTTAAAAATTTTTGCATCAATTTTAGTAAGCATTTAACCGAAAACCCGGAAATATTTTCAGGCTAAATATTAGTACAGAAACACTTGTAGAAGAGGGACGGGGAGCTTGTGGCTATCCAGATGTTGCCAGACTACTACTCCGCTCATCTCTGACAATTGGACATGCTGGCTGGGGCTGATGGGAGTTGGAGTCCAGCAACATCTAAAGGGGCCACAACTTCCTCCCTCCTGCTTTAGAGTATTCCAAGCCCTGGCACAAATTACATCAGGCATAGGCAACCTCGGCCCTCCAGATGTTTTGCGACTACAACCCCCATGATCCCTAGCTAACAGAATCAGCGGTCAGGGATGATGGGAACTGTAGTCCCAAAACATCTGAAGGGCTGAGGTTGCCTATGCCTGAATTACATGGTCATAATGTTTACAGCCACCTTATAAAGGTAAGCCGGAAGCCAAGAGAGAGCAGTGAGTTCATGGCAACTGCGACAATACTGGAAAACTAGGAAGCAGCCTACAGAACCTCATGTGTAGGATGAATAAATAACGGATCATCAGGAAAAGGGGAGGAGTGAAGAGGAACACTATTTAAATGAGCTTACTTTGTTAGAAGGCCGAAATTCTTGAATCCTCAGTCCGGAAATGATCTTTAAAATGGTTTCTTCCGACATATCCTGTGTTTTGTTAAAACAGCACCAGTTAGCATGAATGAGTAAAACCACATGTGCTCTACTCTTCAACTTTAAGCCAAAACTAATTAAGAATCCACTTATCCCAATAAACATTGAAGGAAACTATAACTTATCAAGCGTGTGGCTCATTAACATTTCCTCGCAAACTTTTCTACAAAAGCGGAACCTTGTGTACCTTGCACACATTCCAAATAAAACTCATTTTCTAAAAAAATGCACGTGAACGAATAAATATAGGTGGATTAATGGATATTGCTTTCACACCAGACACATAAATATACACAAAGGGAAGTCAATTTTGCATTTATTTTAAGTTAGTTTGCAAGTGCATTATTAAAAATAGAGATGGGCCAGGATACAAATTTCAATAGTCCAGGCAACAAGATTAGATTTCAATGCATCTGCCAAAATACATTGCAAGAAAGAATTCTATCAAAGTGAAATATCGGGAAGAATAATTCATAGAGGAGGGATATAGGTCTCATAACTTATTCAAAGCATCTTTGGACATACTGAAGATTCCTGAAGGGATTTCAGTCACTGCCAGTAGCAGGGTTAATGCTTTGTCTAAAAGTTGGATTTTGGAGTATATTTTCCCTTTGTAACAAAAATGCTTCACTTATCAAAGGATTCTGAAAAATTAACACAGAGAGCCAAACAGTGCAAATTCCACAGCTTCCAACTGAAGGCTTACCTTTTCTGTAAAAGGGATACAGTAAATAACTGCAAATAATTTTGCTGTACTCAGTATGAAGCTGTAGTGCCTGCAGGAAAAAGGAGATTGGGGTGGGTTTTTACTCCATTTTCCTGCATTCAGATATCCTGCAAACCTAGCTAACAATGGGGGGTGGGAAGGAGAAGAAATTCACTGAGCAGGTGAAGCAGAGGGGCTGAAAGAACAGGGGGCAAGGTTGCCTTTGAGAAAACGCTTACCTGCTTAGCCTGTTTGCTTTTAAATGGCGAAGATCCAGAATACACCTACTTCAGAGAAATTTCACATAACAAATCCCTTCAGACTACAACTATGAACATATACGTAGGAATTACCTGTAGTTTGTAATGTATAGCATACAGAAGCGTGAGGTCTAATTATGATGAATTCTTTTTCAAAAGTGAAGAGAAAGAGCTGGGAAAAGATGGGAGGTGCAGAGTGATATGACTTAACAGAGGAGAATGCTGTTCAAGCTATAAGGAAGAGTCTGGCAGAAGTCACAAAGCTGGGAGCAAGAGGGAGGAAGAACTAAAGGAAATTGCCTGCTAAATATGCAGCACACATGAAAAATAAAAGTGACAAACAGAGGGAGCAGAACTGGAAAGTTCAAAATAAGAGTGGCAGAGAACCTTCTTTAGGAATTTGACAATGCCAGGAAGTGCTAATATTCCAGACCCAAAATGTAGACTGCTTGCACTTCCTATCTCCTTCTAAATGAAGCAAAAGGAGGGATTACGAGCTGCAGGCCCTGGCACTGCTTCTGAAGGAATGCAGAACCACACCACAGGGATCCTTCAGAGCTCACTGTGGATCATACAGAGATTGGAAGCACAGTGAAGGTTTGCCATATGGAGATGTTGGTTGTCGGAAAGCAGAAAGGGGTAATGTAAGACTTGGAAGTAGAAATGTGCAGTCAATATCTATTTTGCTCAGGAATTGATAATGTTAAATTCGAACGGTCGTTCCTAGTAGATGCTGACAGCAAATCCCCAAAATGCTGCCTAAAGTTGAAATGGAGTTTTGCGTGGATGTGGAAAGTACCAACAAGAAAACTGGGGGGGGGGGGGGGGAGCATAAACAAACATGCACATGAGGCAAACTATCATGAAGATATCCAAAGTTTGATGTATGGCAAATACTCAAAGAAAAAACTGCTGCCAAAAGGAAACAAGTCACAAAGTTACGCATTATTTGATGTGGGTGGGTTTCAGATTAGAGGAGTCAACAGATTATTCTAAAGGCCATATAGGTTTTTAGGACATCTTCTTTGAAGAGATCGTCTAATAACACACCTTTTATATGAGTATCAATATGCCCACCAACAGATCATGTGAAGTTCTTTGCCCCTTACAATAACCAAGTCTAAAGAGAGAGATTTACTCACAAAGGATCGTTGATATCAAACTGTATCGGGAAAGGTGGCCTCTTTGGTGACTGCCAAAATAAACCTGGTGGTTTGAAAGAAAGCATTTTGAATCTTAAAAGGACTGAAGTTAAAAATACATCAAACATATCAAAATTGATTTAAACTTTTACTGTACTTACTGCCATCTTTTAATCGTGTGTCTATGGGAAATGAATGAAGTAACTGGAGTGCCTAGATGGGAAGAAATACTCTCAATGAAGTGAGATAACACACATCAGCACATGTTTACATTACCGAAACCTTGGTAGAAAGCATTGTCATTAGCTATTAAAATATTCAGTTCTAAAACACTTTCTGGCAAATTCGTCCCTATGCAAAATTGTTTTGCGTTCCGTATCTAAGAACTGAAGGAATTAAAGTATGTCTACCAAATGTAGCTCTATCGGAATGCCTTACTCGCCATAGAAGGGTAATTAAAGGCACTTCAAAGATAGACACCTTTGGCAAGACTGGGCTTCCATTCTTTTCCTTTATAAATGAGACAGAATATACTTTTATTCCACCTACAACACAATAATCTCTGTGAAGAGGATACTTGAATTGACAATGCATAAATAAACGTCTTGCTTGTGTACTGTCTACTGCATATGAAACTTAGTAAGAATGTACCACTGGACAAGTTACTGTAGTTATATGCTGTTCTTGTATTTACATGAAAATCAATAAGAATTATTTGGAGTTTTAAAGAAAAGTATGTCTACCAAAACAAGATGACCAATACAATTGACATCATTTCAAGATAAAAGATCATCCAGGTTTAGACAACAGCTCAATGAGCATTAAATGCACATTGCAAATTGACAATTTAAAGAAATCATAGCATCAGCCACCAAATTAAAACAGATCTCAAATGCTCACCTTATGATTAAAATATTTCTCAAACTTTAATCTTGCTAATTCAACACACTGGGGCCAACTTCTTGGCCTTCTACTAAGGCATTTAATAACTTGGAAAGAGCCTTCCAAACTCTCGCCAGACTTTATTCTCTAGGAAAGGGAACATAAAGATGGAAATGAGAGAACATGCAAAGTCAGCAAACACATTACTATTCATGAAGTATCACCCACGTCACAATTCATTTCCTGCTTCCATTTAGATGGAAACCAGTAAACTGGACCAGCCTACTACAGGGGAACACAGCACCCTCCAGATTTTTTCAGACCACAAGTCCCATCATCCCTGATGACTGGCAATTCTGGCTGGGGCTGATGTGAGGTGTAGTCAAAAACACCCAGAAGGGAACATTTTGTCTACCCTGATCAACTAATACAATTTGAAACGCATATAATTTTTACTAACTGCTTCTGACAAACAGTGAAACATGCAGAGACTAAAATCAGCAGCTGTAAAATGGAAGTTCCTCAGATTCATCTGCTACTATTTAGAATACCTGCACCAAGCCCTTGAAATTATTCACAATAAGCTTAAAACACAAATTCCGCCCCCTTCACTTTCCTTTCTAGGTAGAATTAAGTTGCTACTCCGGTCCAAACCTTTGTATACCCCAAGCCTGGACCAGCATGAAAACATAGGGGTCTTAGTTAGATTTCACCACTGTATTAAAATCAGTCCATATTACTAGCTACCTGCAAGGCTCAGCACAGCAAAGTTAAAATGACATCCAGAGCAGCTTTGCGCGCAATATTCAACATAAAGTTAGCTATTACCTGTAACACTTCTTCTGCTGATGGATACGTTTGCCAAAACTTGTTAAACAGGGAAGGCTTGTGTGAAAAAGCGCTTTCAAACTAAAAGAAAAGGAGTTATGAGAAAATAGCATTGGATTTCCTTCCCAACTGTGTTTTTTTGGGGGGTGGGGTATGTTGGCGCCCTTACTGAAATGTGCAATTCTCCTTCATTTCAGTGCAAGAGAACATCCCACTGAATTGTGCCCATAATCACAGAATTGTAGAGTTGGAAGGGACTACGAGGGTCATCTAATCCAACCCCCTGCAATATATAATGCTTACAGTAACAAACTGACAAACTTGCCTTGTCTCTTGCCCATTGTATTGTGTGCTCAGTGGCAGCTGGGAAAGACTTCAAAGTACAAAATGGTATTTCTTCTTCAGGTGGATCTCGCTACATGTAAAAAAAAAAAGGACAAAAGATCAAAATATATCATATACACATGCAGCTGTTTTACCTCTTGCACCAGTGGCGTAGCGTGGGTTGTCAGCACCCGGGGCAAGGCAAGTAATTTGCGCCCCCCCCCGCTGCACTGTCCCTCCCCCAGATAGTCCCTCGCTCTCTCTCCGCACCGCACCGCATGCCTGGCACCCTCCCCTCCACAGTGGGCGGTGACCCGGATCGGATTCGCACAGCCAGCAGTGCAGTGAGAGAGAGTGAGTGAGCCAGGTAGGGGCAGAGAGCTGCCCCCCCCAGATGTTGCGCCTGGTGTGGCTGGCCCCCCCTGCACCCCCACGCTACGCCACTGTCTTGCACTATTTATTTCTAATATCAGATCAATTTCTTTCTGTACTCCAGGGGTAGGAAACCTATGGTCTTCCAGATGCTGATGGACTACAACTCCCAAAATCCCTGCCTATTGCCACTGTTGGCTGGTGTTGATGGGAGCTGGAGTCTATCAAGATTTGAAGGGCTCTGGTTCCCCACCGCTGCTATACATACTTGCCTGGGAACAAGTCCCAATGAATTCAACTGAACTTCCTCCCAAGCACTCGTGTAAAGTGGATCCTCGGGTTACACTGGCTTCTGGTAACGTAACTCCGATTGCGAACGCGGCAAACCCAGACGTGTATACTTCCGGTTTTGCTGTGCGCACATGCGCAGAAACGCACTATAGCACCGCCTTTAGATGCGGACTTTTTGGAGTACGTACGGACCCTCGGAACGAATAAAGTTCGTATCTGGAGGGTCCACTATATAAGTTTGTGCTTTTGGTATCGATTACTGTTGGGATTCGCAGGATACTGAGTAAGTCTGCAGGCTTCAACAGATGACGCAATACTCTGTGAAGTGCTGGGTCAGAGTGACTCAGCAGGAGTGTGATTAATGTGAAATCCCAGAAACAAACATTGTTGCCACAAGTACTTGTGAAGCAGAGTACTCAGCCATAAGCGAATGTGTGTCACAAATAGAGTGGTTGGCTTGTCTAACAAAAGAACTTGGAATACCTTCTGAAATGCCAATCACTGTGCTAAGTGACAACATGGCTGCACAACAGCTTGCTAACCAACAGAACTTAAGAGCAAGAGTAAACATATTGCTATAAGATACAGAAATGTGAAAAATGCTTTGGAAAGAAATGTGTTAAAGGTACAGCACTGTAACACAAAATGTAATGTGGCGGATTTGTATACAAATGTTTGGATGCTCCTAAAATGTCGATTACTGACAGGCTACTATTTTTTTCCTTTACAAATGAATATTTATTTTGAGATATACATATATCCATACATACAATACTCAAATGGACTTGTTACAAGGCCAAGAAGGTTTCCAAAAATATTGACCTCACAGAAGCCGATTGCCATAAAAGCCCCAGTAAAAATACCACTCTATACAATTAATTGAGCTCTTATAAGAACTTTTTACTTCTTGGCATATATACGCTTTATTGACTGGCATCCACAAAGCCATGCAGTCAGTTTTGCATGCCCATGGACACTTTGGACTTGTGTCCGTCCCCCTCTCTTTGGCACATGGCAAACCACTTTTGAAACTGAGGGGCCTTTCAAAAGCAGTATGTGGTGCTGCATTGGGGTTTGGAATTCAAAG
>NC_139546.1:7730978-7861382 GCF_965153285.1 Podarcis tiliguerta
GCTAGATCCTGCTCGTGGGAGTGAACAGCTCATCCCCCCCCCCCTTTGCACTACCCATGTATAAGACGACCCCCCCCCTTTATTTTGAAGTAAAAATCCCTCATCTAATACACAGAAAAGTACGGTACATTGTTTTTGTAGATGGAGCACTTACATGACTGTTGTACGATTCTGTTAGGTGAGGCACAATGACTTCTGTATGCCCTTTGGTCCCCATCGTTCCGGAATCTAAGAGAGGGCGCAAGCTTGCCAGACAGCGACTACATAGAAGAAGAAAATAAGTGAAGAAAATGAACACATCAGGGTAGATGCCAAAGTGTAGGGAAGAGACAAAAACCATGGCATGACTTCCTAGCTTTGGTTTAATTGGTTTAAAACAAGGGATTTCAGTTGTTGCAGGAATTAACTAGTGGCATATCATTTATCTGCTGCCTTTCCAATTAAAAATAATGCTTGGCAAGTTTAAAACCATTTATATCATCAACAATAAATTAAGAATTACTGATAAATCCAATATAGATTTGGTGAATCAGAAAAATATCTTCAACTTGGCAAGTCAACCCGGGTCAAAAAAGGAAGGTCTTCATAAGGCCAAAGAAAGGCAAGAATGTGGCATATCATTAATGGGATGCATCATCTCCATGTAATAGGCAAGTATATTAATACCTAAGGCACACAATTCCTGCACCTGAGCAAGATTTTGAAACATATTTCAGACAGTGATCTAAAGCACCAAAACTCTAGATGGAGAAACAGCTCAATGGAACAGGGCCTAGCCATATCACACCCAGTGCCTACATTTTAATGCAACTGAGAACAGTAATTAAGAACTTAAAAATTCCGGAAATGCCCTGTGATCAGGATCTGCTTTGCTTCCTTTTTTCTCAATCTTTATGCCTCTGTGGTTTGCAGAAGATGAGCCTTCCTAGGAAGAATTCTACAGCTTAGAAACAGCCACAAGGAAGGCTCTCTATGGCCACACTTCCTCTAACAACATGGAGAAACACCTCTTCGGTAGGTCTTACTGAGCACATACACTCATTTGGGAGGAAGCAGCCCTTTAAGTATCTTGAGCCTAAGCTGCTGAGTGTCAGTACCACTATACAGCAACATTAGAGAAAAGGGACAAAAGTTGCCAATGCAAATGTAGCACAGTGTTTATCTGCCCATCTGCCCTTTGTTGCTTCTTAGCACCAACGGAAGAGGCAGGGGGCCAATCTGGATCAGAGCACAAGGGAGAGCAAAGAAGTTAAAGGCTTGGACTCCAATCCAGATTGGGAGCTAGTGGAATTTATTTATTTTATTAAATTTATATACTGCTGTCAGGGAACTGAGCCAACAGTGTGACGCGGCAGCTAAAAAAGCCAATGCAATTCTGGGCTGCATCAATAGGAGTATAGCATCTAGATCAAGGGAAGTAATAGTGCCACTGTATTCTGCTCTGGTCAGACTTCACCTGGAGTACTGTGTCCAGTTCTGGGCACCACAGTTCAAGAAGGACACTGACAAACTGGAACGTGTCCAGAGGAGGGCAAGCAAAATGGTCAAAGGCCTGGAAACGATGCCTTATGAGGAACGGCTAAGGGAGCTGGGCATGTTTAGCCTGGAGAAGAGGAGGTTAAGGGGTGATATGATAGCCATGTTCAAATATATAAAAGGATGTCGCATAGAGGAGGGAGAAAGGTTGTTTTCTGCTGCTCCAGAGAAGCGGACACGGAGCAATGGATCCAAACTACAAGAAAGAAGATTCCACCTAAACATTAGGAAGACCTTCCTGACAGTAAGAGCTGTTCAACAGTGGAATTTGCTGCCAAGGAGTGTGGTGGAATCTCCTTCTTTGGAGGTCTTTAAGCAGAGGCTTGACAACCATATGTCAGGAGTGCTCTGATGGTGTTTCCTGCTTGGCAGGGGGTTGGACTCGATGGCCCTTGTGGTCTCTTCCAACTCTATGATTCTATGATTCTATTCTATGAACTGCCTTCAGCTCAGAGGCGAGAGGTGGAAGGGCAGTTGTGTTATAGGGAACCTCCTGAAATCTTGCGAAGCATTTCTGCCTCTAGTGGCAAGGAGGAAAGCCCCGCCTCTAGTGGAGAGGAGGTGCAGCAACCAGGGGATGCTAGGGAGAGCCTCAAAACCGAGCCTGAGCAAACCGGAGAGGAGGGAAGTACCCCTTTGTCAGCGCCCATTCTGCGCAGTAGGTTTCAGCGCAGGGAGGGGTGGAGAAGGCTGGAGGTCACGCGACTGTTATGGTGGGAGAGGTACAAAGACCGACCACTCCCAGATTCTGCTAGCGATTGAACCAGACATGAACTTGCGACGCTCTTCACTGTAAATAGTTTGCACTAAGAATAAAGCCTGGAAAAGACAGGTTGGAGTCTTGCCTGTTTGTTCTCGGGCAACCACACCAGCACCTGACAACTGCCATTCGTCCGAGGACCACAGGGCTGTTTACAGTATAGAAGTAGTCCCAAATTGTGCTGGCTATCTTCTCTATGAAAACAAGCCCCACCTATTCACGCAGTTGCTATGTGAATGGTGTTGCATCAAGTTTGGACCTCAGATTTATAAACTGCTAGACCATACACAGTCTGACCAAATAGTGTAGTGTAGGAGCAAGCCTTGGGCTTGCTACCAGATGTATACATTTTAATGTGTCACAAACCCAATGCATTGATAAGCATGCCCCTCCCATTAGAGTCCATAACACTTTAGATACATTTGCAGCTACACATTGTTGGGTCATTAATCAAGTTAACATTCCCAATCAGAAATTCCAGTAAAACTAGTAGATTAACCCGTAGTAGTAGTAAAAGTTGCTTCAAATAGAGCTATTGAGGCATTTTCTCACAAAAAAGACACACAGTGCTCACCATTTCACAATGGTACCAGATATATGTAAAAAATTAAATACTAAACTAATTTTAAACAAACCAGGAGATTAAAAACATGGCTTGAAGTGGATTTGAGGCAACTGGTTTTGAATTATTCACAGCTGTGCCAAGAAAGCACAGGGAAAACTGTCGGTGGAAGAAGATTGGAAAAAATTCAAAGTATATTTACAGAAATATTGCAAAATTAATGAATGTTAGAAGGATGCTGGAATGAAGTCATATGGTTTTAGCAGAAATGTTATAAAGAATTAAGCAAAAACAGATTGTTAATGGGCCAAAGTGGAAAATTAAAGGTTAGATTGTGTTAAGATAAATTATAGAACAAAAAATTGAGAAAGATGGGAAGGATCTGCTGAAATAGCTAATTGAACTAGAATACAGAAAAGGGAGGTGTGAGGAGGTCGATGAAACAAGTAAATGAAAGGTAAAGATATGGAAATATTAATGTGTTTTTAAATGTTTTTCTTTTTTTGTTGTTGTTTTGCTGTATTGTTTTTTGTTTTTCTTTTTATTTTCGATGTATTGTCTGTTAAATTTTTTATTGTTTCTTTTTTCTTTTTTCTGTAACTATTAAACCTCTAATAAATATTATTTAAAAAATAATAAAAAAGAAAGAAAGCACAGGGAAAACTGCTGCGAAGGGTGGCAAGGACAGAAATGCTATGAAGGGTGGGAAAGGGTACAAACTGAACTCTCAGATCATGCACCTACCTGTCAATGTATCTCCTTGCTTCCACATTGTCTAGCGCAGTAACAACTACATCTTGCGCAGTGTAGAAATCATCATTGTACACGTTCTCAGTAGCCGGGCAAACTTTGTTCAGATATGGGTCTATCTTGATCTGAGGATTGATGTTCCGTGTTGCTGTTGCTGCTGTACAACTTTTGGGCTTCTAACCAAAATTAAAATATTCATCAACTTTGGTTAATATTCTTGCTGGGAAAAGGCAATTGCGATGCACAACAAAAGCTTCCAAATCACTGATAGCATACTCAAAAGAATCACCGCTTTAGTGAAATGAGGTATGAAATAATGAGCTGAATAGACACGTAACGCTGGCTCTTGAGCAAAGAAAATGAATAAAACATTCTGTTTTACCACGTTGAACTCTTTAATTCTGGAAAGAACAACTGACAGCAAAAATTAATCAAAGTTCTCTATTGAGGCCGATACAAAACATTTCTTAAAATAAAATACGGTAGAACTTCGGAAGCCGAACGCCTGTAAACTCGAACATTTCGGCTCCCGAGCGACTGAAAACTGGAAGTGATTTTTCCAGTTTTTGAATGATTTTTGAAAGCATGCAAGTCTGGGGCAGCTTCCAACTGGCTGCAGCCAATCAGAAGCCGCGCCTTGGAAGTCGAACAGACTTCCAGAATGGATTCCGTTTGACTTCCAAGGTACGACTGTATTTTGTAACTGGAAAACTCCGAGACCATTTATAGAGCATGTGGATACATCTAGTCACCACACCTCCCACAGTTCTGCTCTCCTGCGTTCATCATAGCTCGTGATTATCACCCAACCCAATTAACCCTTCCTTAACCCATGGAAATCTGGATTCTTGTGCATGCTGCTACTAATTTAATACTGCTGCTTCTATGTTGGTGTTCTTTCCCAATTTCTGTCTATATTGTTACTCCACTGATGTGGTTGTTAGCTGCACTGAGAATTCTTTTTAGGAATGGGAAGATGAAACATGCTATTATTTATTAAACAGCAGCAGGATACTGGCAATCTGGACCAGCAATGCCTCTCTATAGTATCTCTATTTCCCAACCATTCTACCCAAAATTCTTTTAACTGGCGTTACCATGGTTAAACCTAAAACATTATTTTTAATAATAATAATAATAATAATAATAATAATAATAACAATAATAATAATTTTGAGCCTTATTTACAAAAGAAACTCAAGATGGTCAACAGATTAAATACTTTTATTATATGTTTAAGCTAACTTATTACAAAGAACACATACAACGTTTGTAATTTTTGGAACAACAAATTCAATGATAATAGCCGATCTTAAGCTGCTTTCAACCCACTGCAACAGTATTTCTTTATGTTCTTTATTGCTTTATTTTGTTTATTAATAAAATAATAAACAATCATTAAAATAAATACAACATAAGCAAGTAAAGAAGTTAATCAGTCAAACTTCTACATGCAAGGTGTGTGCTCTGCCTTTTAAGCTATGCATACAGCCCTGATGTTAATCACATCTTCAGCAACAAAATCAATTTATTTAGTCCTAGGGTAAATATATGAAGATTCACCTCCATAACTTTAAAACAGCTCTTAAAATAGAAAGTTGATTCCGCAACCACACTTGACTTTTTCAAAAATATGCACAAATTGCTTTTTCTCACCAACAGCTCCAACTTACCTGTATATGGTGTGGACGGAACAGAAATTGCCTATTTAAATTGGATTTTTCTATTAAGTCAGGATCTGTAATTGTAACCTATAGCAGGTCGGACAAATAGGTGGAATTACAAGTTATGGTTAATATAAATCTTTGATTGTTTCTAGCTTGAATCAGTCCTGAAAGCCCTCAATTTGGTTACCCCCCCCCCCAATGATTATTAAGAGAGAATTTCCCCTCTACCCTAAAAAATGCATGTCATCTTATATTGAGTAGTCATTCCTGTCCAGAAACAGATTCAAAATCATAGCTCTTTCCAATTAACAGGACTACAAAATGGAATGAATTCGGGCTTAATTTTACAACTAATAAATTATCGCCTAAAAATGTCACATAGCGATTGACCAACTAACCTACAGATGTATCAAAATTGCACTACCTAGAATTCTGATAAACACATATTCCAATACACTGTGATTTCTGGAAGTTCAAAAAGAAACCAAAACATGGAAATGTGAGATTACAGAACCCAAATGTGTAGTTGTAACAAAGCCATTTCATGGAGAAATTGGCAGGGCAGAGATTCCCCTCCAAGTTCTATCACACCCAAGGCATAATAGATCTGATCTTACTAAGATCATAAAATAATTTTTAAACAACTTGCAAACAGAGTAAAAGAAACTGAAATTAGTATGGAAAACAAAACCTACCATGCCCCTTTCTCGTCCAGTGCCAACACCAAGAAGTGCAAAATTTTTCAACATTTCGCAGCCTATCGCACCACAACCAACCTGCAAAGTAATATATGTATAAATTTCCAATCCTTACACAGGTTCTAAATTTTGATCCTTCAGAGAGCTAAACTTTTAGTTGAACTTCTTGTTTGATAAAACTATAATACACAAAATTCGGGGGGGGGGGGGAATCCCTAAACTGTTATGCCAAGGACATATTGACATGCTATCATACCTATTGGCTGGAAATTTAGATAGCCTTTCAATTGTGAAATGAAAGATTGAAGATGCCATAAAGAGAAGATTATACCTAACTAAAGTATCCGAAGTTAAATACTGGACTGAAATGCATCAAAAGATGCAGAATTCCAGCTCCTACTATAAAAGGCATCACTGTGAGCCATCTGGGTACTGCATTTTTCGCCCTATAGGACGCACCGTCCCATAAGGCGCACCTAGTTTTTTGGGGGGGAAATAAAGGGCAAAAAATTATTTCCCCCCCAGGCGCGGGGTTGGGGCGGGGGAAGCCCGAGCTTCCCCCGACGCCAGCCCCCAAACAGGCAGCTCTCTGCAAGCCGTGGGAGCCCAGCGCTGGCTCCCGCTGATTGCTGAGAGGTCTGCGAAGCCTGGACGCACTGAGCTCAGCGCGGGCAGGCTTCAGCATGCAGGCAACTCTCCGCAAGCAGCAGGAGCACAGCGCTGGGCTCCCGCTGCTTGCGGAGAGGTGCGCGAAGCCTGCATTCGCCCCATAGGACACACACACATTTCCCCTTCATTTTTGGAGGGGAAAAGTGCGTCCTATAGGGCGAAAAATACGGTATTTTGCATGTTTTAACCCACCACTATATATTCTAAACTTCCAGGAAAAGGTAGTTTCAAAGTTCCAACTAATCCACAGAACAGTAATTTCTAAAATACTTGTCCACTGGGTTTTCTTACTGCAATATAATACAGACTACTATCCAACAAAGGCAATAGGGTCAGTGCTGTTAACCAGGCTGTTGGTTCAAGCCCACCCAGGGACAGCTGAGGGCAGGATTCCTGCATTGCACAGAGCTGGACTAGATGACCCTTGAGGTCCCTCTTCCAACTCTACAATTCTGTGACATAATGTCAGACTTATCCGACAAGCCATGCTTACCAAGAAAACATTCAGACGGTGCAGCTTCTGACACAAGGAGTCTCCAATGCAGGCTCTCAAGGCATCGTACCTGTCCCCTCTGTTGCAGACAGATGTGGGAAAGAAGTGAAGATAACACAGACAGATTCTATCAAACATATTTTGCTGCACTGTGAGAAATATGAGCAAGCCAGGACTGAACTGATATTACCCGTGCTGGTACCTTTCCCGGGAAAATCAGAGGCTTACTATGTCAGGTTCCTATTGGAAGACCGGACGAACGCTAGAACATTAGCAGTGGTGAAGTTTTTTTATTGGTGGTTGCAAGAACCAGTGATCCCTATCTTTAAATCTGAACAAAATGCTTGTTGAACCTGGAGGTAGGCTGTCTGAATTGTGCATTGCTTTGTAACGATTTGTTGGGTCTCTGGACCGTAATAAAGATTGTATTGTATTGTATATCAAGCTGGCTTTAAATAAAATTAAATTAATTAACATTGATAGAAAGAGACAAAAATGTTTCAGAATTGCTTCACTTGTGTATGTCAGTGCAAGGGAACAAAGATGCTCATATTTCCCTAGCATACTCTCCTCCTTCCAATATCACAAAATAAGCATTTCTAAAAAGCATTAAACAACAGCAACAAACAATAATAAGAATAAGAATACAATTTATATACCACTATATACCACCCTTTATCAAAAGATCTCAGGGTAGTGTACAACATTAGAAACACATTGCAAAACATCAATGATAAAACATAATAAAACCAAAATAAAAAGCATACTGACAGACAGCCTAATAAGAAAATAATAGTAACAGTCCCTCTCCCTCACACATTGACAGGCTGTAGATTATTTAATAGCCATTAGCTTGGGTAGAGAGGGATGTCTTTGCTAGTGCCTGAAGACATGTAATGATGGTGCCAGGCGAGCCTCTCTGGGGAGAGCATTCCACAATTGGGGAGCCACCACAGAAAAGGCCCGTTCTCTTGTTGCCACCCTCCAAACCTCTCTGGAAGGGAGGAACATAGAGAAGGGCCTCAGATGGCAAGCACAGGGTCTGGGTCGGTTTGCATGGGGACAGGCTGTCCTTAAGGTATTGAGGTACAGAGCTGTATACATACACAGCTGTCAATTGAAGGAAACATTTTAAGCATCTGATGAAGTTGGCTCTAGTCCATGAAAACTTATGCCACGTAAGTCTTATCAGGTGGCATATTCGCATCGTTCTGTGTTTTGTTTTGCTCTAAAACGTGGGTAGGCAAACTAAGGCCCGGGGCCCAGAATGTGTCCTTTTATTTAAAATGCATCTCTGGGTTATTCGTGGGGCCTACCTGGTGTTTTTACAGGAGTAGAATGTGCACTTTTATTTAAAATGCATCTCTGGGTTATTTGTGGGGCATAGAAATTCATTCATATATTTTTCTTCAAAATATAGTCCAGCCGCCCACAAGGGTCTGAGGGACAGTGGACCGGCCCCCCGCTGAAAAGGTTTGCTGACCCCTGCAGTCCAAACAGACAAACATAGCCAGGAAGAGCCAAAGCTCAGCTGCATAACACATGATTTGCATGAATAACGTCCCACATTCGATGTCTAGCATCTCCAGGTAGATCAGGGAAAGACTTCTGCCCCAAACCCTGAAGGGACAGGGCCAGTCAAAGCAGAACGTACTGAGCTACATAGATTAATCGTCTGCCTTGATATAAGTCAGCTCCCTAGGCTCCTCTGGAATCGGATAACCTCATTTTCTCTGAGCAGGGCCTGCTTCAGTGGGTTAGGACAGAGATGAGGAACCTTTTCATTCAGAGCATCACATTCCCTCCTGGGTGGGCAGGGCTAGAGGCATAAGCAGGCTGGGCAACAGATGTACTCTTCCCTTGCCATCCCGTAAAGCCAAAGGCATTAACATAATTCAAAGACACATTCCAGCCAGGCAAAAAGCATTCAGAGAGGGCAGGGGAGAGGATCCTTGAGAGATATGACTTGGGGAGAGTATTGAGGGCCCTAGCTCTGAGGTTCCCAACCATTGGGTGAAAAAAGTACACACGCGTACATGTTTTATATACGTTATTTTAAACATGCATGCCTTCAGACACAACAGCATTCATGTGGTTATCTTGGGATTGGGACCAGGAGGATCCAAATGCGCTGGATGACCTTGAGCATGTCTATCCAACTAAACAGGTTTGTAATGAAGGTAAAATTGGTGGGTAGGGGAGATAATTTAAGCTACTCTGAGCTGCTTGGAAGAGAAGTGTAACATAAATGTTGAAGAAGTAAACAAATTACTTGATTAAGGAACAGAGAGAGCATGAGCAGCTTGACTGTGCCATTTTTTTTACCTTGGAAGGAATTCTTCGTGGCTCACTTTTTCTAGAAATGTGACTAATTCAAATGCATCAGTATACAGCTGGAGAAGGAGGGGGAAAAAACAAGATTCAGCATGTCTTAAAACGTTTAAACTACACTAAAAATAATACTATCTATTTTATTACAGCATACAACTGGGGGGGGGGAATCTGAACAAGATATTAGACTGGTGTGATAGAATTCTAGACTGCAAGACTTCAGACTGCTGGTGAGAGCCAGTGTGGTATAGTGGTTAAGAGCAGTAGACTTGTAATCTGGTGAACCGGGTTTGCTTCCCCGCTCCTCCACATGCAGCTGCTGGGTGACCTTGGGCCAGTCACACTTCTCTGAAGTCTCTCAGCCTCACTCACCTCACAGAGTGTTTGTTGTGGGGGAGGAAGGGAAAGGAGAATGTTAGCCACTTTGAGACTCCTTAGGGTAGTGATAAAGTGGGGTATCAAATCCAAACTCTCTTCTGGTGGTGTATTGCATTAATTACAGCTCCCCCAACATAAGAAGGTCCCTTCATGTGCCACACTAACACAACAGGAAAATGGTTGCTTGATCTTTCTCCACAATGTTTAGTATAAGCAGGGAGTAGTTTGGTTTTTTTAAGAAGGGAAAGCCTACAGAAATGAATGTCATACTTAAAAAGAGTCTGAAATGATATACTGCAATGCTTTCTTACCTCCCTCTACCAACTCTTTTATCTTTCGCACATAAATCGGTTCTTGCTTACTTCAAAACAAAACTGATATGCGTGCAACAAGCAATATATATCTATGGGATGATTTGCCAGCAGACTAGTACTATGTCTCATAATTTACTATTTCTCAGTTTAATATTGTTTTATTAGTAGCCTTTGATACTGTGAATTTAAACATCCAGAAAATGCCCTTAATACAGTGGACAGTCAGTTTGCAAATGTGAGGGCTGCACATGTAGTGTTCGCAACCCGCATCTGTGCATGCACAGGTTGCGATTTGGTGCTTCTGCGCATGTGCAAAGCACGATTTAGTGCTTCTGCGCATGCGCGATCGCTGAAACCTGGAAGTAACTCGTTCTGGTACTTCCACGTTTTGGCAGTCCGCAACTCAAAAAAACGCAACCTGAAGTGGCTGTAACCCGAAGTATGACTGTACTCTCATCTGTAGTAATTCCTTATAGTAATGCATCCTATCTTATAGTGGGAACACTCCAATAAGGCAACACAGCAGGAATGATTGGTGAGAAGGGCTGCTGCCGTGAACCGGTTCGGGGGCAGCTCATGGGTCAGTTAAATGACCCACGTTGGCCACTTGTAGTCCTTAGGTTGCTGACCCCTGCTCTAGACCATGGTGGAGTATCATGAATGAACACTGTACTCAGGTGTCAACCCCCCCCCCCCCAATGGGGCTTAATGCATTACTGCCTGGCAAACTATACGGACAATCTTGAAGTCTCACTCAAACCAAAAGGTTGCCAGTTTGGACATAATAGTAACACTATGGCTTGCTTAAATCTGAAATACAGAATTAAGGCCTGGGTGCAAGAAAGGGAGAATAACGCTCATGCACGTGTCATTTGCTATTCTCCACCATCTTTGATGGTTCATCTGAACACAAGCAATATTATGCTCACAGCATGCTCTTGTCCCTAAATTTATGAAACCTAATCCAAAACAAAGACAACTGACCCATTGTTGCAGGGGAGAAAATTTTCCTGTCACTGCTTTCAAGACTTCTTGACTGGCAACACCACCGAGTGCTGCTGTAAGAGGTGCCAAAGATCCCTGAGCCATCCTTGATAGCCATTTCACCATGCCTTCGTTAACTTGAGGCTACAATTTAAAAACAAAATAAGAACAATGCTTGCATACAAATAGCGTTGCATTCTTTAAAATTAGTAGGTTGCTGACTAGGTAAATTGGTGCACAGTCAACATGGGAAGTAAAGCACATTAGAGGTAAAAGCTGTTTCTCAATTAAAATTCAGTTCTCAGCTTCTGTCCCTTTGATTAGGGCAATCACAAACTGGTAACTGAGCTTCTCACTGCATGAGGTAGCCATGGCAGCCCTAGAAAACAAAAATTATCCTCCAACATGGCCTGTTAGCCTGGAACACATTTCTGCATGAAAAATGTTAGAACAAGAGCTCATTGAAAGCAAGAAACAGCTAACAGGAAAACATCAGCGAAGCTACATTTTTGTTTACATAACCCTCACTGGATTACAATCCTTCTGTTCTTTCAAACTGTTGCTCAAAATTTGTCTTGAAAAGCTTGGGCTATTTCAACTCACTACTGATGTAAAAACAGCGCTTACAGAAAAGTAGTATAAAAGCGAAAGGAACCAGGAAAAGCATGGAGGGGAAGTCATATGGTATATGTATACATGCTGTATTTGGTACGAAGTTGTAAATGAGATGGGGAGGGGAGGGAAGGGGAAGGGGGTTAAATATGCTCTCTGTTCCTCTTTTTGAAAATGCAAATAAAAAAAGAATTGAGTAAACCTTTATGTAGACTATACATTAAAATCCAAAAATTTAATAGAGTTGTTTCACATCGTAGTTTCACACAGTGACGATAATGACACAATCCCAACAATTGTGCCCATTTTTAAATGAGAAGCCACATAACCTCACAGGGCTGTTCTGAGGATAAAATAACCATGGAAAGCTGTGTAATACTTTTGGGGGACCTGAGCAATGGTCTTAAATACATTTCTGAACAGTTTCCATGCATGACAGCTTTTGACTGATGCAAAAGAAGGTACTGTAATGCATCACAAAGATGCTCAGGTGATAAAAGATATAAATGTAAAACATACAAGAGAGCCAGCAGAGACCAACTACAGCAGAAAACTGAAGATGATGAGGGATCTCACAAAGTTCAGTTCAACATTTAAATGCACCATGCATGCTACAATCACAGGTGAGTATGCTAGATAGCACAAAATTACTCACTTTGCCTTCCAATGTTTTACTTATGGACACTGCCATCTTCAGCATCTCTTCAGCATCCTGAAGGCACCTGAAACCCAAACAAAAAGCATAGCATCTCTGCTCCACGCAGCACCTCTTATATCTGCTACCAGAGCTGGGAGAAAGTCCTGGCCTATGTGAGAATGACATTTAGTTGCTTCAACAGCCAGGAGATTCAGCTGTGTTTGTTGGAACATTGGAAAACAAACGAGGGGGGGGGGGTGCTTGCACACACTTTCCCCTTGCTCTATTGACTGTTGTATCACTGTCTATTTTATTGTGTTTTAAATATATTGCAAGGTGCCTTGAGAACTTCAGTTAGTAACCGGGGTATAAATTCTCCTAAATACATACATAAAATAGAAGAACTCACAAGGTGGTTTTAGCCAAGCCCCCTCTCCACTTTAATATCAGGGATAAGAAAATCATGGTCTCAATTCTGCACAAATTTAGGCAGATTAAATCCCACAGAAGCCCAAGTGATTTGTAAACAGCTGAACTGTGCAAGGGATTGCAACTCAGTTAATTAAATAACCTAATGAGATACAGTTTAAACTGCTACTGATAACAATCTATCCACCTCTAACTATATTAACAGTGTACCCAACAACCCAAACTTTGTGCAGCTGTGGTACAGATACGTTACCCAATTGTCGGCATACGAGCAAAACTCTCTTGAAACTGGTTCAAGGCAAGCATGGCAATGTGAATTTGTAGAGGGGCCTGCAAAGAGGAGAAAATAGTGGATGATCAGTAATATGCAGAGCAATCACATAAGAAGAAGTCTGTATACTCCAAGGCAAAACTTTCCAAACTGTGTCATGACACATTAGTGTGTCGGCTGCAGTGTGTAGGTGTGTTGCGTGAATGCTCCCCACGCTCCTCCCAGGGCTTGAAAGGGGTTAGCTTAACCTCCAGTTTGCTGGTAAAACTCACGAAATGATGCATGTCTAAAAAGCATGTTACTAGCATGAAAAGTTTGGAAAGCTCTGCTCTAAGGACTAGCTACGTTAGCTTGTTACAGCAAGAACAAGAGCCACTAAGGCCTTAAGGGAAAAACAAATGCAGTATACAATATTTAAAAATCAAAGTGTCATATTAAAAACAAAACAAAGCAAAACCAACCTCAGGCTTGCTGAAATCTGCAACAAGGCATGTTGGGTTAATCAACTGCTTCTCCAGCTGTTGCTAAAAGTTAAAAAAATCAATTTGCACACACTTTAGAACAAAAGAAAGCAAAGTACATGCAAGCATCTTTAAAATTTCCCAAACCTTCCTAGGATTAGCTTGCAAACTTTAGCAGGGTGTAACTGTAGGTACAATTCGAAAAATAAACCAGAAATGGGAGTCATCATAGCTCGCTAGGAACACATTAAATGGGAAAGACTGTTGGGGAGAGGAAAACCTATCTCTGCACCACAGATACAAATCTCACTAGGATCAAGGGATGGGTTTAGCCTCCATCACAATGAATGCACCCTTTTACTCTCTGCTCTGTAAGTGAATAGGTGCCATGGTACAGGAAAATGTAAAGCACAAAACTTGTAGAAAACATTGCAGTGGGGAAAAAGGGAGTTTGGAACACATCAGGTTCCAAGTTACAAGGCTTAAATATGCAACTTAAAAATGTGTGATCTGATGTACAGACCCTTTGCAACGCAAGTGAGAAGACCAGGAACTGTCCCTAACCTTGTGTTGTGCCCTACAGGTACTCTGAGGCAAAGGCTAAGCAAAATCTGTGTAGACTACTTCCTTGAATCAAGGGGCTTCAAACACCTCCAAAGCTCAAGACAAAATCAGAATCAAGGGAGAAGAACTGTCCCTGAACTTATACCTCCAATGTACTGCAAACCCCTTTGAAGTACAGCACAACCACCAGAAGAAACGAGAGACGTTCACCATAGCAAGAAGGTGGAGGTGGTAGGTGAATTTATGTATCCCTGATTTTATGTTCTGACATTTCAACGTAACCTTGCCCTTTTGAGATCAAGTTATACAGGTGCCTCATATGGAGAAGGGCTAAATAATATTTTTATTTAAAAAGTCAGATCTCTGGCCTGAGCACCAAGCTTCAACGATTTCTAGAGGTGAAAATAGATGTGATCACTGCTGACTGTTGTCTTTATGCAGGATACTTACAAAATGGAATATCTTAGGCGTCTTTATTTGGATAGCTATGCCGCCATGTAAGTAAGGTTCCATATTCACCGTATTCCCAATGCTAAAAGAATAAGGTGATACCACTGTAAGAGAGGAGAAAGTGTAAATCACTGTTAACAAGGTAGTTAAATGAAGCAGAACTACAGAAAGAGCAGAGAAACAGTTTGATTTTATACAGTATCTACAAACCTAATTGACTCTCAAAGAGTTAACACTAAACATGTGTTTAAATAAATCTTAGGTGGTGGACTCTCCTTCACTGGAGGCTTTTAAGGAGCGGTTGGACAGCCATCTGTCACAGATGCTTTAACTGAGATTTCTGCATTAGAGGGGGGGGGTTGCACTAGATGACCTTCAGGGTCCCTTCCCAATCTACTTTTCTATGATTATGCAAAGCAAGCACATTTCCACAATGTACAGTGGTACCTCGGGTTACATATGCTTCAGGTTACAGACTCTGCTAACCCAGAAATAATAGTGCCTCAGGTTGAGAACTTTGCTTCAGGATGAGAACAGAAATTGTGCTCTGGCGGCGCAGCGGCAGTAGAAGGCCCCATTAGCTAAAGTGGTGCTTCAGGTTAAGAACAGTTTCAGGTTATGAACGTACCTCCGGAATGAATTAAGTGCTTAACCCGAGGTACCACTGTATTTAACTCCTGCTAGTCATGGGGAGAAACTTAAGCAAGTTGCTGAAGTTCTGCCCTCTATTTAAAAGCCCGAGTTCAAGATTTGATGCAGGCATTTCTACAGAGAGTTTCACGCCATGTCTCCCAACTATGGAGCAATGCTGAACAACGATGTTGTGAACTGGCAGCAACAGAGTTAAGGCAGCACACACAGCAGAACAACATGAAAGGAAAATGCACTTCCATCAATTTGGAAAGCAGTGGCTTCGCACAAGCAGGAAAGCTATTCAAAACATGGCTTACCAGTTATTTGATGCGTGGATCCATTTAAACACTGCATTCCATTAACTTCCCGGAAAGTTACAAACTGTCCCGTTTCAAGCTTATGAGGGTTATTATCAAGGCAAGTGACAATACCAGGATTGGACTGAAATTGTAACACACCAAAAATTAGTATGGGGAAGAAATGATTGCTAGTCATTGCCACACAAACATTTTCTTGGCTCCTACAAATACACAGATTGAAAATCATTGCAACTGCAGCATAGATACTGCCAAAAATTCACTTGTGTGGCAGAATCTAAACTGGCAATAGCATTGTTTTTCATTTTCAAAAAGTTTCACTCTTTTAAGTTATATATTTAAAAGGACAAATATTCTCCTTTCTTCAATCCATAAAGATGCAACAACCTCAGACACCCAAACCTGAAACAGTTCTTTATTATACATAAAACTATGACCAGATGCTCACTACCTGTATTTCCAAATAAATGACCAGAAGCCAACGGTGTACTGTTATTTTTCAAATACAATAGACAGTACCTATTTAAATGCATGTGTAGTTTCTTAGCTGAACCCACCCAAAAAGTATATTCTTAGCAGAGTAGATGAAGCCCTGGGTTTGAGTCATAGCGTACATAGTTCTGGGGTATCAAGAAAGGGAGTCACAGAACTGGTAGGGCCAGTCACTTCTGGCACCAAGAAAATAAAAACAAAATAAAATCACAGTAATGGTTTGCCTCATATACCCTTTTCGCTTGCCCAATTCATACACTTGGGAAAAGCTGTAATTGTGCCTATGCTGCCAAAGTAGCATGTGCTACAGTTGCAAGTTCTGTAACACATAATTCACAACTCATGAATTATTCCAGCTACGCTTAGGTAGTTTCTATAATTATGTTATACGTAAGTTAATGGCACACTGATGGCATACTTTTTTAAGTTCAAAAACTGTTGGGCTAACTAAACTCCACCACACTAGCTTCCTCAGAATAGACTGGACTCTCAAACTGGACTGATATAGTAAACCTTGCTATCGTCCTCACCTGAGATATGTTCGAAATGAAGATTTCTTTTGGCTCTTCACCTGTGGTGTCCAGGACTTCAAATTCATCACCAAAGTCACAAAACAGACGTGCCCATATCCCGTATACATCTGCACTTATAAACTATACGAAAGACAAGTAAGTTAAATAAATTTCACAATCTTAATTCAAAGCAAAGAGATAAAATTTAAGAGGATAGCCCCCAAATGATTCTTCCTTCCCAAACATTGGTTTGACTGCATTAAGCGTACAATTTCCAGTAGGGAAATCTCCACCTCATACACGTACTAAAGTATATATTTGAGGACATACAATCAGCGTGTAATTGTCTCTTCCCTGCATTTGCATGAGGTTTGAAAATTTTATCTGCTTCCTCTTCCAAGAGGAAAAAATTACCAACACTTTCTTCCATTGTTTAAAATGCAGTGTTTTACTCAAAAACTGTATCAGTTTTTGATTAAAAGGAGAAAAAATGGACAATTCAAAAGAAAAGGTTGCCTTTGTCTGGAAAACTTCCAGTTGGTGTGAATTTACCATGGCGTATAACTTTCTGCTTCTCCTTGCCACTTTACCGCAGAACAACAGAGCTCTCTCTATTTTAACAAAAAGATTACCGTATTTTTCGTCCCATTGGACGCTCCGCCCCATAGGACGCACCTACTTTTTTGGGGGGGGAAATAAAGGAAAATTTTTTTTCCTTTATTTCCCCCCCAAAACCAGGTCGGGGAACAGTGGGATGGCGGCGCCCCGTGTTCCGCGCTGTAGGCTGCCGCCCGCAAGCCTTGCGCGCCGGGGGGAGTTCTCCCCCGGTGCGCAAGGCTTGCCAACACTTGCGCGAAGCACAGGGCGTCCTCCGAAGGGCGCCCTGTGTTCCGCGCTGCAGGCTGCCGCCTGCAAGCCTTGCGGGGCGGGGGGAGTTCTCCCCCGGTGCGCAAGGCTTGCCAACACTTGCGCGAAGCACAGGGCGTCCTCCGAAGGGCGCCCCGTGTTCCGCGCTGTAGGCTGCCGCCCGCAAGCCTTGCGCACCAGGGGGAGTTCTCCCCCGGTGCGCAAGGCTTGCCAACACTTGCGCGAAGCACAGGGCGTCCTCCGAAGGGCGCCCCGTGCTCCGCGCTGCCGCCCGCAAGCCTTGCGCGCCGGGGGGAGTTCTCCCCCGGTGCGCAAGGCTTGCTGACACTTGCGCGAAGCACAGGGCGTCCTCCAAAGGGCGCCCCGTGCTGCAGGCTGCCGCCCGCAAGCCTTGCGCACCCAGGGGAACTCCCCCCGGTGCGCAAGGCTTGCGGATAGCTTCCTGGAGCCTGGAGAGCAAGAGGTGTCGGTGCGCACCGACGCCTCTCCAGGCTTCCGCAAAAGCCTGCATTCACCCCATAGGACGCACACACATTTCCCCTTCATTTTTGGAGGGGGAAAAGTGTGTCCTATAGGGCGAAAAATACGGTATATAAGATTTGAAGAAGCCTGGTAGCCATTACATCTGCTATATAGAGTCAAATGAAGGATAACACGCCTAAACAAGCTTGTCTTTTCTACATTATGTATTTTGCCATTTTATGTTTTCTTCCCTTAATTTTAAATGCCATATATATATTCCTATTTCCTTAAATAAATTTATTTTTAAGTGAATTATGTTCCCTGTGGGTTTATTCTCTACCAGCCCATTATTCTGCTCTGTCCAGCATATTACCTGGTGTGGTCACCCAAAACCATGGGGTTTCTTTTTGTATAAGGATTTTAATACAGCATTCCAGCCGCTTGATAAAAGGTGGCTGGTTCATGTTGAAGGAGATTGTCATTTAGGTACCAAGGTCCTCAGCCAGTTAGAGCTCCATAAAAGTTAAAATCAGCACTTTGAACTGTGCCCAGAAACTGACTGGGAGTTAGTGTGGTTATTTTAAAACTGATGAGATCTGCTGACTGGGCATGTGAGCATTCCAGCATATTTATTTTGCACTAACTGTAGCTTCCAACAAAAGCAGACACACATACAGCAACTGCAACAATTCAAACAAGATGCTCCCAGAGCACTGATTAACTGTGGACAGAAACTCTCTGTCCAGGAGGGATTGGAGCTGGCAGATTAAGCTTAGGTGTGTTGAAAGGAAGTTTGTGCCAGCAAAGCCACTTGGGTCTCCAAAGTCAAGCCTGATCTTTCAGAGGGAATGTAACCCTAATCAGAACAGGATCAAATCATATCCCAGGTCAAACAAACCACACACAAACAACCTCTATTTTGCCTGGGAGCTTTAGCTTATACGAGCTCCCAACCAACTGAATACCAAACCCAGAAATTCAGCGAGTTGGTCCAGAACAATACCACGGTCAGTGGTATGGAATGCTGCTGAGGGGATCCAAGAGAATCAACAGGATCACACTGCCTACTTCTATGTCAACACAATGGAACCTGTTTCTTACTGAACTTCAGCCTGAAACTGGATTAAAATAAATTAATGTGAGCAGTATCATCCAGGAATGTCTGGAGCTGTGTGACCTCTAAGTGCCCGGCACCTGGATTCCATATACTCAACACACATGCAGCCAGAAACTCCTCAGATACCTTCATTTTGTTCTTGCTACTCAGTTCTACTGTACTGTAAACAGTTCCAACCTCTATGAGGAAACTAACTTATGAGCTATTCATGGGCATTTGGCACAGGCATATCCAGGAACAGAACAAGGAACAGCAGCAAGTTATAATAGTGTCTGCGTGGAAATAATTTAGCCTTGTAACAGATATGGGGAAGTCCTCAAAAGTAATGGACATGGCCATTTTGGGTCAATATATTACATTGTCACTGTTTTGCATTACCTTAATAGGTGGGTGTTGCGCACGGCAAAAGTCATTTATCTTCTTCTGTAGTGACAGCTTCATCTCAGTTACGATGACACACTTTTGAAAGAAAAATCCCAGAGATAAATTCTAAGTTATCAAAGGCGATGAACTTACTAGCCAAATATTCAGGTTTCTTCAAATGGTAAGTTATATAGCAGGCTTCCTCAACCTCGGCCCTCCAGATGTTTTGAGACTACAATTCCCATCATCCCTGACCTAGATAGGGATCATGGGAGTTGTAGGCCAAAAAAACATTTGGAGGGCCAAGGTTCAGGAAGCCTGTTATATAGCCACAGCTACAAGGATTTGCACATTTCTGACACTGAACTATGAGCCATCAGAACAAGCATTCCCGCTTCAGTTAGCCTTGGTATCTCTCTCCCACCTGTACAGGTGCTTCGCTAGTTCTGCTCAACCAAGGTGCAGCTAAAGCACTTGAGGAAAGGGTTAGTATCTCAGTTTGTGCCCATGCAAAAGCTACAAAAATTCCTCTTGCCTCTGAATGCCTTCAGACTACCCCACGAAGTGAAAGAATTATTCCACTCATCCACCACCACCTGCAAGTCCTCTGTAAGATGGAGATGGGGTAGGTTCTCTTGCTTCTACCTTTAAGTACCTTCAAATCCCTCCCAACAAAGTGAGATAGTGAACCCACCCCTTTCTCAAGTATTTTGTATTTGCAATGGGACTCTGGGAACGTTAAGGAAAGTCGGGAGTAGTCATAAAATAATGATTGCCTACACAAACAGCCGAAATTTGCAGACCCCTGAAAAGAGGACAGATGTTTCAAATACATGCCACATACCTGGTACTGTCTGAGGAAAGAGATGTCTGTAACTTCATTTAAAGGGGCAGTTGAGGAAATCACCTGGACATATGGATTCAGCTCTGCAATGTGATGAAGGGATGCCTCACCTCTGAAATACATTTTCCAGTTGCATTATCAATAGGTTATACTTTTAAGTTCAGCCTTTCAAATGTGGCACCAAACATTACTAGAGCACCTGCTAACATAAATGTTCAAGTCAGCCATGATTAGTACACCAACTTTCTGGAAGGTTGAAAAGTACCAATCATCCAAATTAGGAAAACATCCCTACCTGGTTGAGTTATTACCTACCAGACAACCAGTTATTTATAAAACTGTGTGAACTCAGTATGTATGTAGGTAACTTCGATCACATGATTTTGAAAACTCTAATGATTTAGAGTTCAGCATTAACTACTGAAGAAAATGTTTCAATGAGGAAATGATTTTACCTAGGGGCAACCAAAGTGGGGCGCTCCACAGGTTCTTGGAGTATAACTCCCATTATCATTGGCCAAGCTGATCTAACTTAGCCAACATCAGCTGGTTAAGCTAAGGTTTTACTTTAACCACAAAGGTCAAGTTAAATGTGCAACTGTGATCTGTCACCGACCATCATTTTAATTGCAGACTTCACAGAGAACTTAGCTTTGTTAAAGTCAAATTTGTCCCTCTGAAAAATATTTCACACTCTAAATTAGGTATAAATGCATTATCTACTGAAGAAAATGTTTCACTGAGGAAATATTGTAGTTATGTGTGCTGTAAAGTTTTCCACTGCTGAATTTTCAAACAGAAAGTCCCCCCCCCGAAATGTATTGTTTCATGCAGTGAATCTTAACAGAGGACAATATCCTTGAAGGATACAACTCTCAATCTATGAAAGCCTGAAATGCCCTGTCAAACTTTTGTTGTTGTTAACCCACGATTTGCAACATTGATGCCACTAGAGAAAGACCACAAGGCTGAAACAACATCCATCAACTGGAAATATTATTTACCATATATAGTGGTGACCACAATTTTTAGCATATCATTCTGTCAAACAATGTTTATGATACAAATAATTTTATCATAGTATTGTGGGGTTTTTTAAAGCACTAGATTATATGTAAAAGTAAATTGGTTAAAGCATTTTGTATCATGTTGCTTTCCTTTGATATTGCTTTCAACTGAAAAAGGGATCCATATTAGTTACAAACTACTAATGTAAAACAGTAGAACTATAAAATAAGCAGCTACTGTATATCCTTGGCTCCCACATATCCTCTATTCAGCACAGATAATGGTGTGCGTTTACTCCTTCACACAAAAGAATACAACAATTCTGCAGGATAATTGTACTCATTCTTTAAAAAAAAAGAAGATGAAAGATAACTGCAATTCCAGCTTCTCTGTTGCAAAAAGCTAACAGGAATCAATCCAATTTTTCTGAAAACACAGACTCTGAAAGTGAATAATAATATAATAATAATAATGATGATGATGTACTTAAAACTGGTATAAAGTCAGACAAAAACCTTTAAAAGCTTACAGTATTTGTGAAGAATTCTACACACACCTGTTTCTTAAATTTACAACGTCATCTTCACGAACAAAAAAGTTTGTCCCTAAATCCCACGTCTTGCATTGCTTGGTATCATGGATGGTAAGAGCCTTCGGAAAGGATAAAGGATACAAGATTAAAATATATTCAAAGCGGCAATTATATAATGTTTTGTACACTATGATTACGAGTCATGTGAATTTATCAACTTTATAGCGAAGGGCCAACCTAGACATTTCATTTGTTTTACAGTGAAGGGACACTGTTATCTAGCAACAAAAATTAATTTGCAAAAGTACGTAGTGAAGCACCATTGGAGGGAGCACCGCAAAGGACACTGAAATGCAGTGACCAAATTTAAAATGCAGAAATCCTAAATGAAGACTTCTGGTGCTGAGGAATATTGAGAATATATTACTGAATCCCACAGAAGTTTTGGAAGAGCAAACACTTCCCACTGTCCCCAGACAGGACCATTTCCTTCTATTCTGGACTGTCCTTGCTCTTCACATCTCTGATTGTGTTTTTTACCCATGCCAGCACATATAGGTAAAGGTAAAGGTACCCCTGCCCGTACGGGCCAGTCGTGTCCGACTCTGGGGTTGCGCGCCCATCTCGCTAAAGAGGCCGGGGGCCAGCGCTGTACGAAGATACTTCCGGGTCACGTGGCCAGCGTGACAAGCTGCATCTGGTGAGCCAGCGCAGCACACGGAAACGCCGTTTACCTTCCCGCCGGAGCGGTACCTATTTATCTACTTGCACTTTGATGTGCTTTCGAACTGCTAGGTTGGCAGGCGCTGGGACCGAGCAACGGGAGCGCACCCTGCCGCGGGGATTCGAACCGCCGACCTGACGATCGGCAAGTCCTAGGCGCTGAGGTTTTACCCACAGCGCCACCCGCGTCCCATACAACGCTACAAAAAGTAGCTTATGGTTCTAAATGCTTTAAAAGATCCCATATGCTGCAGGTATTGATTTTGAGGTCCTTTACCAGAGTTTTAGTTGCCATCTAATAGAACCAAAATGCCTAAAAATAGTCACTGTATTTCAGTTGTTTTTAAAGCAGAACTATCAAGATGGAATTCTTGAAGTCAATGGAAAACAAAAACCCATAATGCCTCTTGGAGAGCAGAGAACAGTCCTATCCTCTAGCATGCCAGTGCTTAGATGGTGGCACATGAACAGCTATTCTTCCCACAGAAAACATACAGTATTTCATCTTGGACACTCCAGCACTACAGTCAAATCAGATGGCATGCCACATTTAGGAAACTTGTGTTAATTCCATTTCACTAGGGAAATTGCAATGACTGAAATCTACGAAAGTATCATCAGTTATTTGAGGAAACATTCTAATTTTAAAACAAAATTTACTTAGAAAAAAATCATTCTCCTTACCTTTATCCCTGCAAGAACTATGTTCTTAGCTGAAAAAGACGAATATTATAAGGTTAATTTATTAGATTAATTTTCATCAAGCCTCTTTGGCAATAGTTCAATTTTTTAACTGCTCCATGATCTTCGAAAAACAGTAATTCCTTCTCAATCCCATCCCTATGAATTGCACAAGTGTTAAAAGAGAAGCTACAGAAATTCTATGCAATTCCACTTTCATTATAATCTGTAACAAAGATATCAGCGATATAAACAAATCCAGAAGTCAAAACAACATTCATTAAAGACGTAAAACTTAGTACAACATAAATTTATGCACATTTTAATATGCAAATTTTATCCTTATAAAACGTACAAGAGGGAGGAAAATGCTGTTTCTTAATTACCTATCTCCACTCCAAGCCCACCCATTCCACTCAGGAACACATGGGACTGAGCCATCTTCTGCATTGCTGTGTCTCCAAGAACATACCTCTGCCGACTATGTGAAATTAAGAAAAGAAAAAAGAAGTAAATAGCCATAAAATAACTATTCATTGGCATGATCCCTTCTACAAATGGGACTACGTACTTAACAAAGAGGATCCAAGTGGAAAAAGATAATTTGACATCAGGAAATCACTACGAAATAGCAAAATTTGGATATTGCCTATTATCTTCAGGGTACAGAGTTTCAACACAAAATAAGCGTACAAAATAAGTACTTTCAACATACAGTATACTACAAATGTATACTGCAGTAACATGATTTTCAAAACACTTGCCTTTCTTTTGTATTCCTACTCATGAGAGCACTAAGCACAAAGGCTGTAATCCTGCATGCAGATGAAATTGGATTCAAGCAGTCTGTGTGGAGGACTACAGCAAAAGTAATCTATGATGCTGGCCAAGAATATTGCCATTTTTAATTTCCAAGCTAGGCCATTGTTTTGGCACATGATGATAAAGGCATTCTAACTAAAGAAAATGCTACTTAAGTCAAGTACAGAAAATAATTAAGGGGTTTCCTTAAACATAGTTTTAGATGAGATTATGCATTGTTCTTTAAACACAGTGCAAAAGATTTGCCCAAGATTTGACGGTTATCACATAATCAGCACCTATTTCCCAAATGCTATTTGAATTTGCTCTTCAGTCACTGCAACAAAGGCTTTTGAGTTGTGCCAATATAGACTATTCAACTGTATGTAATAGCAAGTTGGCAATAGCTAAACCCCACTGAAGATCAAGAATCATGGCAGCTATGGTGTGTTCCATACATCAGGAACCACTAGTATTTGAACTTTAGCGAAAACAAGCCAAATCCATCATTAGTACTATTATGAATCTACTATGCTTCACTATGTTGCTAAATTACTTACCTGTACAAAGCATCATCAATTTCCATAGAATCTGCTGCCATTATGATATATTTGCTTGGACTAGAAGTAAAAAAGATAGTTGTGATCACCAACAAAAAAAGCAACACAGTTCATTCACTTTTGTTTTTTCAACTGAGCTAATACATGAAAAGATATGTACAGAAATAAGTATTTTAATAATACTGGACTACACAACAACAGGGATGATATGGTCGGTGCCCTGAAAGGAAGGAATATAACCCATATTAGACAAACAAGAGGCCTAAATGTTAGAAATATAGAAATGGGAATGGAGCACAGTGAGACAATGGCTACCATGCAGTATCTGCCAAATGTAAGTGTCAGGGAACTGTCATTGGAGCCAGAAGGAGAGGGAGGGCTCCAGAGGGATTCCGGAGAACGTCCCGGGAGGGAGAGAAGCAGCACATCTTCTGGGGAAGGAAATCAGCGTAGCACCAGTGGAGGAGGGGGGCAGATGGGGGAATCGGTGAGGTGGCTCCAAGACTCCTCGCCGGGGACCAGCGGGGAGAGCACGGGTCCTCCACTGCCCACACCCTCCCTGCGCAGAAGGCTTCCGCACAGGGAGAGTAGGCGGCGACTAGGCGTCAAAGAACTTTTATGCTGGAAGAAGTTCAAGAAACGCCCACTGACGGTTTCTGCCAGCGATTGAGACAGCCACGGGCGAGTGGCTGTCCAGACAGAAAGGGTTCACTCAGGCAACCCACCCAGGTGTGGCACCGATTTACGCACGAGCAACCCCTAGAACCATTACAGCAAGGAACTAGCAAGAGACCCTTTCCTTGCTGATCGTTTCTGGCAAAACAGAAAAAAATCATTAAGTTTTTAGAAACCTTTCTTTTAAGGGACTAAAAAAGAAACAAATTTTAAATCGTTAAGCGCCTGCAAGTCTCCTAGGTTCGCTTCAAAAGATAATCCCTTTAATAAGTACTTATTAGAATCCAATATTGTATGTCTGCTAAAATCAGTGTTTTAAGAAATGTGGATGCATTTCAACCTTGTATATGCTGTTAAAACATACGGGGGGGGGGGGACTGAGACTGACCCAAATCAGTGTGCATTTCTCTGGAAACACATATTGGGAAAAGTGAAAACATTGCAGGTGTTGCTAGCATATACTTTGAAGGCCTTTGGCGCATATCCACTGCTACTTATGTCCTTTTTCAGGCAGTTTTTGAGTTCTGAGGGGCTGCACAGAAGAAACAGCTCCACTTCCTGTTTCAATCAAAGGTTGGTTTTAAGAAGCACAAGTCATTCTTCCTGCCATAAAGCATAGAAATAGAGACATAAGCCTTATATTTTTGGACAATGGAGTCTTGCAGGGGTGGAACTCTAATAAACACCGACTGGATCTTTAGATGAGATGGACATTTTCACTCCATTCCAAACAGGAGAGAATTTATCTCTGTGACCCATTCAAGTCTGCGTTGAAACAACACAGTATTTGTTTAACCAAAAATGAAATATTAAGTTGCAAAGCTAATGGCATCCAAGAGCTGTTGCATGGCCTGGTCAATGCTCTGTACTATGTTTTGAATGTACTGGGGGTGGGGTGAATCTTCTTTTGAAAGAAGTGAGTACTCTCAGTTCTAAAAATATTTTATTCTTGGACATGTATCCTGGTAGGTAATTATGATTATTGTTTTATTATCATTCTACCTCATGGATTTAGCAGAACTGGGGACAGGTCTCCTACTATTTCCATTTCTTACTATTTCTTTGTAGGCTATTTGATCATGGCCCAGTCCTGCAGAAATTCTGAGAAACCCTATGCAATTATTTTCATTTATTTTATTTGAACTACCACAAGCCAGCATCAGATCTTATTCCTTTGACCCACAGCTGTCTTTGGGGATCTTTTGAATGCATGGTTCCCTGTTAAGTGTTACCTATATTTAATTTTGATTTCATAAATAATTTTGATTTCATTTGACTCGTGATTATGTTTCAAGTTACTGATGCTTTTGTTGTTACTATTTTTTTTATTCTAGAATATATGCAAATATTCCTAGACACTCCCCATTATAGTTAAACAAGATGAGCCTTGCTAGTTCAAGCCAAAGGTCCATGGAGTCCAGCATTCAATTTTCCACAGTAACCAACCCTACACTTTACAGAAGTCAACAAGCAGGGTATGAAGACATTAGCCATCCCCTACTGCTGCTTCCCAGCAGCTCACATTGTCACTCTTTGATCCTGGAGATTCTACACAGCCACTGTTGAGACTTATTCTCCATGAACTTGTCCAGTGCCTGAGAAGCTACCTAGGCACCTGGCCATCCCTATGAAACACATCCTAGTCAGTTTTGGGTCTGGCATGCTGGTGAATTGATAGTCAGATACGGCCCAATAGTCCAGGAGGCCATGATGCTGATGATTCCTGAAATAGTAGCCTGATGCTTACTAAGCACAACTGTAAGGAGCCCTAACATGATTTTTTACCTTGAAAGGGGCAATATAAACAGGCTAATTCCCGGACCGTCCACGGGCCAGATTGAGAAGGCAATTGGGCTGCATCTGGCCCCCAGGCCTTAGGTACCTACCCCACAATGTCTGAGGGACAGTGGATTGGCCCCCTGCTGAAAAAGTTTGCTGGTCCCTGGCCTAGCCCCTCCGTTTCGGTCACTGTCTTGCACATATGCCCACGAAAATAGTAACAGAGAAGCAAACCTGGAGCAACAACTCAGGCACAGATACAGCACCCTTACCTGCCTCCAAATTTCACAGTTCTGTCACAAGGTGCACAAAGTCTTTGATGCAGAGAGAGATAGAGAAAAAGAGAAAGGCTCAACAACAACAGAGTGGTACATACTCTGCACATCCACAATTATTCTTCCTTCTTGTCTTCCAGAAACAATGAAGCGTTTGGGGTGGGGTTTTTTTTTTAGCAAATGGATTAATGGAAGTTGAAACATAGCATGGGCACAGCCTGGGGGGGGGGCAGGGAAGCAGCTGCCCCCCATCAAGTAAATCAATAAAAATACTTAACTGAGGTTTGGGGGGTTCCCCAACATGAAGCCTGCCCCACAACATAAATCCTGGCTACGCCCCATGAAACATGGCACTGAATTATTATTATTATTAGGGAGGGTAATTATGAAAGTTGAAATGTGGCACAGAATTTTGAATTCTGGGGGTATTGTAATTATGGAAGCTGATACTTAATTTGGAAGGGTATGGGGTGTAATTCTAGAAGCTGAAAGCTGGCATTGAATTTTGGATCTTTTTGGAGAGGGGGCACGTAAGGTAATTCTAGAAGCTGAAAGCTGGCATTGAATTTTGGATATATTTATTTTTGGAGAGGAGGCACATAATTCTAGAAGCTGAAACCTGGCATTGAATTTTGGATCATTTTATTTTTTTTGAGAGGGAGCACGTAATTCTAAAAGCTGAAACCTGGCATTGAATTTTGGGTCTTTTTGGAGAGGGGGCACGTAATTCTAGAAGCTGAAACCTGGCATTGAATTTTGGAAATTTTTGGCGGGGGGGGGGTAATAATTCTAGAAGCTGAAACCTGGCCCTGAATTTTGGATTGGGGTGGGGCGAAGTTATGGAAGCAGAAGCCTGGCACTGAATTTTGGATCTTTTTGGCGGGGATGGGGGGGGGGGTAATAATTCTAGAAGCTGAAACCTGGCCCTGAATTTTGGATTTGGATGCAACTATAAAACCTGAAGCCTGGCATTGAGCTGTGGATGGGGGGGGGGGGGAGAGAGAGGCTGTAATCACAGAAACTGAAACCTGGCCGTGTATTTTAATTTTTTTTGGGGGGGGGTGGCTAACCGAGTCATAGGCAGCCCCTTCCCCTACCCTAATTCACGTCGACCCCAAAAAATAAAAAATAAAAATTGCCATGTGCCATGTCACGCCACGGCTTCCCTCGTTCCTCCCGTCCCAGGTTTAGGCTGGGGGGCTAAGGCTTGTGAAGACCCCCCCCCCGCCCATATCATCCCCTCCCCGGTCGGACAGGTCCCCTCGCCCCGGCTGCCCCCTCAAGCCCAGCCTCGGCCAAGCGCAGGCCCGGCCGGCCTCCCTCGCCGCAGAGGCCTCGGCGGATTCCTCACCCTCCTCGCCGGCAGCGGCGGCGGCTGCCTCTCCGCCCCGTCACGCGGCGCTCCGGCGGCCCCGAAACTCAGGCCCTGAGGGGAAGCGACAGGGAAGGCGGGCAGGGCGCTGAGGGGAAGGAGGAAGCGGCGGCGTCGTCACCGCAGCTCCGAAGCCGGCGAGGGAAGCAGCGGCCTCGCTCCGCCCCGCGGCGCCCTTCCCGGGTGCAGGGAGGCCGGGCTCCGCGGCGAGCTCGCAGGCCAATCCGGGAGCCCGGCCGCGACACTCCGCCTCCTGAGAGGACGGAGGCCTCCCTTCTCGCCGCCAACCGCCGCGCGCGGTTCTCCTCAGGCAAGGTAGGCCGGCGCTTGGCCAGTCGCTGCGTGTTTTCAAATGCAGAAGAGGAGGTGCGAACGACGCGTGACTGACGCGAACGTGTGAATGAAGCAGCGCGCGAAAGGCGGGCGCGCCCTGTCGGGTTTGGTAGGGCGGCAGCAGCAACTGCTGTTCAACTTTCTCCCGACTGGGTTTAATTTGTTTCTAGTCCTCATGATTGCACATGTCCTGATGAAACTCTCTGAAGCAGTAGGGCATAGGTAGGCAAACTTAAGGCCCGGGGGCCGGATCCGGCCCAATCGCCCTCTCAATCCGGCCCGCGGACGGTCCAAGAAGCAGCCTGTTTTTACATGAGTAGAATGTGGCCTTTTATTTAAAATGCATCTCTGGATTGTTTGTGGGGCATACGAAGTCATTCATTTTTTTCTTTTTCAGAATGTAGTCCGGCCCCCCATAAGGTCTGAGGGACCGTGGACCGGCCCCCTGCTGAAAAAGTTTGCTGATCCCTGGATTAGGGTCTCAGACCTCCCCCCCCCCCGCACCACACTTTCAGAATGAAAATTTTCCATGCCGAATTTTCTTATTGATAAATAAAACATTGGAAGGAAAATAATAATTTATTATTATTATTATTATTATTATTATTAATAATAATAATAATAATAATTTATACCCCGCCCATCTGGCTGAGTTTCCCCAGCCACTCTGGGCGGCTTCCAATCGAGTGTTAAAAACAATCGAGCATTAAATATTTAAAACTTCCCTAAACAGGGCTGCCTTCAGACAGTGGCGTAGCGTGGGTTGTCAGCACTCAGGGCAAGTAATTTGCGCCCCCTAACCCGGGGCAAGGCAAGTAATTTGCGCCCCCCCCCCCGCTGCACTGTCCCTCCCCCAGATAGTCCCTCGCTCTCTCTCCACACCGCACCGCACGCCTGGCACACACCCCCCCCCCCCCACAGTGGGCGGCAACCCGGCGGCTCGGATTCACACAGCCAGCACTGCAGTGAGAGAGAGTGAGTGAGCCAGGTAGGGGCAGAGAGCTGTGAGTGCGAGCGCGCGCCCCCAGATGTTGTGCCCGGTGCGGCCGCCCCCCCTGCACCCCCCACGCTACGCCACTGCCTTCAGATGTCTTTTAAAGATAAGATAGCTGTAAGATAAGACAGTGGTACCTTGCAGGACGAATGCCTCGGAAGACGAAAAACTCGCAAGACGAAAGAGTTTTCCGTTTTCTGAGTTGCTTCACAAGACGGATTTCCCTATGGGGAATCTTGCGCCTTTTTCAAAAACCGCCAATGCATTCCTATGGGAAACCGTCAATACACAGTGGTGCTTCGCAAGACGAAAAAACTCGCAGAACGAAAAAACTCGCAGAACGAATTAATTTCGGCTTGCGAGGCACCACTGTATTTCCTTCACATCTGGTGGGAGGGTGTTCCACAGGGCAGGTGCCACTACCAAGAAGGCCCTCTGTCTGGTTCCCTGTAACCTCACTGCTCACAATGAGGGAACTGCCAGAAGGCCCTCGGAGCTGGATCTCAGTGTCCTGGCTGAACAATGGGGGTGGAGACGCTCCTTCAGGTATACTGGACTGAGGCCGTTTAGGGCTTTAAAGGTCAGCACCAACACTTTGAATTGTGCTCGGAAACTTACTGGGAGCCAATGTAGGTCTTTCAAAACTGGTGTTATGTGGTCTCGTTCCCAGTCACCAGTTTAGCTGCCGCATTCCGGATTAATTTCAGTTTCCGGGTCATATTCAAAGGTAGCCCCACATAGAGCAGTAGTCCAAGCGGGAGATAACTAGAGTACTGTTCTGGCGAGACAGTCGGCGGGCAGGTGGGGTCTCAGCCTGCGTACCAGATGGAGCTGGTAGACAGCCACCCTGGACACAGAATTGACCTGCGCCTCCATGGACAGCTGCAAGTCCAAAATGACTCCCAGGCTGCACACCTGGTCCTTCAGGGGCACAGTTACCCCATTCAGGACCAGGGAGTCCCCCACACCCGCCTGTCCCCTGTCCCCCAAAAACAGTACTTCTGTCTTGTCAGGATTCAACCTCAAAAAAGAAACAACCAGCAGTGCTTGATGTGTAACAAAGAGCAAGACTGCTTTGTACAGTGGTACCTCGGGTTAAGTACATAATTTGTTCTGGACGTCCGTTCTTAACCTGAAACTGTTCTTAACCTGAAGCACCACTTCAGCTAATGGGGACTCGCGCTGCCGGAGCACAATTTCTGTTCTCATCCTGAAGCAAAGTTCTTAACCCGAGGCACTATTTCTGGGTTAGCAGAGTCTGTAACCTGAAGCGTATGTAACCTGAAGCGTATGTAACCCGAGGTACCACTGTAATAGGATCATGGGGCATCCAGAAAGTATAAAGCAATGCAGCTGCATAAGAACATGAACCACCCCCCCAAAAAAAATATAATGATGAAGAGTGTGAGTTTGCTTTTGCCAGCTAAACTCATTTATATAAGGTCTAATTTGAGACAAACTCTCATCTCACTGACATGAGACTTGCTCTTTTTTTGTCTTCTGTATTTGTCAGAGTTGAAAATCCCTGTTCTCAACAATATGTTGTGCAGAACTGTGGAAGAATTGTCTATGTGGTCTTGCTCTCGTTTTGAAAAGAGATTTGTTATTATTATTATCTATTAAATTTGTATACCACCCTTCATATTAATCCACATATATGGATATATGAAAAATAATAATTTGATACAATACTACACTGAAATGTGTAAATGTTTCTTTGATCGTCCTTGAATCTTCCTGCCACACTTGCCACCTAAAGTTAAAAGTGCTAAAACAGATTGAAACTGCCTCACATTTCTAAGCATCTGGGTAGGTTTGCCTAAACAAGAATGTTTTTAGTAGGTGTCAAAAAGAGTACAGTGAAGTTGCCTGCTTTATCTCAATAGGCTGGGAGTTCCAAAGTTTAATGATTGAAGCGGTTAAGTGGGCGCATGTGCAGTAAGGCGATATCATGGGTAAATCAAGTTATTAAGGTTTTCTGAACTAATAGAAACACATTGAACTTGGCCCAGTAGCTAACAACAACAACTCAGTTCCCAGGGGCAATGCAGGGCTATAGCTTTATGGGTTGAGCTTCTAGGGAAGTGTGAGATCAGCATAGCTGTCAACGTTTCCCTTTTTTAAAGGGAAATTCCTTTATTCCGAATAGGATTCCTCGTAAGAAAAGTTGACAGCTATGGAGGTAAAAACTCATAGATTGACTAGCTTGCAGCAATATTTGCTACATAAAAACAAACTGTTGCAAACATCAGTGAAAATTATCATTCACACCAAAGGAAATGGGGATGTTTTAAAATACATTTTTAATAACACTTGAAACAGGGTCTAATGTTTACATTGTTTATTCCTCAGGTATAGTTTTACTGATGATATTAGCTGTGTATAAATTAACACTGAAACCAAGCAGAGACAAAAGCAGACTGACAAAACACATTAGCAATTAATAAAGGAGTCCCCTGGGCTGTCTGACAGCCTATCAGGAAAGAAGATCTTGAAATATAGATTGAAAGCAAAACAAATCAGGCGACATTTATGTACTTTTTATTAGTAAATTTGGAAATACATAATGCAGACTCAGACGTATGTAGTTCAGGTGAATATTATAGCACTTGTCATTTTAACTGAGTGAATCCCAATTTAAGAGATTCAGAATATCAAGAGCAGCGTTGTGGGATTGCACATGTCTTCTCATCATTGCTCTATCATATATAAATTCTCCCATACACACATACTTATACTTGCTTGGTGATATATACAACCTGGATTGAAATGAACCTTTGTAGTTTCCAAAACTCACTTTGAAACTCACATTTTTTTTTTAATTGGGCAGGAGAGCACATTTTGATCACATGACCCACTACAACCTTCTGCATCTGCAATGCACAATGTTTCAAATCTAAACTTTTTATTTCAAAGAGTGAAGCTACCATGTGAATCCAGAGGTAATATATTTTGTAGATCTTAAAAGGGGGGTGGGAAACATTACAGTGGTACCTTGTGTTATGAACTTAATTTGTTCCGAAGGTCTGTTCTTAACGCGAAACCATTCTTAACCTGAGATGCGCTTTCGCTAATGGGGCCTCCCGCTGCCACCGCGCCACCAGCGTGCGATTTCCGTTCTCATCCTGGGGCAAAGTTCTCAACCCGAGGTACTACTTCCGGGTTTGCGGAGTTTGTAACCCGAAGCGTTTGTGACCCAAAGCATTTGAAACCCAAGGTACCACTGTACTCTAATTCAGTGATGGTCAAACTTGGCCCTCCAGCTGTTTTGGAACTACAACTCCCATCACCCCTCGCTAACAGGACCAGTGGTCAGGGATGATGGTCCCAAAACAGCTGGAGGGCCAAGTTTGGCCATCACTGCTCTGATTCAACTTCACAACAGATATGAAACCAATGAAAAATTGGTTTGGAGGTGAGATCTGCCACCTCCTTGGCAGCTTCTCCCTAGGCGGCCATTTGTCAAACAGGAGGTGCTGCTGGTCTCCTCCTACCCCAACGAGGAAATGGCAGGAGTGACCTCTGGAGTCTCCTGGGCTCTGCATCCGCCTGGCATGATTCAGAGCGGGCACCTTCCCCTCCCTCCCCACCCAGAAACAGCCTTGGATTCTCACTTCAACCATTGGGTAAACTTGTTTCCGATGCAGATCTTCACTCACCCCTTCTTCCCTAGTGGGGAGCGCCATTTTGTGTTCACCTCTGGCACCAGCCCTGACTGCTGCTGTAGCTGTTTGGTGGCAGAAGCCAATGGGTATATATCCTTCCATGTTCTGAACTCATAATCGTTCGTGCTAACATGCAGCTTCCATGACAGGGAGAGGGGAATAGAAAACAGAGGAAAGTGGGGGGGGGGGGAACATTCAAGCTATGCAAGGGAAGGTTACCCTTATTTTGTGAGGGAAGCCTGTGTGAATACTGTAAATAAATACTGTTTAACCGTCTGCCTCCATTACTTCTTAACATACCAGAGCAATGCCAACAACTTTGGAAAGAAGGCAGACAATCTCACGTAAAGGACTTTTGCACACGTTACAAACGAGTATGACCTGCATACCACCTATGATGTGCAAAACATTCAAATTTTGCATCAGAGCCCAGTATATTTGGTAATCCAGTCCCGAAAGTAAGTCACTCGTGTGTAGACTCCAGGCTTATTTGGCTTAGCACACTCATCTCCCCAGCTCACTATGCCGACAAGATACCACATGTTTCTTGTGTCAGGTGTAACCAGCGGGCCACCAGAGTCGCCCTAGAGGGGGAGGAAAGGGAGTTTTAATAAAACATTGATTTTCAGCAGAAGCAGAAGATTAAAGGGGCAGCATCAAGCTAAAATATATTCATTTTAAGTTAATGTTAAAAGTACATTCAGGTGTTGTACTTGCTGTTGTCCCTCCCTACCTAACCAAACCAGAGACAACAGGATAGCTGTTTTTGAATTTTGCAGCAGTTTAATCAAAGAGCCAGGCATTTTAACAGAAGCAATTTTATGTGTCCAGAGCTAGATGCAGGCCTTTCAGGGTTTTGTGTGTGTATCTCTGGATCAGAGCCAGTGTGAGAGAGAAACTACTGAGTAGTAGTAGGATGTATTTGTATGTTCTTAGTTGACACATAGTGGTTATTCATTCAGAGGGCCCCTCTTCATCCCATATGGATGTGTTTGTAAGAACAAGAAAAGAAGTCTTGAAAGATAACTGGTATTCCGCGAGTTCCAATAGTTAAAACACAAATGGAAAAGGCAGGAAAGAAAGAGAGGAGGAGAAAAAATGACGAAAGGAAGAATGAGGGGGGAGAGACAGACTCAGTCCACGGACTTTAGTCTCAGACATGGCTGCTGCTAAGGCAGGCAGAAAAGAAGTGAGTGGGAAGGTGCTGGCCTTACCCTTCTGGGTATGCCACTCTGCTCTTGGGTTTGATCTTTGCGCCAAAAACAGTTGAGTCTTTAGCTCTAGTTGTGTGCTGTGCTGTGTGCAGACAAGGAACCCATATGGGGAACTGCAGAGACCACAAAGAAGAATGCTTAGTTTGAGTGTGTACAGGTGGAGCATCTGGAGCCAATGTAATCCTGCTGTGTTTCACACACATTCTCTCCAGCAAGAGCTTCTCTATAGAAGCCATCCCAGTACAGATGGTGGATCCAGCCTTCCAGCGTTGAGATAGAAGCACAGACTCAGTTCAGGGCTCACTGTGGCAAGGACTCCTGCCTTTCCTCCATTCTTTTGTTTTTAGCTGATTTATTTGTTGGATGGTGTGTTTTTACATCTATTGCTGCTTATTTCATTGATTGCTTTTATTTTGTGTTCTATACCCCACCCTGGTATCTGTATTAATGAAGGACAGGCTATAAATAATTTTTTTAATAAATAAGAGTAAGTATGGGGCATTGAGGAAGGTTTCTAATACAGTCATACCTCGGGTTGCGAATGTGATCCGTGCGGGAGGCACGTTTGCAACCTGAAGCGTTTGCAACCTGAAGCGCTATGTCTGCACATGCGCGTGACGCGATTCGGCGCTTCTGCGCATGCGCTTGACCTCATTTTGCGCTTCTGCAGATGCACAAGCGCCAAAACCCAGAAGTAACCCGTTCTGGTACTTCCAGATTCAGCGCGGTCCGTAACCCGAAAATGCACAACCCGCAGCGTTCGCAACCCGAGGTATGACTGTACTCAAAACCAGGAAATGATGTTCCTTTAAATATATTCTTCCCACAGGAATGTCACCTTTGTTTACAGGGGATTAATTTTATCAGATGAGAGTGGACATACCTGACAGGAATCTACTCCTCCTTCCAGGTACCCAGCACATATCATCCCAGGCGTTATGGCCCCATTGTACACTTCTTTTCTATTACAAGTGGTGGAGTCTATGAGCTTTACTGTTGCTTCTTGAAGAACATTAGGGGTTTCACCTAAACGGAAAATATTCATCAGTGCATCAAATAATTTTGCTCTAGGTAAGGCAACGCATACGGTGTGTCATATAAGATTAGCCACAGCTGCTTAAACTTGCATGAATATAAGAGATTTAAGGGGGGAGATATTTGTGTCTCTGCAGTTGAGCCTTTCCCTTCTAGGCTCCATGATTTCTTCTTCCACTCAGGCGAAGATTTAGTTCATCTTCTCTTCATCTTCCTTTTCTCTCGTTTGACAGCTTGGGGGAGGGGGTTTTGCCCCTCTACAATTATCATTTTCTTCCCTACTCAGCATTTTCTCATCTGCACAGAAACCAGCAGCCCTCAGCAATCTGCTACCATTCCCCTGCTCCCTGCCTGGCCACTCCCTGTACAAGGTTCAAAAAACTGCATATACAATTAGATGGGAATAGGGAAGTGTGAACATGCATTTTCAGCATAGCCCAGAGGCCAGTTTAAAGATGGTATTGGTAATTTAACATAATCTCCTGTGCAATAAAGAATCCATCCCTGTCTTCATCTCCTTAAATCTTAACACTGGCAAAAGATACATTCCCACTCCTACCCTTAATCTTATCATACAAAATACTGTCTTCTTCTAAGTAGATGTGCTTACCATCATCGCTCATTGCTCCCCATCCTGTAATAACAGCATCTATATTATATGGAATCCTCTCACTTGCATCTGGAAGGCAAACCCGATGAACAGCATTTGTGAATTCCACACGTTTAGCCAGCTGCAGGACAGCAATGTCATATTCATGGGCTGGATAACGGTACTTTTCATGAACTATAATGGTCTTGACAGGCCGCACAAGCAGTGAAGGTGTCAGATAGGTTCCAAAGCTAACAGTCCATAAGCGTGGGTTACTGGAACTGAAAAGAAGCAACAGATTAGAGCGAATCACAACATTGCTGGACTTGTTCATATTCAGATCCACAACAGAAAGAGAAAGCAGAGAAGTATTCTAGCTCCTGTTGAACTGATTATGATGTTGTGGTTCGAGGACCCGACCCCCGCCCTGTGGAAATGAACACACAAGGACACGTGATATATGGTTTATGGGCATGAAAAGGCCACAACTTTATTGGTTACAGCAGTGAAAAGGTATTGGCTTAGGCATTGGATGTCCACCACAGGGGTTGAATCACCAGGGGGGCGGAGCCTGTTGATGATAATACAACTATAGGCTCTCCCCTGACGTCACCAGGGGTCGTGCCATGGCCTCCCGCCAAGCAGGCATCGGACGGAATACACGACCCCCAGATTCCTTTAACGGAATACCCAAAATTGAAGGCTTAGGCCGATGGCCACACCTAGCCTTCCCACACACCATAACGCAATAATCCAATGCCTAACCTACCCACCAATACCACAAAAGTTGTGACGATTGCTACGAGGTAGGCGAAAAAACCTCATGGCCTACTGCCATGCGGAAAAACTCCTACCAGGCCCCCCGACTAACCAGGGCGACCAACCTAAGGTCCATAGCAAGGCCAATACCCTAAGCTAAAGGGAGTGGAGGGTGGGTGACTCTCGGCGAGACGGAGTGGAAAGAGGCTGAGGAGAGGGCTGGCGCTGCAATTTGAACTTGGCTGACCACACCCCCCAGCGGCACCCGATTGGGTGCCGGTTGGTGGGAGGAGCGCCAGCCAGGGAACAGAAAGGCAGGGGGCTGAGCCCCCTGCTGTGGGCGGTGCTCAGGCTCCCGTCCACAACCACTCCCCTCTCTTTCAGGTAGGAGAGTCTTTACTAATCAGCATTTTGATATTCTTTGTTGTCTATACGGCCTAGGACCCTCGTACCTACGGGACCGCCTCTCCTGGTATGCCCCACAGAGAAACCTACGGTCTGCAAATAAAAACATCCTGAAGGTCCCAGGCCTCAGAGAGGTTAGGCTGGCCTCAACTAGAGCCAGAGCTTTCTCGGCTGTGGCCCCGATCTGTTGGAACGCTCTGTCACAAGAGACTAGGGCCCTGCGGGACTTGACATCTTTCCGCAGGGCCTGTAAGACAGAGCTGTTCCACCAGGCCTTTGGTCAGGGCGCAGCCTGACCCCCTCCTCTGGCAATCTGCACAGGGTCTTGCTTGCTGGTTGCCATCAATTTGTTTTTGATTGATTTTATGGTGAAAAGTTTTTAGAATGTTGGATTGTTTTGACTGTTGTTAGCCGCCCTGAGCCCAGCTTTGGCTGGGGAGGGCGGGGTATAAATAAAATTTATTATTATTGTTGTTGTTGTTGTTGTTGTTATTATTATTATTATTATTATTATTATTATTATTTTTTAAAGAAAAAGCAAAGCAACAAGCTACAATCCTCACGGTCACACAAGGCTTTGGAAGTATGTGAGCGGCGTCTAGTGAAGACCCATCTGTGAAAGGATTTGAGAAGGACCTCCACTTTGGTTGGTGGAATGTTATTTCCCTGAACAAGCTGCTATTTCTCCTTCTCCCATTGCTATTCCCTGGTCCTGAATGGGGTAACTGTGCCCCTGAAGGACCAGGTGCGCAGCCTGGGAGTCATTTTGGACTCACAGCTGTCCATGGAGGCGCAGGTTAACTCTGTGTCCATGGCAGCTGTCTACCAGCTCCACCTGGTATGCAAGCCCAAGAGGCTCAGTGGTTTAAACCACAGCGCCACCCGCTTAATTTAACATAATATCCTGTGCACTGATGACAGATATGTTCCTCAAGTTAAAATATCAATCACAACAAAACACTAAAATGTCACAGTAATGGGGAACAGCAGCAACTGGTAAAGAAACTGGTAAAGCAACAGCCAGAGCCCACCTGTTCTCTCCCCAGGAACATCCTTCCGCAAGGTAAGCTAGATGTGCAGCTTCATATGTTCTCCACAAGTCAGCAAGAGATCTCTCATGTCACCAGAGAGCTTAGCTTTATAATTCAACCAGTACATACATTTTTTATTCCACTTGAAAACTTACTCTTTGAAGCAATGAGCTGCAGACACAAGCCACGTGTTACTGATCAGCGTTGCACCACAACGATGGATGTTATTCCGCATGAGACTGGCCTGCCATGGCCACTCTCCAGACCCCGAGATTTCAACTCCTCCGGTTACTCTTGGAGAGATTGTTGATCTGTTATATCGAAGCCCACAGACTGTTAATGCCAAGAAAAAGGTAGATGTTGAGGTTTATGAAACACACCTGCCGATCTGTCTAGGTGTATACTGATCATAAAATCATTTGGGCGGGGGGGGGGGGGGAGATATCCATCTTCACTGGGTCAGTTTTGCCACATGCTCCTAATTCAGACTCTGTATGGCACCGTGAGCCCACAAAATTCTATATACTTCAGTACTCTTTCTTGTTAGGCTCTGCAAATTTACCATAGTCAAAATATGTATTCAGTACCTCATTAAACCAAACACTTAGATCATGGTGCTTGTCCCATGCAGAAATGATATGTGCATATGGCAGACCGGCTCACATGTAGTAATAAAGATAATTTTCTTTAATAGAAATGCATTTTACTTATTTGAAGTGTTTAGATTCCTCCCCTGAGCCACAGTGCTCAGAGTGGCTTGCAACAACTTTAAAACTGGCTGCAAAAATAAGATAAAATCAGCAGCAGACACCACTTTCTACAGCCCTCCATAGGAGGGATTTAAACTTACAGTCACTGAAGAGTTTTTCAGCCATTTCTTTGCTCATATCTGGAAGACAGACATATTCAGGATTAGATTGCACGGCAGTCATCTGACATCTTACTCCAAGTTAGAATTAATTTTGGAAAGAGCTACTTCAAATTAGATTGAATAGATAGATGATTCATTGCAAGAACACCTGTGCTTTTGTTAAGACACAAAAGGGATTGATGGGTTTATTATCGAAGTGATTTACATATAACAGTCAAAATAATATCACTGCAAGTCATAAAACAATTAAAACATTAGCATAAAAGAACTGTTACTGTGGCCCAAGGCAGTGGATTAATTCAGATTCATTTATTGGTATCCGTTCTAGTCCTCACTTAACCATTGGGTTACCTTGGCCTTGTCACTGTCTCTCAGCCTTTACAACCTCCCAGGGCTGTTGTGGGAATAAAATGAGGAGAGGGAGAACCATGTGTGACACTTTGAGCTCTTTAGAGGAAAGTTGGGATATAAAAAATAAATTAATCTACCAAAACCTCGAGGGGATTTACCAGTAAATCCCGATCGACCTGTTAGACATCCCTGCTCCAGAGCAACTGGGAACAAAGTCTTTCCTTATACCGTATTTTTCACTCTATAAGACGCACTTTCCCCCTCCTAAAAAGTAAGGGGAAATGTGTGTGCGTCTTATGGAGCAAATGCAGGTGAGAGGCTCTGTCTGTGCTCCCTTTAAAGAGCGTGCAGAGTGTGTGTGCGGCTCTTGGGGGCTTTTCCCCGAGGTGGAAAAAGGGCAACCCTCCTCGGGGAAAAACCCCCAAGAGCCGCACACACACTCCGCACGCTCTTTAAAGGGAGCGAGGCTCTTGGGGGCAGTGGCGTTGCGTGGGTTGTCAGCACCCGGGGCAAGGCAAGTAATTTGCGCCCCCCGCTGCACTGTTCCTCCCCCAGATAGTCCCTCGCTCTCTCTCCGCACCGCACCGCATGCCTGGCACCTCCCCCCCACAGTGGGCGGCGACCCGGCAGCTCGGATCGGATTTGCACAGCCAGCACTGTTGTGAGAGAGAGTGAGTGAGCCAGGTAGGGGCAGAGAGCTGCGAGTGCGAGCGCGCCCCCCCAGATGTTGCGCCCGGTGCGGCCGCACCCCCCTGCACCCCCCACGCTATGCCACTGCTTGGGGGAGCCTTCCTCCTGCTGCCCGGGAGAGGCTGAACATGGCTATCCCATAAGCCAGGACAGCAAGCGGGATTGCTGCACAACGATCCCTCTTGCTGTCCTGGCTTCTGGCTTAGCCACGGGAAGCCTCTTGAGGGCAGGGGGCACCTTCATCCCGCTGCCTTGGAGAGGCTTCGTGCTGCTATCCCAGAAGCCAGAACAGCAAGAGTCTATCCCAGAAGTCAGATCCCTCTTGCTGTTCTGGCTTCTGGGATTGAGAATATATATTTTTTTTCTTGTTTTCCTCCTCCAAAAACTAGGTGCGTATTATGGTCTTAAAGAGTGAAAAATACGGTAAATCTTTCACTTGTCCCTGTTGCCCTTTATAAAGTAGGCTGGGGACCAGGATGAGATGAGAGGAGTGTGCAGGAGCCAGAAGAGAGAGCCAGCACAGCCTTTATTTGTGGAGGAGATATGTAGGTGCTGAAGATCTGTAAGCTAGGCATCGTTGCTGAACGTGTGTGAGGCAGGGAGGGGGGGAGAGAGTCTAGTAAAGAGGATGGGACGTCCATAAAATTTGACACCAGGAAGATTAGGGTAGAGAGAGAGAAATGAGTGATAGGGCACATGGTTTGACGGCTTGAATGCATAAGGTCTGCAGTTTAATATGGGGTATAGGCAATTAAAAAGATTTCATACACCATATTTTTCAGTGACTCAAAATTAAGAATATGCACTATCCGTGTATAAGACGACGCCTTATTTTAAGCTTCAAAATTTTATTTTAAGGAAAAAATATAGTCTTAAACACAGGAAAATGCGGTAATCGTGCTGGGAAAGATCCTGTCCAATATCTTAGTGGAGCCACTTCCAAGCACAGTACAGTGGTACCTCGCAAGACGAATGCCTCGGAAGACGAAAAACTCGCAAGACGAAAGAGTTTTTCGTTTTCTGAGTTGCTTCGCAAGACGGATTTCCCTATGGGCTTGCTTCACAAGACGAAAACGTCTTGCGCCTTTTTTTAAAAACCGCCAATGCATTCCTATGGGAAACCGTCAATACACAGTGGTGCTTCACAAGACGAAAAAATTCACAAGATGAAAAAACTCACAGAACGAATTAATTTCGTCTTGCAAGGCACCACTGTAATTGGTTCTGGGGTAGATAGACCAATTCAGTGCTTAGGCAGTTGCTTATATGTACTGGCACCAAATATCCACAAGGTGGGGCTCTGTATCAAAGAAAATTCTACAGTACGTAATTTTATTTATTTCATAGCATTTATTCCCTGCGCCCTTCAGTTCTGCAATATTCAGAGCAGCTTGCTATACAGTAAGGTTTGAAACAGCAAGGCAAGAAAGACATATCCCACAACAGACGGTTGCCATTAGCAGAAAAATCAGGTCAAAGGCCTGAGCAAAACATTCAGTTTTGACCTGGTGTCAACAAACGGTTCATTGCCAAAGCAGCCTCTCTGCAGACCACATTCTATAATAGGTTGTCACAACCGAACCACATACACCTTCTCTGGATGCCACCTAACCTCCGAAGGCAGGGAGACCTTGAGTAGTCCCTCTGAAGATAATCTCAGAATTTGAACAAGCTCACTTGGGTGCAGTCAGTCCTGAAGAGACTCAGCACAAAACATATTCTAAGTTTCTTTAAGTTTACAGTGGTGCCTCGCAAGACGAAATTAATTCGTTCTGCGAGTTTTTTCGTTCTACGAGTTTTTTCGTCTTGCGAAGCACCAATGTGCATTGACGGTTTCCCATAGGAATGCATTGGCGGTTTTTTTTAAAAAAGGCGCAAGACGTTTCGTCTTGCGAAGCAAGCCCATAGGGAAATCTGTCTTGCGAAGCAACTCAGAAAACGAAAAACTCTTTCGTCTTGCGAGTTTTTCGTCTTCCGAGGCATTCGTCTTGCGGGGCACCACTGTACTTCCAAAAAAAGTGACTGAGTGTACAATCCATCAATAATATATAATATAGGGCTTCAAAGGATATGGCCATCACTTTAAATTGTGTGCAGAAATGGACCAGAAGATGCTTAAGAACTGGAAAGATCTGTTCCATCCGATTAGTCCCAGCCAGCAATCTGGTACCTGTTTTATTTTAACTTACAAATTTTTCTAAGTTTTGAGAAGCCAGCCCCATGTACAACAAATTACGGTAATCCAGTTTTAAGTTTACTAGCGGGTGAATCACAGTGGTCGTGTGCCAGTGTAAAGTGGTCTACTTTAGGTGGTAGCATGTGGGGGTATAGGTGAAGGCAAGAATGATGCCGCAAGTCATTTTTAAGGTGTTGTGGGGGCATTTGTGAGAAACAGAGTTTGATACTGATATCAACTCAGATCTTTGTGTGATCTTACTCAGCACCAGCAATTTCATGTAAATGCAATTTTGCATAAATTTTAACATCATTTGCTGTAATAATAAGCTCCCTCAACTACCATTGAGGTAGAAGTTGAACCAATGAAATACGTTGCCCCCAATTTTGATCCCAGACAGCTTCACTCAGAGAGGTTACCCCAGCACTGAAGCGGGGATCGGGTCCTCAAACCACAAACCAAGTCTGTATACAGGCCAACCCAGAACAGAAACCCAATGGAAACGAAGCCAGATGATCAATCTCCTACAGGAGCAGGTTATTGGCTAGGAGCGGCAAAAGTTGAGCAACAGTTAATAGGCTGCAGTACTCCAAACACCTTGTCCACATCCTCACGCATCAACAAATGACATTAATCCAATAAAACAGGACTAGGTGGTGCTGCGGAACTGCAGGAACAGTGCCACCCAATTTGTTGCAGATTTAGGTGGTGGTTTTTTTTATGATTGAACTGATTGCCAGTTTATTCAGGGCAGGCCTCTAAGGATTCCTTTAAAACGTTTTGTTGTTGCAGTTGCGGAAACAAATGTTCCCATATCAGACATGAATCTCATTTTTTAAAGGCACTTAAATCATTCCTAGGAACGGTGGGAGCGATCAAAGGAACCATAACTGATTTAATGAGTCACTGTAATATCCGTGTGTACTTAGACATGCATGGCTTAATCTTTGAGACAAGGATATGCTACTGGCAGGATCAACGAGGTAGCTTCTAGAAATACATGCATGCATGCATGCATGCATTCATACATACATAAGCACTTCATTTATGGGTGCTGTTGCTTGGAACAGCAGGCAGCAGGAGAAGCAATAGCCACAACATTTACAGTGGTGCCCCGCAAGACGAAATTAATTCGTTCTGCAAGTTTTTTCGTTCTACGAGTTGCATATTGACGGTTTCCCGTAGGAATGCATTGGCGGTTTTAAAAAAAAAAGGTGCAAGACGTTTCGTCTTGCGAAGCAAGCCCATAGGGAAATCCGTCTTGCGAAGCAACTCAGAAAACGAAAAACTCTTTCGTCTTGCGAGTTTTTCGTCTTCTGAGGCATTCATTTGCGAGGTACCACTGTACTTGGGGAATTGATGCATCAGGTACAAACTTGAATAGAACAATGTTCCTTGCAACCACAACTTGCAATAGCCACAACATTTGCAGTGGTGCCTTGCAAGACGAAATTAATTCGTTCTGCGAGTTTTTTCGTTCTACGAGTTTTTTCGTCTTGCGAAGCACCACTGCGTATTGACGGTTTCCCGTAGGAATGCATTGGCGGTTTTTAAAAAAAGGCGCAAGACGTTTCGTCTTGCGAAGCAAGCCCATAGGGAAATCCGTCTTGCAAAGCAACTCAGAAAACGAAAAACTCTTTCGTCTTGCGAGTTTTCCGTCTTCTGAGGCATTCGTCTTGCGAGGTACCACTGTACTTGGGGAATTGATGCATCAGGTACAAACTTGAATAGAACAATGTTCCTTGCAACCACTGTCCAGGCATGGCAAAGAATTCCATATTTTCTTTCTTAACAAATTGCTAAGTTATCCAGATGAAGCACCTGGTCATGAAGTTCTAACCAGAGTCTCATTCTCATACAGTTTGAGCTAGTAAGTTTAGTCTCTGGAACATAATCACTTTAAAAAAAACCCACAACAGCCACGACCAGTGTAGACACACTCTAACTTATGTGTAGAAATTAACACCACTCATTATATGGGTGATGTGTCTGGTTGTGGAATGCTGGAGTCATAACAGACTTTTCACCCACATAATGTGTAGTGATAATGGCGAGCAACAGAAATGCTTAGGAAAAAGAAAGGAAAAACTACACAATCACCCACACGAAGACAATTTCCTGTGTTCCCTTGGGACACAGATTAGCCCTCATGTGTCCACATCTTTGGCAGGACCAAAACAACTCCAGACAAAACCTATGCTGCTATGAAAACCTGTCATTTACTTGGAATATTAAAATGTTCACTACTTCTGCCAAAGTTAAAAGAATTTTAAATCACTTAGAAAGCAAAGGTAGCCATGTTGGTTCATAAGGAGGCAGAATCCAGAGTTGGCAACCGGTAATGCCTTCACTAGGGTTGACCAAAAAGTCACAATAATGTGACCAACCTTTGAGCTCTTCAGAACTCTTTACCAGGAAAGATGTTACACAAAGCAGGGGGTGGTAAGATACTTCCTGGGGGTGGGGGTACCCAGAAAAAAATAGCCTAGATGTTGTAGTCATAAAGTCAGTTTGTAGACTCACTTCCAAGACAGAGATTGTGGGCTTGTTTATTCATTCATTTTATTATTTACTTATTGGATTTATATACTGCTCTTCACTATAAGATCTCAGGGCGGTTCACAGAATAAGGGTTGTAGCCAATATTAGTCCTACTCATAGTAGACCCATTTAAGAAAGTGGGCCTCATCAACCTGTTGTTGTTTAGTCGTTTAGTCGTGTCCGACTCTTCGTGACCCCATGGACCAGAGCACGCAGGGCACTCCTGTCTTCCACTGCCTCCCGCAGTTTGGTCAAACACATGCTGGTAGCTTCAATAACACTGTCCAACATCTCGTCCTCTGTCGTCCCCTTCTCCTTGGGCCCTCCATCTTTCCCAACATCAGGGTCTTTTCCAGGGAGTCTTCTCTTCTCATGAGGTGGCCAAAGTATTGGAGCCTCAGCTTCAGGATCTGTCCTTCCAGTGAGCACTCAGGGCTGATTTCCTTAAAGTCATCAACCTAGGCCCCACTGATTTCGGTGAGTCTACTCTGAGGGGAATTTAGGGCTTACCCACACTTCCTCCTCATTTTTCTAGGGATGGTCTGCACTTTAAAGCTCCGTGTCCAATCACTCGTTTGTGAGCCAGAGCTTTCCCTGCGAAAACGCTCCCTTCACCACTGAATTGGAGCAAGCGACCATCAGTGGAAAACCTGAACTGCTGTTTGTTGCACGACAGCTTTAAAGAGCAGGTTTTCGAGAGGAGAGCTGCAGGGCAAAAGAAAGAGTGCTCAGACACTATAAACTTTAAAGCACCTGTGCCTGGAAAGGGCAGGCCAAAAGCTAAGTATGGATAAGCCCTTAGTTGGCTATAACCCTGCACTTTAAAGTGTTATTGATTCCAATAGGAGATAAAGGCATGTGTTGATCTCTGCCTGGGATATTTCAGGCTTAAAAAGAGCTTAACTTTTGGCTGGGCTGAATCACACCTTATATTGTTGTTCCTACAAACAGGCACATTTCTCAGTAACTGGGGATGGGAAAGGCTCCATACACACTATACCTGTAAAGTTCATTCGAAACACATTTTTCTCGCCACAGAATTCTGAGCATTATACAGTGGTACCTCTGGTTACAAACGGGATCTGTTCCAGAGGCCCAGCTGCATCCCGAAATTTTCATAACCGGAGGAGCCCTTCTGCGCACACGCGCAGCACGTTTGAGCGCTTCTGCGCATGCGGCGAAACCCGGCAGTATGCACTTCAGGGTTTGCCACGTTCACCACCCGAAAGTTACGTTACCTACGAGTCTGCTGTAGATTGTTAAGGTTGGCTGGGAACTGTAACTCTGGGTTTTCTTTCTTTTGCAAACTGGTAGGATGTGCAGTGGTACCCTGGGTTACAGACACTTCAGGTTACAGACTCCGCTAACCTGGAAATAGTACCTCGGGTTAAGAACTTTGCTTCAGGATGAGAACAGAAGTCGCACGACGGCGGCACGGCGGCAGTGGGAGGCCCCATTAGCTAAAGTGGTACCTCAGGTTAAGAACAGTTTCAGGTTAAGAACGGACCTCCAGAACGAATTAAGTTCTTAACCCCAAATACCACTGTATTTGGGATTTCCCTTCCCAATACTATCCTTTGCTTTTTCCTGTCAGACTAATTGCAGTCAACAGGTTTACCATACCCACTGAATCAATCACCCATCTCCCACTACCCTTCTGGAAAAAAACCCCACCCCACTCTCCCACTATATATAAGGGTCTGGTGACTTCTGTTTCAGTGTATCTGAAGAAGTGTGCATGCACACAAAAGCTTATACCCAGAACAAACTTAGTTGGTCTCTAAGGTGCTACTGGATAATTTTTTTAATTTTTTTAATTATTTCCACATGTTAAGTATTATTCCCATTATCCTGGATATCTGAACAGTGAAAGGTGATCTGAAGTTACAGTAGTGTTTAAAGGTTTGGGAGTGGGGAGAGAATAGGCTGTATGCCAAAACCCTTCTAATTCCTGGATACAGCAAGTATTAAAACCTAAGCAAGGATTCAAATTCCCCAAATAACCAGGCTAGCTTCCTGGTGTGGTAATAGCCCTCTAAATGTGGGCTGTTAAGGTAACAAAGGAAGTGGCTCCATGCCAGATGGCAAATGGGCAGTGGGCCTTCCCTCCAACTCACTGGTAGATAGTTAGAAAATAGGCCAGAGCTGTGTTATGTGTGTGTAAGCTAGAAGCTGGAGGAAGAAGTAGACTTCAGCCTCGGCCCCCCAGATGTTTTGAGACTACAATTCCCATCATCCCTGACCACTGGTCCTGCTAGCTAGCGATCATGGGAGTTGTAGGCCAAAAACATCTGGAGGGCCGAGGTTGAGGAAGCCTGAAGTAGACTGAAGTCATAGAATCATAGAATCATAGAGTTGGAAGAGACCACAAGGGCCATTGAGTCCAACCCCCTGCCAAGCAGGAAACACCATCAGAGCACTCCTGACATATGGTTGTCAAGCCTCTCCTTAAAGAAAGACCTCCAAAGAAGGAGACTCCACCACACTCCTTGGCAGCAAATTCCACTGTTGAACAGCTCTTACTGTCAGGAAGTTCTTCCTAATGTTTAGGTGGAATCTTCTTTCTTGTAGTTTGGATCCATTGCTCCATGTCCGCTTCTCTGGAGCAGCAGAAAACAACCTTTCTCCCTCCTCTATGTGACATCCTTTTATATACTTGAACATGGCTATCATATCACCCCTCAACCTCCTCTTCTCCAGGCTAAACGTGCCCAGCTCCCTTAGCCGTTCCTCATAAGGCATCGTTTCCAGGCCTTTGACCATTTTGGTTGCCCCCCTCTGGACACGTTCCAGTTTGTCAGTGTCTGTGAGGGAGAGACAAGTCTGTGAGGGAGAGACATGCCTGATTTCTGCTTGCATCCTGGGCGGTGACTTATGAGTGAAGCAGAACCCTCTTGGCCTGTTAATGCTCTGAACGCCTCCATTGTAGGCTCAGGTTGTATATATGTGCAAATAAACCACATAGTCATAAAGACACCACAGTCTCCGATGTGCCTCATTTGCAAAAGGTAACACAAACCCTGGGTAAGCGTCTGAAACCCCTGGAATCTCACACCGCTCAGAGATGGGTTATAAATATTGCTTGCATGCCACCCCTGACTTCGAAATGCACATGGCGTTTGGGAGAGTGTGAAAGGGGACAACTGCTATCATTTTGTCACACTAACAAAACTACAGTCATACCTCATGTTACGTTTGCTTCATGTTACGTTCTTTCAGGTTACATCCTGCGGTGACCCGGAAGTACCAGAAAGGGTTACTTCCGGATTTTGCCGCATGCGCAGACGCACAAAATGACGTCACGTGCATGCGCAGAAGTGGTGAATCACAACCTGTGCATGCGCAGATGCACCGCTGCTGGTTGCGCTCTTTTCATGTTGCGAACGGGCCTCCGGAACGGATCCCATTCGCAACCAGAGGTGCCACTGTATACCAAATTTCATTTTGAGATATTAGACGAAGGAGAATAGGAGTCCTGCTTTCTATAGGACTGTTGTAGCCACGACCTGAGCTAATTGTCTGATTTCTTCAAGGCCCATTAATGCCAGGATGGATTGGGAGCTCGCATCCAAAATCCCACCAAACAGAAGAGAGGACAGGTCTGAGCTACAAACTTAAATTGATTTAACTTTTAAGTGTTCGTCTCATAACCCCCAGGAACTGTGCTGCTAGGAAAGGCAGTGGACATTTGAACAAATCTTAGCACAATTGCAAAGCTACAGTCCCTTGGAAGAATAAACAAAAATGGTGTTTAGGCAGATTTCTCTCACACAACATCTTCCAGTCTCTCTTAACTGCCTGATGCATCAAAGCAACAGCAGAAGGAAATATAAACCTGGGTGTAAATTTCATCTTTAGAAGAATAGAGGTAGCTCGAAAGTTGTTTGGCAGATCAATTCTGGGCTTCTTAGCTCATCATCATCCAGAATCAAGCCCTGAGACACCTCAAGAGAAAACCGCTTTCTGCAAATAGCCAAAAACCCAAATAACCACTTGCTATGATTCAACTAAAAGGGACGTGGGTGGTGCTGTGGGTTAAACCACACAGACTAGGACTTGCCGATCAGAAGGTCGGCGGTTCGAATCCTCTCGACAGGGTGAACTCCCGTTGCTCTGTCCCTGCTCCTGCCAACCTAGCAGTTCGAAAGCATGTCAAAGTGCAAGTAGATAAATAGGTACCATTCCAGTGGGAAGGTAAACGGCGTTTCCATGCGCTGCTCTGGTTCGCCAGAAGCGGCTTAGTCATGCTGGCCACATGACCCAGAAGCTGTACGCCGGCTCCCTTGGCCAATCAAGCGAGATGAGCGCCGCAACCCCAGAGTCGTTTGCAACTGGACCTAATGGTCAGGGGTCCCTTTACCTCTATGATTCAGCTAAAAGAGCGGGTTTTCATGGTGAAGGCTCCAGAGCAAAGGAAAGGCCGTTCGGACACGCATCTTTGAAGCACAGACCTGTGCCTGGAAAGAGCAGGTCTAAAGGTAAGCGAGGATAAGCCCTAACAGAGGAAGTTGGTATCATTCAGAGCTATGGATTAATATCGCCCAGGCTCCACCTTCACAGTGGTGCCATGTTTGCACAATAATCTAAGGGCCTTGCTAGCCATCCTGTCTCCTGAGTTCCTCAACCTTCATCAGCTGTGGAATGCCATGGGATCTGCGCATACCAGCAATCCCAGATTAACAGCTTCCACTGTGCCTGGCAAAGCAGTAGTCATAAGAGTTATGAGACTGGTTGCCAGCATTCCAATGTGAATTTCACTATCCCCCTCCAGGTTGCTCCCACTTCTGTGCCAGCAGAGATTTGTGAGATAACAAGCACATGCCTTGAGAGAAAAATGCGATGACACAGTTGGTAACAATTCAGGTCAGATAGCGATCAGCATGGCACCCAAGGAAGATCTTATAAAGAGAAGCTCTTTCCCTTGTTTGTTATTTCAGAGTTTTTGTTTCTTTCCTTCTTTTTTTAAAAAAGCCAGCAATATTTCAAACTATTCTCTCTTCCTTCATTGTGAGAAAAGACAGCTCTACAAGGCACTGAAACTATCACTAAACCCCCAAACCAATTTAAAGCTAGTCTACTGGGAAGAAGATAAAGGCAGCAGAGAAGAGGCAGGATGTTTTGAAACACTGTCAGACAGGAAGGCTACAGCAGCTGAATCTCATTCTGATTAATCTGGAGTGTATGCCACATTTTTGAACACGTGCATTCGTTCGAAATATTATTCCATAGCTTTCATCAAAGAAGGAACTTATTTCTTGATTTGGTTTTGCTGATTTATGCTTTGCTTGGAAGAGCGTTTTGTTAATGCACTATGTATCATCGGCACCCACGTGGGACGTGGGTGGCGCTGTGGGTAAAACCTCAGCGCCTGGGACTTGCTGATCGCATGGTCGGCGGTTCGAATCCCCGCGGCGGGGTGCGCTCCCGTCGTTCGGTCCCAGCGCCTGCCAACCTAACAGTTCGAAAGCACCTCTGGGTGCAAGTAGATAAATAGGGACTGCTTACCAGCGGGAAGGTAAACAGCGTTCTGTGTGCTGCGCTGGCTCGCCAGATGCAGCTTGTCACGCTGGCCATGTGATCCGGAAGTGTCTGCGGACAGCGCTGGCCCCCGGCCTCTAGAGTGAGATGAGCGCACAACCCTAGAGTCTGGCAAGACTGGCCCGTACGGGCAGGGGTACCTTTACCTTTACCTATCATCGGCAGTAGCTTCAGGATTTGTGAAGAGGGCTAGCAGGAAGAGTTGATGGATAGACCATAGCTGTCAACCTTCCCTTTTTTGGTGGGAAATTCCCTTATTCCAGCGCCGTTTCCCGCTGCTTCCTGATGCTATCCCGGATTGTTAGATATCCCGTAGACTGTCGCTGGAACAGGTGAGGCTGCTGATCCCTTATTTTCGAGGCGGCTGATCCCTTATTTTCAAATCTGAAAGTTGACAGCTATGGGATAGACAAGCGACATGATTCAAGCCCCACCTTTCCCTTGGTTTTCTGTTACGTGAAAGTGTGGCGATCTTGGCAGAGAGAATCGTTTACAGATCACCTGCCCCTAGCAATAACATTGGTACCTCTGGTTACGTACTTAATTCGTTCCGGAGGTCCATTTAACCTGAAACTGTTCTTAACCTGAAGCACCATTTTAGCTAATGGGGCCTCCTGCTGCTGCCGCCGCGCTGCCACCGCCCGATTTCTGTTCTCATCCTGAAGCAAAGTTCTTAACCCGAGGTACTATTTCTGGGTTAGCGGAGTCTTTAACCTGAAGCGTATGCAACCCGAGGTACCACTGTATCCAGCTTTGGAAAATGCCAGCACTGGCCATGCTTAACTTCAGCTTCTCTTACCCATTTAGAAAGTAAACACAAAGACTTAAGACCATTCTTCGTTGCTTGTTTATTAAGTGCTTAGGGCAATTAAGTCCATTAATGGTTAGCATCAAAGTAGGCTGATGTGAAATGCTTTAATGCATTTAAGTCAGGGCTGGCCCGAGACATTTTGGCACCGGAGGCGAACCACAAAATGGTGCTTCCCTCCCCGCCAGGGGAGAAGGGGTGAGCAAAGCTCTACAGCAGGAACGGGGGGCGGGGGAGAGAAAAATCGACCCCAGGATCTGCTGCCCCTGGGGATATTGCCACCTGAGGCGGTTGCCTCACCTTGTCTCATGGATGAGCTGGCCCTATTTAAGGTGCATGGGGTTTGAGTGCAACTAAAAGGCATAAGGCATCCCAGAACTAGAGAAAGACCTGGAATGTGGCAAACAGGAACAGAGACTTTAAACCAGGGGTTGGCGAGGTTTACCTTGCCTAGGCCGGTTCACGCCAGTGGAGATCCCTCCATGGGCCGGATCCCGTGCCCGCAATTGCAGGCGTCTGTGCAGACGCAATTTCTGGCACCGCAAAAACGAGTCCCTGCGCCGTGCTTGTTTAGCGCACCGCGCGGGGACTCACCAAATGGGGGCTCGTTTCGTGGGTGGCTCGTGGGCCAGTTAAATGACCCCCGTGGGTCACTTGTGGCCCATGGGCCTTACATTGCCTACCCCTGCTTTAAACCATCCAATCCTGCTGAAATCCTAACAAAAATCAACCGTCCTCCACATCACTGCTATTTACATTGAGAGGAAAACTCTTATTAGCACCATTTGCTCCCACTGCAAAAAATATTGGGGAGGATTAGTCTCCCCCTTGCAGCCCACCATGGGTTGTTGTTTTTTTTAAAAAAATTATGTGCAGGAAGGCCTGCAGCAACTATACATTTAATATTAAATCACATTTTGCATTTACTGTTACATGAGACCCCAAAGGGCATCCCTGCCACTTCCTCCCTAGGGATGGGAGGAGACGACCAACACCTCCTATTTGCCAAGAAGCTGCTGTAGAGGCAGCAAGGGGGCAGCTGCCAAGGAGGCAGCAGGGTGCTCCTGTGAATCCCAAGGTGCTCACAGGTGGGATCAGATACTTCTCTGAATATTGCAGTACAGATTTCATGCAGGAAACGTGCACGCACGCATATGTGTTTTACATAAAATATGTGTACGAAACATGTATTCCCCAGATGAACGCATGGAAAACACTAAGGAGTGCATATTTTATATTGATTTTTAAAAATGTGTATTTTATGTAAAAGTGCATACAATTTAACTATGGATTTTTCATGCATCCATATATATATGCAAAAACATAGGGCAGATCAGACCTGTGACTGGGCACCAGTGAGACTGACGCAGGCTGAAATTAGCTGCTCATTCCAGCCCTATAGGGATGGGAACCATATGTACCCTGCCTTGGGTTCCATGATGGAGGAAAAATAGAAGAAATGTAATTTATTTTTGGGGACGCGGGTGGCGCTGTGGGTAAAAGCCTCAGCGCCTAGGGCTTGCCGATCGAAAGGTCAGCGGTTCGAATCCCCGCGGCGGGGTGCGCTCCCGTCGTTCGGTCCCAGTGCCTGCCAACCTAGCAGTTCGAAAGCACTCCCGGGTGCAAGTAGATAAATAGGGACCACTTACTAGCGGGAAGGTAAACGGCGTTTCCGTGTGCAGCTCTGGCTCACCAGAGCAGCGATGTCATGCTGGCCACGTGACCCGGAAGTGTCTCCGGACAGCGCTGGCCCCCAGCCTCTTGAGTGAGATGGGCACACAACCCTAGAGTCTGTCAAGACTGGCCCGTATGGGCAGGGGTACCTTTACCTTAATTTATTTTTAAAATTTATGGGGCAATAGCAAGGTTCAGCAGGTGCCCTCGGTGAACTATGCACTAGAACTCTCATGAGCCCTATGGCGGTGTCATGAAGGGGGTGGTTAGATCTGGGGGGAGAGTGGGAGGAGCTCAGAGAGTTAGCACTGGAAAAACAAGGGGAGGGTCTCAGTGGGTTGCAGACCATTGAGTCAGATCCACAAGAGGTGTCCGATTCCAGAGAGGGACCCATCAGCTTAAGGGGCGAAGAATCAGATCCTGGGGAAGGCCTGAGTAGAGTATTAGGGGTATGTTCTTAACTATGCAAAATCACTTTCACAAAGTTTGAAAAAAAATCCAGAATCTACTAGGTAAAGGTAATGGGACCCCTGACCTTTAGGTCCAGTCGAGGCCGACTCTGGGGTTGCAGTGCTCATCTCACTTTATTGGCCGAGGGAGCCGGCGTACAGCTTCCGGGTCATGTGGCCAGCATGACTAAGCCGCTTCTGGCGAACCAGAGCAGCGCACGGAAACGGCGTTTACCTTCCCGCTGGAGTGGTACCTATTTATCTACTTGCACTTCGTGCTTTCGAACTGCTAGGTTGGCAGGAGCAGGGACTGGACAATGGGAGCTCACCCTGTCACGGGGATTCAAACCGCCAACCTTCTGATCAGCAAGCCCTAAGCTCTGTGGTTTAACCCCCAGCGCCACCCACGTCCCTCCAGAATCTATTAGGACCAACCAAAATACCGAAAGTGAGTGAGAGAAAACAGGTATTTTAAGTGACAATCTACCATCAGATATATCAGCACTGTAGCATAACTTATTTAAAAATCAATCAGAACTATGATTCACAATATGATATGCCTAAAATAGAAAATATGTTGCTTGGTTGATATTAAGACCTACAGTTCCCAGTACATTTAGCTTACAAAACTTGCTCTTAAAAACAAAAACGAAGCTGGCAAGGTTGAGTAGGAGTACAACATGATAAATATAACAAGCCCTGGGAGAGAAGGCTCGATCAATGGTAAAAAAAAAACTCAAGGCACTTGCCTGTGAGGGTGGAAGAGGGGAGGTTGATGCGAGCAGACCCGGGATACATCTTCAACCTCTCCTGCAAAATCTTGTCGACTGCCATCCGTAGTGCCGTGTTATCAGTAGAAGAGAAGAGAAACATCAGCACAACTTGTGCAATCACTCCACCTGTGTCTGGGCTGAAAGAGAACCAAAGCACACACAAAAACTAACCGATTGGTTTATGTCCACACTACACCTCTAAAGCACATTCAAAGCATTTCTCTCTCTTTCAAAAGAGTCTGTGCACTGTAATTTACCCCCTCAGGCCTCACCCACACCTCCATTTGCCCTGCCACTGCCCCCCAGAAAAACCCACTCTTTAGCGCTGAATGGGAACAAACGGCAATCACGGACTGCTGTTTGTTCTGATTTAGCACTAAAGAGTGGGCTTTCCATGAGAAAGTGGCAGGGCAAAGGCAAAACCACTCAGGCCAGTGCACGGACAATCCCTAGACATCTCACTGCATCTTGTGGGAGAGAAAACCATAGTTTAATATACTCTGTGAAGAAGTGCTTTCTTTTGTCTGTCCTGAGCGTTCAGCATCATTAGATGGCACCTGGTTCTTGTATTATGGGAGAGACAGAAAAACTTCTCCCTGTCCCCCTCAAGTACATCCATCCATTGGGTTCCCCCAATGGATGGATGTACTTGCTTCTGAATCCAATGCTTATTTCCTCTTAGTTCAATCTAACCCTTTCCCCAAGCTGTTCACCTTTTTGCTATGCACACACACACACACACCAAGCACCTTGTAAGTTGACCTTAGTAATCATTTGTTTTTAAATTAAAACATCCCGGTAAGTTCCTTTAAACTGATAACAAACAGCTCAAGGGAGGTGTGAGGTGCCTTCATGACTGTCACATGAACTCATTGCTGTGTACATCTTCACATTTGGCCAAGAGGAATGGGTTTTCCCTGATTAGTAAAGGTAAAGGGACCCCTGACCATTAGGTCCAGTTGTGACCGACTCTGGGGTTGCGCGCTCATCTCACTCTATAGGCCGAGGGAGCTGGCGTTTGTCCGCAGACAGCTTCCAGGTCATGTGGCCAGCATGACTAAGCCACTTCTGGCGAAACAGAGCAGCACACGGAAACACCGTTTACCTTTCCGCCGGAGCGGTACCTATTTATCTACTTGCACTTTGACGTGCTTTCGAACTGCTAGGTTGGTAGGAGCAGGGACCGAACAACGGGAGCTCACCCCATCGCGGGGATTTGAACCGCCGACCTTCTGATCGGCAAGCCCTAGGCTCTGTGGTTTAACTCACAGCGCCACCCGCATCCCTTTCCCTGATTAAGAGAGGGTTATATATCTGACTAAAACAGTGTAATTCCACAGCACGCTCACTGCTTAAATTATGTATATTTGGATGCATTCTACAGCATGTAACCATATTTCAGAGAACATACGGATTGCACACAAGGCAATACACCTATTGATGTACAATAAATTCCAGTCATAAATCATTTGCTTCAAGTCTTGAGACTGGAATGCTTTCTGAGGGGACGGCAACAATTTCTATAAAACAGTGGACAGTTATTTGCTGTATTCATTTGACAGATGGAGAGCTAAACCAAATGACATTATTTCCTAAAGCAAATGTAAGAGTAAGGACTTATATTCCCTGAGAGATCATCTTACACTTAAGCCACCAAGCAATTTCTCCTTCCCATATATATGCACATTGGGGCAGCATTTATGTATCACCATTAGAGCATTGAACTTTCTCAAATATGTATCAGCAAGTTGCCAGGGGAGCGAGTAGCTATCTCTGCATCGTATAATCAAGCTAGAGCTGTGATCTCCCGGAGACTGAGTGACATTGCCAGGCAAGAGGACATAGCCCAGGTAAAGCCAGGGATGTTCCTAGGGGACCAGATTTACCGGACCATACCAGCCCGCTACCTTGCAGAAATCTACTATGTGGAATACCGCAGACTTTTTACAGCGGCTAGATTAAATGTCCTTGACTCTGCGATATTGTGGGGAAGGTACAGGGGAGTACCATACGCCCAGAGAACCTGTCATTGTGCCATGGGTGTGGTTGAGTCCACCGAACACATTCTCTTGACTTGTCCTTCTTATGCAGAGCTTAGACAAAATTTTATAGACCCACTTCTATGTCAAATTAGCTTCCTATCCGGAGAAAACCAGGTTTTACACTTGCTGAATAATGTCACTAGAGCTATACCTTCCTTGGTGGCCAAATTTCTTTTTTTAGCTTTTAAGCGTTGTAAGACTATAATTGATTGTATTGATATGGGGCTATCTGTTTAGCTCATTTTAGTGTTGGCTAAGTTTTAAAAAATCTTTTTCGATGTTTTAACTGTGTACTGACAAATGTTCCTTTTGCTGACTGACAGTCGAATAAAAAGGTTGATTGATTGACTGCTATCTCTGCATATCACTATCAGATTTGGTATAGCAGCCTTTTCAATGACTTTTATTTCTGTTCATGCCCATCATGGTTAAATGTTATAGAAAAGAATAGCTGAACCCACTAATTGCTGCTGGACAGTATCAATGCACTTGTGAGGACAATGAGTAATCCCCAATGAAATTAATGAAGCTTGCACAGTACTCCGCTTAAAGACTGTCTCCTTGCGCCTCCTCCTCTGTTTTGGCTTATTCACCCCACCCAAAGGTGGTTGCAGCATGCAAATTTGTGAAACCACAAACTGTATTTGTGCCAGCACTGGATGATTCAGGTAGGAGGAGGAGAATAGCATCTGCTTCTGTTTACACACCCTCACCGAGGCAATTTTCAATGAAGCAAAATGGAAAGAGAAAAACACACAGGAAACAACAAGCTTTTATTGGACCAAGGCAACCCTTCCCATCAAGAATACTGATTGAGTATAACCTCAGAACGGGGGTGTTCAGAAACAAATCATTGAGCCATTACGAATTGAGCCCAGCCCACCTTCCAAATTCCAGGTGAGCCTGTCATGGCACAGTATTGGCCTTCTCATGTAATTTTTTTCTTCTACGCCATTCCCACACATTTCCAAAGTTATCAAAGGTAAGAAAGCAAACTAGCAGTTGAGAGAGCTTGCAAATGTTTCAGAGCTCAGAAACTCTCCTACAACTCATCACAAGTTTTTAAGTACAGTCATACCTGGGGTTACAGATGCTTCGGGTTGTGTGTTTTCGGGTTGCGCACCGCGAAGTGCCAGAATGCGCGAAGTACCCGGAAGTACCAGAATGCGTTACTTCTGGGTTTTGGCGCTCGCACATGCACAGAACCACCAAATCGCGCTTTGTGAATGCACAGAAGCATCAAATCACGACCCGCAAGTGCACAGATGCAGTGCTGCAGGTTGCGAACGCTGCAGGTTGCGAATGTGCCTCCCGCACGGATCGCGTTTGCGACCCGAGAGTCCACTGTACAGGAAAATGAGGCAGGACATAACTGGTAGACGAGAGGTCTAGCTCCCCAGCTTGAATCTTCTTGAGCTTTGTAGAAGTGGCAGAAAAAGCCTGACCTCTCCCCAAAGAAATGACCAGAAAGCCTCAGAAAGACCACTCCATTCTGAATCCGAATGGGCAAGTTTCGTTCATCAGTAACCATGAACACGGCTCCCCCCATTATAGAATAAATATGTTTCTTATGAGAGCAAAGTTTGTGCTTGGGAATCAGCTTTAGCATCTTAGCATTAAAAATGAGCTATCATAGAATCATAGAGTTGGAAGAAACCACAAGGGCCATTGAGTCCAACCCCCTGCCAAGCAGGAAACACCATCAGAGCACTCCTGACATATGGTTGTCAAGCCTCTGCTTAAAGACCTCCAAAGAAGGAGACTCCACCACACTGGTCATATGGTTTAGCTCACCACACCATCAGCAGGAGACCTGTTGACAGTTCCCCACACATTGGCTGGATAGCAAATAATGAATTGCATGTGCGCATTGTTGGCATCCATCTGTCTCAAGAGACAATGGAGTGTGCCTCCAGGGGAGAAGTCAAACCGCTGCATTAGCAGCACCAAAGTGACCTCCCCAGAGCACAGGCCTGGGCAGTGTGTATGACGGTCCTGAGCTGCCCAGTTGACAACCTTTCTGGTGTAGTCCAAAGGAAAGCAGAGCAAGATGTTTGGCACCAGCTTGGCTGCAGGAGTTGCCTGAAGGAGACATACAAGGTGCCATCCAACCGTCTTATGGACTCCACTCAAGATGTGTGTAGGGTTTACTCCATAGCCTTTTCTTCTCCCGAAGTTTTCCCGCAAGGCAGCGGAGTTTTAGGATCAGTTTTCCTTCTCCTGGATGAGCTGCCTTCCTGGGTTGACAAGACCCACCTCTCAAAATCATCTCAGAAAGAACTTCTCTGGCATTTAAGGTTGAGACTCCTTAGCGTAGTGATAAAGCGGGATATCAAATCCAAACTCGTCTTCTATTTAGGGATGCGGGTGGCTCTGTGGGTTAAACCACAGAGCCTAGGCCTTGCCAATCAGAAGGTCGGCGGTTCGAATCCCTGCGACGGGGTGAGCTCCCGTTGCTCGGCCCCTGCTCCTGCCAACCTAGCAGTTCGAAAGCACGAAGTGCAAGTAGATAAATAGGTATCACTCCAGCAGGAAGGTAAATGGCATTTCCATGCACTGCTCTGGTTCGTAGTCATGCTGGCCACATGACCCGGAAGCTGTATGCCGGCTCTCTTGGCCAATAAAGCGAGATGAGCGCCGCAACCCCAGAGTCATCCGCAACTGGACCTAACGGTCAGGGGTCCCTTTACTTTTACCTTTTACCAGCAGAATGCATCCCCATGGAGACAGTTCACATGTTCTGCTGGAAGTCATGGGAACCAACCCGTTGTAAAGCACAGTTCTGATTTTATGGAGTGTAAAATATGACTCCAAATATGTACTCCCAAAGGCGGATTTCTGTCCCATTGGCCATCATACTATTATATTAAATATTATGACTAAATCTACACACGAGTCATTATGTTATTGGCTGTTTAATGGGTATCATGCTGCACGTTCCCTCACCTCACCCCAAACCCGCCCTTTCTTCCTGTGCTGGACCAAACACACAAATTAAATTAGTCTGGAGACACACCCTATTCAAACACTGCAATACGCTGTCTCACCCTTTAATAACTCACTCTAAATAAAGATAAATATCGTAAAGATAAATATCGTAAAGATATATGCAATCACCCTTTCCTGGCAATATAATATTACCAACCGTTTACTCACATGATACAGTTAATCACCGAACTAACATTCCATTTCTGCTCTATATGCCACTGCAGAAAAGCGACTTGTATTGAGTAAAAACAATTCAAGAGAGAAGGGGAGAGGAAATATCAGCTGTGCGGAAAGAAGGCTGTATTTTTTCCTTCCTGTAATGTCACCTGGAGTACTGTGTCCAGTTCTGGGCACCACAGTTCAAGAAGGACACTGACAAACTGGAACGTGTCCAGAGGAGGGCAACCAAAATGGTCAAAGGCCTGGAAACGATGCCTTATGAGGAACGGCTAAGGGAGCTGGGCATGTTTAGCCTGGAGAAGAGGAGGTTAAGGGGTGATATGATAGCCATGTTCAAATATATAAAAGGATGTCATATAGAGGAGGGGGAAAGGTTGTTTTCTGCTGCTCCAGAGAAGCGGACACGGAGCAATGGATCCAAACTACAAGAAAGAAGATTCCACCTAAACATTAGGAAGAACTTCCTGACAGTAAGAGCTGTTTGACAGTGGAATTTGCTTCCAAGGAGTGTGGTGGAGTCTCCTTCTTTGGAGGTCTTTAAGCAGAGGCTTGACAACCATATGTCAGGAGTGCTCTGATGGTGGTTCCTGCTTGGCAGGGGGTTGGACTCGATGGCCCTTGTGGTCTCTTCCAACTCTATGATTCTATGAGGCTAGCTCCTTCTCAGGGATAAGATTCAGCAAATCTGTCATCCACTCAAAGATGTTGGCTGCATTGAATAAGTTAAAAAAGAAATACAGTGGTACCTCAGGTTAAGAACTTAATTCGTTCTGGAGGTCCCTACTTAGAGTACTGTAAAGCTGCTCCTTTTCCTTTTCTCCCTGATCTTTCAAACAGACAGAACCAGTGTGCACAAGCAAAAGTTGTAACACTTTGCTTCCCAAAGTGTGTGTTTTAGGCTGCAAATGTAGGGACACTAGGCGTGATCAGCGAGCAGGCAAGCAAAACCTAAAAGTTCTCTTTCTCTTTCTCTTTCTCTTTCTCTTTCTCCACCCCTCCTTTCCTTCACTCCAAGCTTTGCAAGCATTAGCTGATGGAAAGTGCTTGGTCATTCCTTCCTTTTCTTCAGATCAGGAGCGAGGAACCTTTTATGGCTGACGGACCAGATCCTTATCTCCCCACCCCAGGAGGGCCAAACTTGACAGGTGGGTAGCACCCACCTGTCAAGTCCCTTGATGTCCTGGTGGCATCAAGTGATGCTGCACTTTGACGCTCCAGCAGTTGGGACTTCAAAGTGTAGTGCATGGCTGTTTGAATGCCTTTTTCCAAACAGCCCCGTGCTGTTCTGTAAGCCTCCAGCTTAGGCTGAGCAAAGAGTGCAGTTTTGCTGACCGCTTTGCACAGGTGAAGAAGATTCCACCAATTTTGAACCCTCCCTCCCGCACATCAACTGATGTCCCCCTGATGGACAGGTGGGCGTGGTTTGAGGAAAATGGCCTCATGGGTCAGTTCGGACCCCCTGGCAGGCAAGGATTGGGTGGAAACCAGAAATTGCCCATCCCTGCTTTAGGTCAATGGCCAGTGCTGCTAGAATGGTACTGTCATCAAGTGAAAGAGAAAGCTAAAATAATCCCCACTATTCATTTGTCAGTCTACAGATGACCTCACATAGCTGCACGCTGCAGACTCGAGCAACAGCTGGTAAATCTAGGCTTGTACAATTAAAGTGGATTAAAGTGCTCTGTCGCCCTAAGGTGTTGCAATGACACCTTTCAAAAACATCCTTTAAAAAAAGACTTTTGGATGTTGTGGAAGCAGCAGGGAAATTCACCCGAGAGTGCTGAATGATTAGCAGGAAATTATAAACGCCCCACAAGCAAATCAATATGAGTACAGAGTGAACGTTCGTTGTTGCAGAGTCACAGAAGGTGGAATTGATTTCGAAGGGAAGGACTATTAAAAAAACAACAACTAATTGAGGAACAGTGCCATAAACTCACAGGAAGACAAATAAATGGGGGGGGGGCACAGCCTACTGAAGAAGTACAGCCAGACACCTTCTCAAAGCTGGCAACCATCGTTAAGTTGATCCTGTGCAGTCCATGGGGCGGGAGCATTCAGCCATTGCTTTCTTCACATGCCAAAGTCAAAGTCCCCAATGGCCACGGCTGACTGTGTTAATGCAAATGAAATCTACGCATTTCAATCCAGGACTGTGTCACCCGCAGGTGACACAGAAATGACCTGTCAAATATAGCTATTAAGGGCTTATGGAAAGTGCTCTGCCAATGCCCGCTAGGCTGCTGCTTTGAAAAGAAGGAACGAGGAAAGCAACACAGCCGTGCGTTCCTGGTATATGTTCAGTGGATTGGAGGTGCGGGGAGGGTCATGGGGAATTATGCTGCCAGTGTAAGGAACTCGGGAGTTTATAAACATCCGAGAATAAAACTGATTTTAATCTAAAGAGCTGCCAATTAAAATGCAGTGCCCAGATTCATGATCTGGAATGTAATGCACATTTAACTACATCCTCTACAGTAATACCTCATGTTACGTTTGCTTCATGTTATGTTCTTTCAGAAGTACCGGAAAGGGTTACTTCCAGGTTTCACCGCTCGCACATGTGCAGAAGCGCTAAATCGCTCTTCGAGCATGCGCACAAGCACCAAATCATGCCGCGCACCTGCGCAGATACGGCACTTCAGGTTGCGCTCTTTTCATGTTGTTTTCTGCGGCTCCAGAGAAGCGGACACGGAGCAATGGATCCAAACTACAAGAAAGAAGATTCCACCTAAACATTAGGAAGAACTTCCTGACAGTAAGAGCTGTTGGACAGTGGAATTTGCTGCCAAGGAGTGTGGTGGAGTCTCCTTCTTTGGAGGTCTTTAAGCAGAGGCTTGACCACCATATGTCAGGAGTGCTCTCATGGTGTTTCCTGCTTGGCAGGGGGTTGGACTCGATGGCCCTTGTGGTCTCTTCCAACTCAATGATTCTATGATTCTATGATTCTATTATTGCGAACAGGCCTCCGGAACGGATCCCGTTCACAACCAGAGGTACCACTGTATTACTTAAGAATATCCCAGCAACCACTAAGGGCTGCTTTGCATATTACACGGACGAAAAGCTGTGTTGCCACAGAGAGCCTGTCTCTGGCCACAAAGTCTATGTAGCACATATTTGCTACCTCCAGATAGGACAATACAATACAAATACCTTTACTGGCATTACAAGTTAAGACATTTCAAATCCCTGGGATAAATTTAAAAGGGACAGGAGTGAGGCTGTTGAGGGTCACAAGGACATGTTTACACCGAACAAATATCTAAAAGTTTTGAACACATTTCGAACTACTGTCAAAAGAAACTGCCCAACTGGCAGCTTTGGGGAAATGTGTAAATACTTTGGTCTTGGAAATTAAAAATGTTCATCTGTGTTACAGCACAAACTGGAAAAACTAGGTACCTCTCAGGAATAATACGTCAAGAGGAGAGGTTGCAATGATGAGGTTCATATGGGCTGAACAGGGAGGAGGCATAGGGTAAATTCCCCAGCTGAAATATCACCTATGTTATCAACCTGCTAGGTGGCTTCAGTGTCAAACTAGGTGTGACGGAGAAGCTCTGTGTTATCGCACTCACCAGCATTACATGTGGCTTGTGAAGCGGTCTTTTACAAATTATTGCAGAAAGGAGCGTAAGCTTTCCAGTCTGGTACACTAACGCAAGTTCATAGAATCATAGAATCATAGAGTTGGAATAGACCACAAGGGCCATCGAGTCCAACCCCCTGCCAAGCAGGAAACACCATCAGAGCACTCCTGACATATGGTTGTCAAGCCTCTGCTTAAAGACCTCCAAAGAAGGAGACTCCACCACACTCCTTGGCAGCAAATTCCACTGTCGAACAGCTCTTACTGTCAGGACGCTCTTCCTAATGTTTAGGTGGAATCTTCTTTCTTGTAGTTTGGATCCATTGCTCTGTGTCCGCTTCTCTGGAGCAGCAGAAAACAACCTTTCTCCCTCCTCTATGTGACATCCTTTTATATATTTGAACATGGCTATCATATCACCCCTTAACCTCCTCTTCTCCAGGCTAAACATGCCCAGCTCCCTTAGCTGTTCCTCATAAGGCATCGTTTCCAGGCCTTTGACCATTTTGGTTGCCCTCCTCTGGACACGTTCCAGTTTGTCAGTGTCCTTCTTGAACTGTGGTGCCCAGAACTGGACACAGTACGCCTGGTGAGGTCTGACCAGAGCAGAATACAGTGGCACTATTACTTCCCTTGATCTAGATGCTAAGTCATTTCATTTCCAAGGCAAATAATTTCCAAAGGTACCTAAAGCTGACAGTTGTTACAGTGCAGAGACATCTAAGGCCCTGCTGGTGTGGGATCATGCAGAAAGATGCCATTCAAAGTGGATCCAGACGAGCAGTTTATAACCTTTCTACCTCGCATCTGTACGATTCAGAGAGCCAATTCAGATGAAAAGGACGCTGGGATGAGCTACCTTGGCCCAACATACTGTGGTCACCTGTACCATTCTGCTAAGTGGTGTAGAGAACTGTATCAGGAGCAGCTTGGTGGAATCCAGGCAACCAACTTAGAAGAAGAAGAGGAAGAGTTTGGATTTGATATCCCGCTTTATCACTACCCAAAGGAGTCTCAAAGCGGTTAACATTCTCCTTTTCCCTTCCTCCTCCATAACAAACACTCTGTGAGGTGAGTGGGGCTGAGAGACTTCAAAGAAGTGTGACTGGCCCAAGGTCACCCAGCAGCTGCATGTGGAGGAGCGGAGACGCGAACCCAGTTCCCCAGATTACGAGACTACCGCTCTTAACCACTACACCACACTGGCTCTGCATCTTCGCTGGCTGCCCCACTGATGAAGGCCTGATGCACCCCCCATCCCCATCCATTAGTTAGTCACACACACACACACACATACACACTGGCAAATCCACCTGCTGGCTGAGTCACAGGAGAATCACAGAATTGTAGAGTTGGAAGAGGCCCTGCCTCCATTCCCCTGCAATACAGAGGAGGGAAGATTTTTACCATGTCTTTGGACCGTGGTTTTACATACCTCACTTTGACAAGCCGTGAGCCTCTATATTTAGGCCTTAAAATGGAATTGTGAAATGTCTCGTACATCTGTTGGGAGAAAGCAAAAGTGTTCTTTTAGCAAAGAGAACTTAGGGTCGTCCGAGGAACACCTGCTCATACTAGATCTACAGCGGCACATTGCAGAGGTATCCTCCGCATAGCTGTCAGCTTACAGATTTGAAAATAAGGGGCCAGCAACCTCGAAAATAAGGGATCAGCAGCCAAAATAAGGAATTTTCCAAGCACAGGTATGTTCAACTTCTGAGCCCCTCCGAGCCAAAGGCAGAAAGCCCAGCCAGCAGCCAAACGAAGCCTCAAGCGGTGGTCCCCACAGCGCAGCAACCCGGCAAAGGGGATGCAGCAAGGGAAACCACCGTCACCTCTCCGCTGGGAAGCGCTGAGCAAAGGCGAGTCCCAAGGCAACGCGGCCGATTTGATCGGCACAAGGCATGCAAGCTCGACCCCCCAGTCGTTCTTAGACTCCTTATTGGGTGAGCAATGCAGCCAAGCAACACAGTTGGAAACTCCCTCCTCCCTGGCCGGCAGGGAGGGAGGGAGAGGAGCTGCTTCCTTTGAAACCCGGGAAATTTAAGGGATATCATCAATAAGGGACAGCAGCAGGACACAGCGCTGAGATAAGGGACTTTCCCGCCAAATAAGGGACGGTTGACAGCTATGATCCTTTGTGATGCAGAAAGAACCATTTCCGTTCAGCTGAATCCAATTCAGCTGCCGTAGCACAAAGCAAGAGCTTGCGACATGATCAGCTGCCTTGCTCATCTTCATTTGTTTCTCAGAACCCCAAGCACTATTAAGAAGTAATTTTAGGAAGGCTACATTTCCCGCGTGATTTAAGTATTTAAACCGTGCAACCCTATGCGTGCCTACTCAGAAGTCATGAATTAGATGGAGCTTTCTCCCATTGCGAGCGTGTAGCCTTGCAACTGGGCTGAGGATTCCTGAGATGGATGGGTTGAAAAGGAGTGAAAGGATTGATTGTCCACTGCTTTCAAAGTGCTGCCATCTCACAGTGGCCCAGCTGGGAGGTAGGGGAACAAAACTTATTTCTCCCCGCCCGCAGCAGATTTCCATTTTGTAAAATCAATTTGGGTGAGGTGTAGATGATGCTAGTATCAGTGGCGTAGCGTGGGTTGTCAGCACCCAGGGCAAGGCAAGTAATTTGCGCCCCCCCGCCCCCCGCTGCACTGTCCCTCCCCCAGATAGTCCCTCACTCTCCACACCGCACCGCACGCCTGGCACCCTCCCCTCCACAGTGGGCGGCGACCCGGCGGCTCGGATCGGATTCGCACAGCCAGCACTGCAGTGAGAGAGAGTGAGTGAGCCAGGTAGGGGCAGAGAGCTGCAAGTGCGAGCGCACCCCCCCAGATGTTGCGCCCGGTGCGGCCGGCCCCCCCTGCACCCCCCACGCTACGCCACTGGCTAGTATAGCTGGTGAACCTGATCCTGGGGATTTACAGAATGAAGAATTTACAGAAGAAGAATGAAGGGGTTTTAGATTGTCTCTGCTCCATCCCCAGAACGCCCCATTTCAGGGATGACTGGTTGCTGTCAACAAAAATACTATTAATGCTAAATTGGTGCCCATAGAACTTTTCACAGTTATAGCAAGGGCCTCTCTGAAATATGCATCCCATGCTAATGAAGATCTTCTCTTTCTGCAGAAAGGCATCTCCACCCCATCCTAGCCCTTTCCAGCGAGCAAATGTGAGGGTTAAGATTGCTCTGTAAATCACCCACTAGCCTCAAAGCCATGGGTAGGCAAACTAAGGCCCGGGGGCTGGATCTGGCCCAATCACCTTCTAAATCTGGCCCACGGACGGTCCGGGAATCAGCGTGCTTTAACATGAGTAGAATGTGTCCTTTTATTTAAAATGCATCTCTGGGTTATTTGTGGGGCATAGGAATTTGTTCTTTCCCCCCAAAAAAATATAGTCTGGCCCCCCACAAGGTCTGAGGGACAGGTCTGCTGAATAAGTTTGCTGACCCCTGCACAAAGCTATCCATCTCAGACAGCGTTTGACCCCAGTTCTCTAGAACTGAAATTCTCTTTGCTAGACTGGAATGTCTTCTTGCGTAATTTGTATCCAAAAAGTCTTTTGCAAATGTTCTACCACTTCCTAAGAATGCATTTTCATTCGTAGCATCTTGCCATTTGTTTTCTAACCATAAGAAGAAGCCTGCCTGTATTTTAGACATGTCCAGTTTTATTTGTCTTTTATTCTGTTAACTTGCTTTGCGACTTCTGTATAAAGTGATTTAACAAATGCAAATAACAACAATCAATTCATACTATCTGTAAATTTAGTAGACTTGAATTACAAAACTCTTCAAACACTTTATAACTGAAAGGTAGCCTTACGGACCCATATGAAAATGAAAATATTTCCTGTGCGGTTTTATTACTTTTCAATGACTTGTTATATTTATAAAGCATCCTGCTTTATAGGAGCTCAAGGTAGTGTGCATGCAGGCTTACTCTGTTTTGTTGTACAAAGTTTCAGTGGCGTAGCGTGGGTTGTCAGCACCCGGGGCCAGGCACGTAATTTGCGCCCCCTAACCCGGGGCAAGGCAAGTAATTTGCGCCCCCCCCCCCGCTGCACTGTCCCTCCCCCAGATAGTCCCTCGCTCTCTCTCCGCACCGCACGCCTGGCACCCCCCCCCACAGTGGGTGGCGACCCGGCAGCTCGGATCGGATTCGCACAGCCAGCACTGCAGTGAGAGAGAGTGAGTGAGCCAGGTAGGAGCAGAGAGCTGCGAGTGCGAGCGCCCTCCCCGATGTTGTGCCCCGTGCGGCCGGCCCCCCCTGCACCCCCCATGCTACGCCACTGCAAAGTTTGTTTTTCTGGTATTAATTATCATGAAATGGTTAAAGCAAAATTTCGTATCAAAGGAAAACTTCAGAGCACAACCCTGCGCATGTTTACTTGGAAGCAAGTTCTACCAGGTTCAGTGGAACTTATGGGGTAGGCAACCTAAGGCCCGTAGGCCAGATCCGGCCCAATCACCTTCTCAATCCAGCCCGCAGACGGTTCGGGCATCAGCATGTTTTTACATGAGTGTGCCCTTTTATTTAAAATGCATCTCTGGGTTATTTGTGGGGCTTGCCTGGTGTTTTTCCATGAGTAGAATGTGTGCTTTTATTTAAAATGCATCTCTGGGGCATAGGAATTCATTCATTTATTTTTTCAAAATATCATGCAGCCCACCACATGGTCTGAGGGACAGTAGATCTTGTGGGGGGGTGATGGTGCAGAACCTCAGTTAGTTAATTATTTTTTATTGATTTACTTGATGGGGGCAGCTGCCCCCCTTGGCTGCGCCCCTGCTTTTGACAAAGATTCATGTAATGGTTCTAGGGATTGCTTGTGCGTAAGTTGCCTTTACTCATGGCTAGCTTGCATGGTTGAACCCTTTCTGACAGGACAGCCCTCTATTCCGTGGCTGCCTCAGTCGCTGGCAGAATCCGTCAGTGGGCGTTTCTTAAACCGCTTCCAACATAAAAACTGTTTGATGCCCAGTCTCCTCCCCCGTTGCCTGCGCGAAAGCTTTCTGCGCAGGGTGGGTGTGGGCAAAGGAGCACATGTCCCCTCTCCGCTGGTCTCCTCTCCGATTCCTCTATCTCCTCCCCTTCTCCACTGGTGTTACACTGATTACCTTCCCCAGCGGATGGGCTATCCCTCCTCCTACTAGGACCCTCTCCACCATCGTCCGGGAGCCCCCTCACCGCCTCCCGCTCCGATGGCAGTTCCCTGACAATTCAGTTTCCTCCTCCCAATGCAAATATCCAGGATGTCCTGGTCTGCAGAAAGGAGATAATAGCGCTTCCCTACTTAACAGTGTGCTGCAAGACTCCTAACAGTGAGGCAATGCAGTTTCTGGTACAGAAATGTTATTGCTGTTACTATGGTTTAATGGCCACCTGAGCAGCGGCTCAAGGCTTTGGAATGTTAGATGGAGACACGACTTGCTTGGTAGCTGAGATGCTGAGATAAATTGCTGGTGAGTCATCCCAGGTGTCTTCTCAATGTATTCTTATCACATACCACAGCAGTTCATCATCTCGGTTTCATCTCAAATTGCGCAGCATCCCTATCAACATAGGGATCATCCACACTCATTTTCCTCCGGACTTTCTAGGCACAGCTTTGCACTTTTCCAGTCTTTACCCGAGTACTATTTTATTTTATTTGCCCCTCCACCTTCCCTGTGAAAACCCCACTAGCATAGCTAGGGGGCAGGGCGGCTGACCGCACCGGGCAACACTTATTTTGGAGGGTGGAACCACACAGCTCTACCCCTGGGTCAAGTCTGGCCTGGAGAGGAGAGTCAATTCTCTGCCCCTCTCATCGGCCGAGCGACAACCACAAGGATGCTGCTGAGGTAGCTTTCTCGCACCCATCTGCAGTTCCACTCTCCATTCTTTAATGCTTTCTGCAATCAGCAGAAAACCCAAATTGCTGTTTGTTCTGATTCAGCATCAAAGAGTGGATTTTCCTGGGGAAAGTGAAAGAGGTGGGAAAAGTGCTCAGACACAGACCAGGAAAGTGCAGGCTTGGGCCTAGAAAGCACTGTGTGTGTATGAGCCCATAGATGAACCAGGATGCCACCTATATATATATGTCCTGTCACATAATCTCATACAAAGGCGATTTTTTTCCCTTACTGAGCCATTTCGCTGCTTTCCATACAGGGCTGCATTTTCCCCCCTCTCTTTTTTATATTTCCCTAATAATTGTGACATTTGTTTTTCTTTAGGGCTCAGCACCATTCTCCCTTACACAATTGCAGGACCATCTCTCTAGAAGTCAATAGGGAGAATATCGGAAATAATAACAACAACAACAACAACAACAACAACAATTATTATTATTATTGTTATTATTATTATTATTATTATTATTATTATCAATATTAATATTAATACCCTGCCCATCTGGCTTGGTTTCCCCAGCCACTCTTTGCAAGATGTGGGGGAAACTACTCAGATAGCCTATTCAGAAAGATACTATGACCGATGGCATCAAAAGCTTCCAAGAAGTTGAAAATAATAAATAAGGGTTCACCCGTTCTGTCTTCCTATCAACAGATCCAATGTCACAGAGTGATCAAGGCAATGTCAGGCCCAGAACTGAAATTGAAATCATATGAAATGAATCCTAGACATGGCCAGATATCACCTCTTTATTAGAGTAACAAGCCACAGTGGACAAGGATGCTCAAGGACGCTTGATGGTCGGCTAGATATAACCAAAGATCTTGTCCCCACCCTCAGAATACCTTTAAAATATCCATAAAAACTGGACCTGATAGGCACCTGAGCACCTCCACTGATTAAACTGCAGAGAGTCCAGATCATGGCAATTGGGAGCAAATTTACCAAACATTCCACAGCATCTCTCCCCAGGCCAAATTGCACGAGGCCATGGACTGGACTGTTGTCAGGACAGCTGACAATGAGAAGACGCAATGGTGAAAATAAATCCTTCTTTGATACCAGCATTTCCACTGAGTAGGCTCCATAATGAGCTCACCTCTTAACGCACTTAACTGAACTCGTCACCAGTCTTCATCTCCTTTCTAACCATTGCACTGCAACATATCAATCACTTGGGTCATCTTCATATCCACAGAGCCATACATCACTTGGGTCATCTCCATATCCACAGAGCAACTAGGGATTTGACAGGAGCACCACAGCAGGAAGTTCACCAGAGGATTCATTACACTCCAAGGGCGGACCATTGTAATAGTTCCCCACCCGTGCAGGGGAGTAGAGCTGTGGAAAGTCTAAAGTTAAACAGGAAGTTTTCTGGCCTTTACACATTAAAAGACCAACCAAGAGGCTCTTTTAAGAATTTGTGTAAAAAGTAAAGGGACCCCTGACCATTAGGTCCAGTCGTGACCGACTCTGGGGTTGCGGTGCTCATCTCACTTTATTGGCCAAGGGAGCCGGCGTACAGCTTCCGGGTCATGTGGCCAGCATGACTAAGCCGCTTCTGGCGAACCAGAGCAGCGCATGGAAACGCCGTTTACCTTCCTGCTGGAGTGGTACCTATTTATCTACTTGCATTTTGACGTGCTCTCGAACTGCTAGGTTGGCAGGAGCTGGGACCGAGCAATGGGAGCTCACTCCGTCGCGGGGATTCGAACCGCCGACCTTCTGATCGGCAAGCCCTAGGCTCTGTGTTGTGTTAAAAAAATCATCAGTCATGTTGCCCATCACCATCTCTGCTTCCCCAAGTCTGCAGAGTGCATTATTTTGATCATTTTAGGAAAGTATTAATCAGTTGTTTTATTCTTGCTGCTCCAAAATTAGTTTCCTGTTCAAATTCTCTGACACACGCAATTACTTTATCACTCTCTTTCATGTCTTTCTTCTTTCTATCCAAGATGAAGAAGACTTTTCATGCCCTCGTAATTTTAATTGCCTTTGTTTGTTCTTCTTCTAATCTTAACATATCCATTTCAAAGCAGCGCAACAAGAACTGCAGCTTTATTCGAGGTGTGGCAAACACAATTAACTTACACAGGTTATTGTGCCAGTACTGTCACTCTTGTATAAGTCAGTTAAGTTTGCAAGTACAATGCAAGTATTGGTTCTATTAAAAGTATTTCCTAGTCACATAAAAGTCCCAAGGTGGTGCTTTGTTTTTCAGTAGGTGATTAGTGTTTTCTCAGGGGAACCATCTACTGCAACTCAATTTTTTTTTCTGTGTGGCAACAGTAAACGCAAAATACATCCCTATTTAGGTATGTGAGGAAAACCCTCTTCCCCACCAGCCATGATGCTTCAGGTCTGCTACTGACTTCCTATATAGCCATGCTGGTGGTTTAAAGTGCAATAGGGGTAAGAATAGGGAGTTGAATCACACTCCCACCAACCTGTAACTTCCCAACAACCTTTTTTTTTTAGTTCATTCATTCATTCTCTCTCTCTCTCTCTCTCTCTCCCCATACACCCGCTCCTGATGGGACTCAATGACCTGCAATAATTCTTGCCGAGAGAACAACCAAGTTTTAAAACAGTGCATTTGGGGCAGAAAACCAGAGATGGAGGTGAGTTCTCCTTCTCAGCTGTGCAAACTGGCCTTGAAGCTCCTCCACCCTCAACTTTATAGGGAATTGACAGCAGCCCCATATCCGGAGCTATGAGGAAAGGGCCATTGTAAGTCAATACGGAACTACAAAAACCTAGCGTAATGCAACAAGTGTCTGATATCATGAGTACAATTGGTGCTGTTCATTTATTAATTTAAATTTAATTGGATTTTAAGTGCTGGTTACCCAAGTGCTCATCTAGGTCACAGACTTAATTGGCTTCTGATGGGTCCCAATCCAAATAGATAGGTTGTATCTGTACAGTATGGCATTATCTGACTAAACGAAGTCTAACTTCACAAACACAACACCACAACCTCATTAGTGGTAGTAATAATGTTTCTTCCAAATAACTGGGGAATGTTAATAACGTAGACGGGGAAATGAGTCATTCTGAATTCCTTCTCAAAAGTAGCATCTGAGAAGACTACTGTAATGGGATGGTAGAGATAATATCACCCACTTGTTCCTTATTCCTTATTCATTAAAATGCAGTTCTGTTCTCCTTGGGAATTGGATCACAGAGTTTCCTAGTGATTTTTTTAAATTTTTAATTAAAATTAAATTAAAATTTAAAAAGTTAATAGACATACTGTGCTCTTTTGAAGTGACAACTCAAAGAGTTTAAACATAAAGCAGTTTAAATATGAAAGCTTGCTTTTGAGGTTTGTGAAGCTAAGAGATATATAAATCTGTCTTGGCGTAGTATCAGCAAACCAGGGAGAAAATATTTTCTTGTAACCTTACTATGAGCTCTCTGTTGCTTCAATGGTTACTTCTATCTTTTGATATCATTAGGTGGTGCATAGGTTAGGATCCAAAACTGTGTTGGGAAAACTGTAGGAGAAGAAGAGATAGCCTTTAATATTAACCTATGTTTGAATTACTAAAATGAGGTTTGTCAGAGCTCCACCTGTTTGTAAGTTCAAGGTCAGAGCAGGCAGGTGTCTCCCCAAGCTGGATGAATGAGCAGTAAAGTACTTTGAGGGTTCCCCCTCCCCCACACGCAATCAGGAGGCATATAAATTTGATGAAATAATTAACAATAAAAAACCCGGCAAATGCAATTCAATGTAAGCAAGTGCAAAACATTCTACAGTGGTGCCTCGCAAGATGGAAAACCCGCTAGACGAAAGGGTTTTCCGTTTTTCAATGTGCTTCGCAGGACGAATTTCCCTATGAGCTTGCTTCGCAAGACGAAAATGTCTTGCGAGTCTTGAGATTTTTTTTCGCTCCCCATCCCCTTTTTCTAAGCCGCTAAGCCGCTAATAGCCTTTTAGCAGCTAATCCGCTAATCCCTTAAGCCTTCAATAGCCGCTAATAGCCGCTAAACCGCTAATAGCGCTAATCTGCTAAGCCACTAATAGGGTTGCTTCGCAAGACGAAAAAACCGCTAGACAAAGAGACTCGCGGAACGAATTAATTTCGTCTTGCAAGGCACCACTGTAATTTCACATATCTTCTCATGGGGTCTGAACAGGGGCTGGCTGACCAGGAAGAAGACCTTGGGATCAGAGGGATAAGCTTGATAACTTGATAGCCACCCAAAACTGTCAGATGGGCAGGGTACAAATAATAACTGATGGTGAAGATCTTGACCCAATGTGCTTGAGCTGTGAAATATGTGAATGCTGTGCCTAGGGATCATGAGGGGAAAGACAGAAAATAAAACTACCAATATAATACAGCTGTTATATATCTGTGGTGCAGCTCCTAGGACTTTGGGAAACTGATCCTTCGGTGGAAGGCGAAAATGTTTAAAGTGGCTCATGGAGCTGAAGAAATGGAATTACACCCACTCCCTGCTAATGTCAAAGATTTGGGACCACCCCCAAAAAACATTGAATAAGCAAACAGTCATGGTGGGCATGCTGGCTCCATGTTAGACCCAAATTGGGCCTCTGAAGCCTTGTCTGAATTGGCCCGTAATGACTACAAGCTACAAGTGCTCAAATTTTCTCTTGTACACAACTATTAAAGGTGTGGGTGTCCTGTCCTCTTTGTCACCTGGTCACCCTTCAAATCCTGGTAACGTCCAACAAGAAGAAGCACCCTTCTTTAACATTTGCATTTTATTTATATTATTTACTCTGCTCTATATTATTCCACTAGGGACATGGGTGGTGCTGTGGGTTAAACCACAGAGCCTAGGACTTGCCGATCAGAAGGTCGGCGGTTCGAATCCCTGCGACGGGGTGAGCTCCCGTTGCTCGGTCCCTGCTCCTGCCAACCTAGCAGTTCAAAAGCACGTCAAAGTGCAAGTAGATAAATAGGTACCACTCCGGCAGGAAGGTAAACAGCATTTCTGTGCGCTGCTCTGCTTCGCCAGAAGCGGCTTAGTCATGCTGGCCACATGACCTGGAAGCTGTACACCGGCTCCCTTGGTCAGTAAAGCGAGATGAGTGCCACAACCCCAGAGTCAGCCACAACTGGACCTAATGGTCAGGGGTCCCTTTACCTTTACTATTCCACTAACTCAATTCTGTACACAGGGCACGAATGACATTGGTCGACAAAAGAGATCGACATATGTTCACACATCTGGCCAGCTCCTTCTTGCAGGACATTACCAGGATTTTATCGGGGAAATCAACCATGTGAGTTGCACCTGCGCATGAAAGACTGTATGCATGTAGGCACCATGCAGTCAGCTATCTTGTGGGAATGGTGAATCATGGCCAGAACAGCAACACACAGGGAGACTGCTGGCTAAAGTCTCTATAAAGTATTGACCAAACTTGTCTAAGACTACTGAAAACAAGTGATGAGCTGCCATACTAGGGCAGCTCATCACTTGTGTGCAACTTAAATTTTGGGGTGAGTTTAAGGGCTGAAACTTAAATTTTGCTAATTTCTTCAGTGACAGGCCTTAAAAATATGTTTTTGCGAGTGCTGAATTCAAAACTTTCATGATTGGGCAAGTTTAGTTTTATGATGAAGAAGCCCACAAACCGCTTTCGGAAAACCAAAGGATTTTGATTTTACCTTCTGAAAATGTCAGGTAATGCTTAATAATAATAATAATAATAATAAGGTACAACTGCATTTGTAATTTTTTTCTGTGCAATTTTACACACATTTTACTAAACAACCAAAACTAAGTTATATTAATATAACCCAAATCTCTTTTGAATTCCTAAGTCGTTCCAACTTTTTAGCACCCCTCATATTTTGGGAAGTTGAAAATTGAAAAATCCAGCACGCCCTACTGCCATTTGCAAACCAGCCCTTAGAGAAACAGGACTTGGGAGTTTCATCTAATGCAAGATCTGAGAGAGATGAAGGCTATATGCATGCTTAAATGGGAGTGAGCCCAACTGGAGACAGGGACAATAATAATTCCCAGTACACATGCACAGGACTGAGCTTATGAGGTCTAGTTTCACAACATTCTCTCTACTCCTTGAGAGAAGGATCTCAGGTGATAAGGAAATAATTATCCAGGTCAAGAAGATTTATAGCAAGAGTACCTGTGACATTAAACATATTTGTGCTGCCTTTAAAAATGCAAATAAAATCAGAGTCGGGAGGAGGAATATACCATATTTTCCGCTCTATAAGACGCACCAGACCACAAGACGCACCTAGTTTTTGGAGGAGGAAAACAAGAAAAAAAAGTTCTGAATCTCAGAAGCCAGAACAGCAAGAGGGATCGCTGCGCAGTGAAAGCAGCAATCCCTCTTTCTGTTCTGGCTTCTGGGATAGCTGCACAGCCTGCATTCGCTCCATAAGACGCACACACATATCCCCTTACTTTTTAGGAGGGAAAGTGAGTCTTATAGAGCAAAAAATACGGTAATTATTGGAGCACCGAAGCCACGGTGGTGGTGATTTAAACCTTTCATTCCCCTGCTGGAGCCCTGATGAATATATCTGTTCTGTGGAGCTGGTATTTTCTTTTTGGGAAATCCACTGGATTTCTCCAGAAGAAAATGCCACTTTCAGAGAACGTTTTTTTCCTCCCTCAGGACTGCAGCAATGAAAGAAATGCTTTTTATGCTCCAATAAGTATCAGCTTCCAACCTCCCAGCTATGTTCCCGTTTCTTAAAAGCAACAACCCTGTCCATCAAGGGCAGAGACACATTTGATAGCATGTCTCGTTTGGTCCTCACATATGCAACATGCGCCACTTGAGTAGGAATTAGAGGAGACAGCCATTGTTAACCTCAGAGAATTCGAATGATTAGGAAATGAGAAAGTTTTTTGTTTGTCACTGACTCCTTCCCTTGACTCAGCTCCACCTAAGGAGCACGTTTTCCAGATTTTCCGGATGTTACCGGCAGCTGATTGGTACACATAGCTAATCATCCTTCCGGCAGGAATCTTGACATTCCTGCACCTTTGTCATCGTAGGGAAAGCATCATCCACTCTCTATGTTTAGGTGCTCAGTGGGAAAGTCTGGCACTTAGATACAGTGGTACCCCGCAACACGAATGCCTCGGAAGACGAAAAACCCGCTAGACGAAAGAGTTTTTCGTTTTCTGAGGTGCTTCGCAAGACGGATTTTCCTAAGGGCTTGCTTCGCTAGACGAAACGGCCCTGCCTCTCCTGTCATGGCGATGGTCACTGCACGCACGCACGCTCGCTTCCCCGCTCCTCCAGCTCCCTCCCACCTGACGGCTCCTCCGGCTCCCTCCCACCTTCTGGCTGACCTTCCGGCTGCCTCGTGCCGCTGCCCACCGCCCTCGCGCGCTCCCCTCAGGAACCGTTGCCGCCAGCAGCCAGCGTTGCAGCCGGAGTCGCGCTCCTGAGCCCCGCCGCCCTCCAGCAGCCGCGTCGCGCGGTGGCCACAACGCGCGGGTGAGTCCGAGGTACCGGCTGCAGCAGCTGTCCTGCTTCTCCCCGCTCCTCCCTGCCGTTGTTAGTGTTTAACTGCAGTGGTGCTTCGCAAGACGAAAACACTCGCTCAACGAAAAAACTCGCGGAACGAATTAATTTCGTCTTGCGAGGCACCACTGTATATGGCCTGCCGCTCCCACAGAAGGCATTCAAATTTAGGTGGGTCGCATTTAGGTCATATGTCATTATTGCCCACAGTGCCAGATTTATGTATAAGCTAAACAAGCTATAGCTTAGGGCCCCACTCTCTTGGGGGCCCCCCAAAAAATTAAAGGGAAAAAAACTGGATGTACATTTCCAAAATATAAGATTAAAAAACCCAAATAAAATAAAACCTACATACAGCAACAGTGTTTTGTGCTGCGTAGGCTCCTTTAATATAAGCAATGGGCCCCACCTGCTAGCCTGCTCCCTAAAATATCACTGGTTTGCTCATTTCTATATACAGTAATACCTCGGGTTGAAGTAGCTTCGGGATAAGTAATTTCGGGTTGCGCGCTGTGGCGACTCAGAAGTAATGGAACGTGTTACTTCCGGGTTTTGCAGCTCACGCATGTGCAGTGTCAAAATGATGTCACGCGCATGCACAGAACTGGCAAATCATGACCCGCAGATGCATGGACGCAGGTCGTGTTCACTTCTGGATGTGAACGGGGCTCCAGAATGGATCCCGTTTGCATCCAGAGGTACCACTGTATAGGGTGCCTACATTCTGCATGTGCAGATGGCTTTAAATACCTATTAGGTCCAGAAATTGCCACATAGCATATATTCAACACAAAAAGCAGCGGCAATTTGTTGTTGATAAAGGACAGCTGGACATATAAAGGGCCCCATTACCTCCAGTAGCTCAGGGCCTCATCAAACCTAAATCCAGCCCTGATCGCTCAGGATCACTTATCGCCCCCAGACTATTTACTGTCACAGATTATTGCTATATAATGGTGCCATGGACCTCTGTTATGCACACCAAAGGTACAAATCTCTTCTATTATTATTATTATTTTTAAAGTTTGGGGGTGTCTACTTAGTCATAGAATTGTAGAGTTGGAAGAAACCACTAGGCTCATCTAGTCCAACGCCCCTGCAAAATGTGGATAATGTTGATACATACACCGATATAACCACAACGCATGTCCTTAAAATACACTGCCTTTTTACAATCTTGAATATATCCAATAGCAGGTTTCTTCCATCTTCGTTCCCTGTATGCCGCCACAAGCCTACCCAAATTGTGCTTCCGGTCCTATTGTTTTCACCTCAGCCATTGACTCACTAAACAGCCTGAGGAGTCAAGCTTCTCTTCTCTCACTCTCAATCTTTCCCCACAATCTGCACTATGGAATTAATAATCCTGGCCTACCTTATGGGCTGTTGTAGGGGTAGAAAAAACGTTTGAATGCTTCCACCAAGTGTGGGTTTGTGGTCTGGTCAGACTTCACCTGGAGTACTGTGTCCAGTTCTGGGCACCACAGTTCAAGAAGGACACTGACAAACTGGAACGTGTCCAGAGGAGGGAAACCAAAATGGTCAAAGGCCTGGAAACGATGCCTTATGAGGAACAGCTAAGGGAGCTGGGCATGTTTAGCCTGAAGAAGAGGAGGTTAAGGGGTGATATGATAGTCATGTTCAAATATATAAAAGGATGTCACATAGAGGAGGGAGAAAGGTTGTTTTCTGCTGCTCCAGAGAAGCGGACACAGAGCAATGGATCCAGACTACAAGAAAGAAGATTCCACCTAAACATTAGGAAGAACTTCCTGACAGTAAGAGCTGTTCAACAGTGGAATTTGCTGCCAAGGAGTGTGGTGGAGTCTCCTTCTTTGGAGGTCTTTAAGCAGAGGCTTGACAACCATATGTCAGGAGTGCTCTGATGGTTTTTCCTGCTTGGCGGGCGGTTGGACTCGATGGCCCTTGTGGTCTCTTCCAACTCTATGATTCTATGATATACAAAAATAGTCTTTGAGGAAAAGGCTAGGGCAGAACTCCTGTGCTGCATTTGCTTGGTCTGTACAACAACCAAATACTCAGTTTCCTGTCCTTCTTTTAACATCATTTGTTTGATATATTTAGGTTCTCAGTAAGTGAACACGTGATTGTTTAAAGAAGAACAGGAAACTGAATATTTGCTTGTTGTACTAACCAAACAAGTATATAGGCGCCTAAACAAAGACATGTGCACTCTCAAAGCCAGAGTCATAAATCTGTAACCAATTAAACATTATCGCCATCATCATCTTCAGTAAGGCAGCAAATGAATACATCAAGGAAGGATTCACACGGATTAAAAACCAATTTTCCAGAGGATAATCCAATTGCAACAGAACTGCCAGCAGCTCTTCAATGTTCAAAATGCACACTCACTTTTGAGTACAATAAACGAGAATTCACTTATGGGATATCCAAATGCCTTTCTACTCTTTCCTTTAGACTGTTTTGGATACATTACTTTCCCCCAGTACTGGAACACTAATCAATTGCACGGGGGAAAAGCAACACTGTTCTCACATAGTAAATTTACTGATGCCTGCTTGGAGCGCATGAAACACAGGGCTGAGCCAAAAGCTACACATATCTTTCATGAACAACTTCAGCAGTTTAAAAATGTTTGCCTACGCTTGTTAGTTGAAGTCAGCTGTTACCTGCCGATGCCCACAGAATAAGCTGTCCTGGCATGCTTAGCCTAGTCACAGTGGCGTAGCGTGGGGGGTGCAGGGGGAGCCGGCCGCACCGGGCGCAACATCCGGGGGTTAGGGGGCGCAAATCCATGGGTTAGGGGGCACAAATTACTTGCCTTGCCCCGGGTGCTGACAACCCACGCTACGCCACTGCCTAGTCATTTCCCCTCACTTTAGGAGGAAACTAGCCTATTGTTCTCCCCTCAATCTACCTGTGAATTTAGTGATGTGAAGACTTCCAGCCACATCTGCAGACCCCCAGGTTCCCCATGCCTTCCACAAATAGTCCAAATGCATCAGTAATCCTTTCTGTCATATGAACGCCACAGACCAAGGACAGAGATACAAGTCTAGCTTTGCCCCCTGTTCAGATAGCGACTTGAACACATTCAGCAGACCTTATCTGTGAGATGGGCCGTTTTTGCTGGGATTTGACACAATGTGAGAAGCAGGTGTTGGGGGAAACAAGCACCCATCATTCTTATTTCCTATAATGGGTACTGCTGAGCAACGAGGACAGGAGGAAAAATAGGACAGGGCAGTGGTTTTCAACCATGGCACCCCAGGGGCCTTGAATGGTGGTCAGGGGTGTCGTGGGAAACACTGACCTGTGCCTCCCTTTCCTTCCCTTCCTCTGATGCCTTTTTGTGTCTCTGCCTCCCAAAGGCTTGCACAGCTGTCTGTTGCAGCAGCCCTGGCTACAAGCTCCGCAGGGGAACGGTGCCTCGGGCTGGTCAGGGGGCACTGGTTGCCAGGAGTTGCTCAGAGTAAGCAGGCAAGTGGGCGAGGAAGCCCAGCCAGCCAGTCCGCCAGCCCTTGCTGTTGGGAATGGACAGATAAGTGGGAGGCCGACAGGCGCTGCGCTGGCCTTTCTTCTGCTTGCTGTGTGCAAGGTCTGCCTGGGAGCTGAGTGCCCAGTGCTGAAGGAGAGCCTTTCTGCCATACAGGCCTGGCAGCGCCCACTGCTGCCTCCTAAGGTAAGGTGTTGGCCTCCTGTTCCCCTTTGGCCAGTCTCTGTTGCGCCACTAAGGCTGGGGGCATCCTCTTCCCAGGTCCCTGGTGGGCAGTGTCAGGAGGCACCTCTCTTGGGGGCTGGAGGGGGCAGCTCAGAGATCGGGGCAGCAGCTGCCCAGAGGATCCCAAGGAAAGAAGGATGAGGGAACACTCCACAAGGGAGGGTGTTCAAAAAAGGGTGAGGCTGCCAACTCTGCAGGCAAGGGGTGACATAACTGGGCTCTTGAGCCCCACAGGGGTGCCGCAGAAAGAATGTAGCTGGCCAAGGGAGCCGTCAACTCAAAAAGGTTGGAAACCTCTGGAATAGGGAGATCATATACCACCAACTGCCCTGTGACAAAGATCCAGGAGACCAAGGTGGCAAACAGGAAGGAAAAAATGTCCTCAGAGCCTGTTCCCACCCTCCACAGGGACATCTCCCAGCAACTGCCCAATGGGAAGTGATCCCAAAGGCTTCCCAATTTCTTGATATTGCTTATTGCGTATTCTTTTAGATGTCGTTTCATGTTACTCGTAAGCCGCCTTGGAAAGATTTGCATCTCCAACAGTGAAAATAAACAACTGCGATGAACAAATAAATTGCACATACCAGTTTCTCAATCCAATTTCCTGCCTCTCTAAATCGATCTGAGGACTGTCGAGACAAAGCAGGATTGTACTGGACGCCCATAATTTTGAAGTTGCTGCTGAAGTAGGTTAATCTCTGATCTGCAAAAGAAAAAGCGGGGGAATGATAAGGCCTCTGCTGTGTTAGAAAGTCCGCATCCCTCCAGAATCACCAGTAAATACATACCACTAAATATCTCAGAATGAGCATGCGGGGAAGGGGAAAACAATTCTCTCTCCCTCTTGCCACACTTGGCTACCTTAAGCCACTCTCTCCCCCTGCTCAGGCTCACCAGACTTCTGGAATTGGGCCTGGGAAGGTGTAAGTAACCTCAGCTGTTTGAAAACAGCTTAGAACTTTGAAGGAAGGGCCATACCTCATGGCAGAAGATGAAATTTGCATGGGAAAGATTGCACATCTGATTCCCAGCATTTCCAGGTTGGGCCAGGAGATAATCGTGAAACCCCAGACAGCTGCTGCTGCTGAGCTGGACTTGGTGTAAGGCCATTTCCTATGCTCCTATAAAGCAGTGGTTGCCAATTAGCTAATTACTGAGGGCCCCCCTATTTTTCAAAAGCCAAGCCATGGACCCCTTACTTTTGATAACTCTATGGTAGTTACCTCTGCAAAGCACTTTTTGGAAGAAAATGTCGGTAATAAGCAAAGGATTGTAGGTATACTAAACAATAGAGTAGGGCTGAGCGATATCTGGTTTGCAACATCGTGATATATCAGCAGCTAAACAGATTCCGATATATCACGATGTCTGAAACAGGAGATCAGGCGTGGAGATGAGGGAAGGAGCGGCTGTGGAGATGGAATGGGTGCGGGGAGGAGAGGAAGCAGAGTCACCTCAACCTCATGGTTTGAGTGCGAGGGGATGGGGGGTGCTTCAAGCCTTCATCACTGGGGCAGCCAGCGAAGATGCATATCCACTGTGGCTTCTGCTGCTTTCCTGCTGACTGAGAAAAGCTGCTCTGCCTCAGTGCCAGGGCATGGTAGTGCCACTGTGCCTTGTGAGGGCAATTGGCTGCATGAGGGAAGGCAGCCCAGATCAGCAGTGCTATCGGCTGAGATCATTGCCAGATTTACATATAAGTTAAAGAAGCTATAGCTTAGGCCCCCACTCTCTTGGGAGCCTAAAAAAAAATTAAAGGGAAAAATAAACAGGATGTACATTTCCAGAGGGATGTGGGTGGCGCTGTGGGTTAAACCACACAGCCTAGGACTTGCCGATCAGAAGGTCGGCAGTTCGAATCCCCGCAATGGGGTGAGCTCCCGTTGCTCGGTCCCAGCTCCTGCCAACCTAGCAGTTCGAAAGCACATCAAAGTGCAAGTAGATAAATAGGTACCGCTCCGGCAGGAAGGTAAATGGCATTTCCGTGCGCTGCTCTGGTTCGCCAGAAGTGGCTTAGTCATGCTGGCCACATGACCCGGAAGCTGTATGCCGGCTCTCTCGGCCAATAAAGCGAGATGAGCGTCGCAACCCCAGAGTCGGCCACGACTGGACCTAATGGTCAGGGGTCCCTTTACCTTTATGGGGAGGGAACCATGAAAAAAAAATCATTCAATTCCACTAGGATCTGTTTTGCTGCATCCAATGTGCCTGAGCACACATAGATGTCTTTTCTTGCTTTCTCTCGACTCCACCCCCAGTCACTCTGCCTGCCCCCACATCTGTCCCTTTTCCCTTCTTTTCTCTCAGTTGCTCCACTTTCTGTTCAGCCACTCAAGGGCTGGTCTGAACCTTAAAAATCACAGAGAGTTAGAAGAGGAAGTCGGAAACAGCAGCACTCTTCAAGCTTCCTCCTTCAGGTCCATGAATTTTCTGAAAGTGGGGAAAGGTCCAATACTTCCACTCAGAAAGCAGCGCTGCAAATTGAACACGATATTTACCATATTTTCTGTCTTGCGGAAAGTGTATGAAGTATACGAAGAGACCGATGGCGATGGCTGCTGCAATCGAAGCGCCCAAAATGATGAGAAGGATCTTCCATGGTTCAAAGTCTCTGTGTCTTCTGGCTGACTGCTGTGCTCTGAAAAAGTCAGCAAAATCATTCTATTTAATAAACAGAACCATTGCCCCAATCTTTTCTTCCTTCTTTGGTAGGCATCCAAAATTAAATTAAGCCTGTCTCATTTAAAGCACATGGCACACAGGCACACTGCAAAGAATCATGGGAACTGTAGTTTATTAAGAGTGCTGGCAACTGTAGCTCTGTGAGGAGTGAACTACAGCCCTCTGAAGCTTTTTGGAGAAGTCACATGCTTTAAATGGGCACTGACTGCTTTAGATGCATGGTGTGAATGTGAACTGAGAGTCCCATGGACTGCAAGAAGATCAAACCTCTCCATTCTGGAGGAAATCAGCCCTGAGTGCTCACTTTAAGGACAGATCCTGAAGCTGAGGCTCCAATACTTTGGCCACCTCATGAGAAGGGAAGACTCCCTGGAAAAAACCCTGATGTTGGGAAAGATTGAGGGCACAAGGAGAAGGTGATGACAGAGGACAAGATGGTGGGACAGTGGTCTCGAAGCTACCAACATGTGTTTGACCAAACTGTGGGAGGCAGTGGAAGACAGGAGTGCCTGACGTGCTCTGGTCCATGGGGTCACAAAGAGTCGGACACGACTAAATAACTAAACAACAACAATGTGAATGTGACCGAGTCTCGAGTTTTGGAGGATACATTACTTCCTTTAACCATGAAACTGACCTTAATAAGAGTTTGAACTGTTACCTGTGTCATGTAACAAACCATGGATGTGAAGTAGAGAGAACCTAACAAGCACTCTGGGAATGAGGGCTACAACTGAATACCCGTGCTTACAAAGGATCAGTCTTACAATAACCACAAATACAATATAATCGATTTACTTAATTAAAACATGCAACATCCAGTGCAAATAAAGCTCATCAAATTTGTGAACAAAAACTTTTGGTACGTTAGCCGTCTTCCAAACAACGCACGCTTGGAATCTCAAATTGAACTTTTAAGAAATCAACACAGTTGTTGTGAATTGTATTTTCTGTCCCAGACTTTTCCCAAGGAGGTCAGGGATGAGTCCATAGTTCTTCTCTCCTTGTTTATACACACAACCCTGCAACCCTAACCCTGCAACCCTAACCTGAGGTACTATTTCTGGGTTAGCGGAGTCTGTAACCCGAAATGTATGTAACCTAAAGTGTATGTAACCCGAGGTACCACTGTATTCCACTATCATTCCAGAAGTGGCTCTTATGTAGTCTGGAAACCCAAATATAACGCAGAGCCTAACAGGGAAGTGTCATGAAAATTGAATAAACTGCCATGTGAATGCAGCCTGAATGCCAGTATAAGAAGCTGGCTGGTTATAGCTCTGAGTTATCTTTGTCCTGCATCGAACAAAATTAATTTTCTTAAGCCTATGGCAGACATTGTTTATCTGCACCAAAAGTTCCTACTTAATTGTGACACCTTCAGTTTCGCCAGGTGGGAAATAGTCAGCATCCGGAAATAAATAAAGCCCTTAATTTCCAAACTAACTGCAAATGAGATTTTTAATTATTCTTAAACAATTGCCAACGCTACCTTTTATGGGGGGTGTTTTGAATTCCATAATTTACCTATGCATTGTGTGAAGGAATTCTTTGTTTTGTCTGTCCAGAATCTTTCAGCATGCATCTTTGCTGGATGCCACTGAGTTCTAGTACAGTGGTACCTCGGGTTAAGTACTTAATTCGTTCCAGAGGTCCGTACTTAACCTGAAACTGTTCTTAACCTGAAGCACCACTTTAGCTAATGGGGCCTCCTGCTGCTGCCGCGCCGCCAGAGCACAATTTCTGTTCTCATCCTGAAGCAAAGTGCTTAACCTGAAGCAATATTTCTGGGTTAGAGGAGTCTGTAACCTGAAGCGTATGTAACCTGAACCATATGTAACCCGAGGTACCACTGTACTGAGAGAGGAAGAAAAACTTCTTCCAAGTCACTTTCTCCACAATATGCGTGGGACATTAGGGGATCATATCAGAAACTGGGATGGCTTCTGTAATTCCGGGACTGTCCCTGGGAAATTGGGACACTTGGCGGAGATGCAGTTCTTTGCAGCTGCGATTCCCCACTTCCAAAAATCCGAGAAGAGCTTATCTGTGCAAAGTCGGAATCAGGGCTGGATTTAGGTTTGATGAGGCCCTAAGCTACTGAAGGTAATGGGGCCCTTTATATGTCCGGCTGTCCTTTGTCAACAACGAAATTGTCAGTTTTTTGTGTTGAATATATGCTATATGGTAATTTATGGACCTACAGTCATCAGTGGCGTAGCGTGGATTGTCAGCACCCGGGGCAAGGCAAGTAATTTGCGCCCCCTAACCCGTGGATTTGCGCCCCCTAACCGTGGATTTGCGCCCCCTAACCCTAACCCCCAGATGTTGCGCCCGGTGCGGCCAGCCCCCTCTGCACCCCCCACGCTACGCCACTGACAGTCATACCTCGGGATAAATGTGCTTCAAGTTAAGTATTTTCGGGTTGCGCTCCACGGCAACCCAGAAGTAACGGAGTTCGTTACTTCCGGGTTTTGCCGCGTGCGCATGCGCAGACGGTCAAAATAACGTCATGCACATGTGTGGAAGTGGCAAAACGCGACCCGCAGTTGCATGCGCTTCAGGATGTGAACGGGGCTCCTGAGGTACCACTGTAATAGGTATCTAAAGCCATTTGCACATAACAAAATAACCAGTCCATGCAGAATGTAGGCACCCTATACAGTGGTACCTCAGGTTAAGTACTTAATTCATTCCGGAGGTCCGTTCTTAACCTGAAGCACCACTTTAGCTAATGGGGCCTCCCGCTGCCGCTGCATGATTTCTGTTCTCATCCTGAAGCAAAGTTCTTAACCCGAGGTACTATTTCTGGGTTAGCAGAGTCTGTAACCTGAAGCGTATGTAACCCAGAGTACCACTGTATATAGAAATGAGCAAACCAGTGATATTTTAGGGAGCAGACTAGTAGGCGGGGCCCATTACTTACATATCATAGGAGCCTACACAACACAAAACACTGTTGCTGTATGTAGGTTTATTTTATTTGTTTTTTATCTTATATTTTGGAAATGCACATCCAGGTGTTTTTTTCTTTGAATTTTTTTTGGGGGCCCCCAAGAGAGCAGGGCCCTAAGCTATAGCTTGTTTAGCTTATACATAAATCCAGCACTGGTCGGAATGACAGAATGTGGAAGGCAGCATTGGCAGAGAAGCTAAATCAGGTTGGCTCGAGGTGACATACTGCACAAGAGAATAAGTTTTCTGGTTTTCGTTTATTGCATGTACCAGCACAGTCCTCAACCTATCAGATGTCTTTTTGGTTGGATTTACTCACCAGCTAAACTACAGCTAGCGCTGTCCTGCTATGAACTGCATTGCTTCTTGCTTGTTAATTCCTGTAAGCAAAACTGCAGACATGTCCTGCTTACATGTAGCAACAAGGTTATGCTGCTCCCTTGGGCTACAGAAGTCTTATTACCATAGATATTGCTCCCCGCCCCCTGTGCTTCCTTTTTATTTTATTTTATTTTTTGCTTTTGCTTTTGCGCTGGCAGGTGGAGACAGAGAGAGTACAGTGGTGCCTCGCAAGACGAAATTAATTCGTTCTGCGAGTTTTTTCGTTCTACGAGTTTTTTCGTCTTGCGAAGCACCACTGTGTATTGATGGTTTCCCGTAGGAATGCATTGGCGGTTTAAAAAAAAAAGGCGCAAGATGTTTCGTCTTGCGAAGCAAGCCCGTAGGGAAATCCGTCTTGTGAAGCAACTCAGAAAATGAAAAACTCTTTCGTCTTGCGAGTTTTTCGTCTTCCGAGGCATTCGTCTTGAGGGGCACCACTGTACTGTGCAAGGCCCAGAGGATAATTGAAATATTCTGACATGTCCAAATGACAGCGCTTGGCACTAGAGTGCAAAATCATCCAGCAATTCAGCCTCTTGTCTGTGGACTTCCATCTCTCTAAGAACCGGGAGAGAACTGGAAAGCAAATAGCAGGTACTATTACATGCCACCCCAGTCTCTGAGCGGTGCAAGATTTTTGGGATTCCAGGCATTTCCCCAGGTCCATGTTTCCTTTTGGAAAATGAGGCACAGCGGAGACTAGGTTGTCTTTATGATATATGGCCTATTTACACATGCAGGGACGCTGGTGGCGCTGTGGTCTAAACCATTGAGCCTCTTGGGTTTGCTGATCAGAAGGTCGGTGGTTTGAATCCCTGCGACGGGATGAGCTCCCGTTGCTCTGCCCCAGCCCCTGCTAACCAAGCAGTTTGAAAGCATACCAGTGCAAGTAGATAAATAGGTAGCACTGAAGCAGGAAGGTAAACAGTGTTTCCATGCGCTCTGGTTTCCGTCACAGTGTTCCGTTGCACCAGAAGCGGTTTAGTCCTGCTGGCCACATGACCTGGAAAGCTGTCTGTGGACAAACAAACGCTGGCTCTCTCGGCCTGAAAGAGAGATGAGCTCTGCAACCCCATAGTCGCCTTTGACTGGACTTTACCATCCAGGGGTTCTTTACCTTTACCATATATCCAACCTGAGCCTATGATGGAGGGCTTCCCAGCACCACACTCCAAAATACCCTTGCTTCACCCAGTGCTACGGCAGCCTTGGAGAACTCAGCCATTGCTCTCCAGCCCATTGCTTTGCTATCTCTATTGCATAACTCCCAACTGCAATCATAAACTCTCATCTAAAACACCAGCCTTGCTTTTTAAAACAGTTGAGAGAGGGAGGGAAGGCCACTCATTTGCAAATGAGATTTGTCCTTGATCCTTACTTGTCCTAATCGCTCCTTATCTCCAGGCTATCGCCTCACTGGCTTAGTCCTGGCTTAATTAGCTTTTGACACTTGTTGGTTCCAGAGGATTAGGAGCATCTAGTACACAGCTCAAATACACACATGGGTCAACTAGCCTATCTTAATTAGTTTTTGACATCCCAAGCCTTAATTAAATTCTAACATCCACTTGCCCGAGAAACTTAGCACCCAGGAACTCATAACAGTATATTAAATCTATGCTGGATGGTATTGGCTGTGACCAAAACGAACATGAGTTTTATCTTTTATTTCAGCAGGCGAGAAATTAGTCTCTGGTATGCAAAGTGACTAAGGGACGTGGGTGGCGCTGTGGGTTAAACCACAGAGCCTAGGACTTGCTGATCAGAAGGTCGGTGGTTCGAATCCCCGCGACGGGGTGAGCTCCCGTTGCTTGGTCCCTGCTCCTGCCAACCTAGCAGTTTGAAAGCACATCAAAGTGCAAGTAGATAACTAGGTACCACTCCAGCAGGAAGGCAAACGGCGTTTCCGTGCGCTGCTCTGGTTCTCCAGAAGCGGCTTAGTCATGCTGGCCACATGACCTGGAAGCTGTACGCTGGCTCCCTCGGCCAGTAAAGCAAAATGAGCGCTGCAACCCCAGAGTCGTCCGCAACTGGACCTAATGGTCAGGGGTCCCTTTACCTTTACCTATGCAAAGTGACTGTAACTTTTAAAGGTATTTTCCTCCACCACCCAAAAGTCAAAGCGGAGCAATTTCCCCTGACCCAGGATCCAAATTTGACTGTAGGGGTGTTCAGAACAGCCAGCTTAACACAATGCAACATTCCCACCACTGAATAACGTCAGAGGTAGTGGAAAGGTTTGAGCAGCGAGCTGCATTTCCCAGTGTCTCTCCATCAGTCAATGAAACCAGGAGATGACAAAGCGTGTTCTCCTTCATGGAGAGCACGTGTTGCGGTGGGGGCCTCCAGGACACTCCAAAGTTGGAGGGCGGGCTAATTGATTGTTGGCCACTGATGCGATTGGGGCTTCCCTTGTTGTTGGGAAGAAGTTAATGTTGCCATTTGTTGATTGACAGCCAGAAATGCTAAAACTCCTTGCACGAGGCTAGGGCTTCCTCTTTTTGCCCCGTGCATCGGATTGCCTGTCCCTCCCTCCCTAGAATAGGGTTGTTTGCTTTGACTTTGCTAGGCCTGTCATGGGGTCGTCTGCTTTGGAGCAGGGGGCTGGTAGGAATTTTGTCCATCTGGCTGATTGGCTGGGGCCATTTGGTTTTTGCCTACTGCGTAGCAAATCGTCACAACTTGTAAGGTTCGCAGTCAGGCATTGGTTTATGGTTTGGTTGGTTGAGGGGCATGGATTGACTGTGCCTGCCCCTCTAATGCTGCTGCTGCAAGGGATTCCGTTAAAGGAATTGGAGCTAACTATTGCTTGCCCACTCTGTCAAGGGGGCTCGGGCCATAGCAATGAGCTCCTGGTTGCATTTGGGGTGAGGGCAGGTTCCCTGCTCTGCGTAACCCCCAAGTGTATTCCCCTATTCTGACTTTCGCAACGTGCGGAATGTCAGTCTGTCCCCCATGGTGGGGGCAGATAGTCGCAACCAATGCCTAAGCAACCACTCGCATGTTTGTATTTTAATAAAGTTGTTGCCAAAATTATGCCAAAAATCTTAAACAAAAATTTCTGTGTGATGTGTGAGTTATTTGGGGTGGACCTGGGGACCTCGGCACGCAACGGTTCCTTAGCTTCTCTAAGCTTTCCTCCCTCAGATTTCAGAGTCCTTTCTTGGGTTCCATGGATCACTGCAGATGGTGACAGCAGTCTTCTTAATACTTCTTCTTAACTGTATGTCAGTTCAAAAATTACTTTGGTAAAATACATATTTTGTTACACACAAATGGCTTTAGATACCTATTAGGTCCATAAATTACCATATAGCATATATTCAACACAAAAAACAGCGACAATTTGTTGTTGACAAAGGACAGCTGGACATATAAAGGGCCCCATTACCTTCAGTAGCTTAGGGCCTCATCAAACCAAAATCCAGCCCTGAAGCCATGACTGTTTAAAGTGGCATGATACTGCTTTAAATGCACAGTGCGGATGGATAAAGAGGATTTGGCACATGAGGGCGCAATGCTCCTCTTGTGCTGGACTCTGCTTCGCCACTCTCCCAGAAGACCTGAAAATGGGTAATTCTAGACATAAAAAAACAGCAACAACTCCTGAGATTCACCAGAGCTGCTCCCTGCATCCCACCCTGAATGACACATTTTGTGTGCAAAGCCCACCCAGGAACCAGAATGTTTGGTTCCAGGACTTGGCAACTCCCGTTTGCTTACATACTTGGAGACAACGAAACGTGTGCCACAATCCTACAATGTCTTGCTCAAGAGCAATCTTTGCAACTTGCACCGCCTGCCAGCCTTCTGCTTGAAATCGTTTTCAGTGCCTTTAACAGCTTCGTGACAGGAGGACAGACAGGTGATTAAAGTCTTTCCTTATCACTGCATGCATGCTCAGGCTGGAGAGAGAGCCTTGCCTGCTGAACTCCTGTCACTTCCCTCTTAAAGGCACTGATCCCCAGACGAGGTTAAAAGTCGACCACCTCACAGGGAGGACCATTAAATGACAGGAATGGCCTGGAGGATTTGTTTTCTGGGAACAGAAGCCGAACTTACTGGGGGGAAAAGAAGAGAGTTTTAATTTGGAAGAGAGCATTTGTGCGTGGAAACATCCAAAGGGCATCATTGCAGGCTGGCAATGAAAACGGTGGCATTCGCCTAGTGTCTGGGTGTAACTGGTAAAGCAGCACAACTTGTGCCAATTTTCCATTTAGTGGGTGGGTGAAAAAAAATATGACTGTAAATTGCAGCAGCAGCTCAAGGTTGTACAGCAGGAAAAGTAGCAAGCCGGAGGATGAGACAGAGAGCTGGGCCCCCAGCCTGTCCTTTGGCTTGCTTCATGCAGTTCCAGGATGCTTGCTTAAAGTTGAAAAAGTTGGGAAGAAATGTTAAGCATGTGTATCTACATGCTTGAACTTTTCGAAAAGAAGATTCTTGTTTCAGAGGAGAAGTGAGGCTATAGTGTCCATTATTTGTTGCTGTTTAGTCGTTTAGTCCTGTCCGACTCTTCGTGACCCCATGGAACAGAGCACGCCAGGCACTCCTGTCTTCCACTGCCTCCCGCAGTTTGATCAAACTCATGCTGGTAGCTTCGAGAACACTGTCCAACCATCTCGTCTTCTGTCGTCCCCTTCTCCTTATGCCCTCCATCTTTCCCAGCATCAGGGTCTTTTCCAGGGAGTCTTCTCTTCTCATGAGGTGGCCAAAGTCTTGGAGCCTCAGCTTCAGGATCTGTCCTTCCAGCAAGTACTCAGGGATGATTTCCTTCCGAATGGATAGGTTTGATCTTCTTGCAGCCCATGGGACTCTCAAGAGTCTCCTCCAGCACCATAATTCAAAATCATCAGTTCTTCGGAGATCAGCCTTCTTTATGGTCCAGCTCTCACTTCCATACATCACTACTGGGAAAACCATAGCTTTGACTATACGGACCTTTGTTGGCAAGGTGATGTCTCTGCTTTTTAAGATGCTGTCTAGATTTCTCATTGCTTTTCTCCCAAGAAGCAGGCGTCTTTTAATTTCGTGAAGAAGAAGTATATTAATGGTGAAATACAATTAAGAAGAAGTACCAGATTTTTTGCTCTATAAGACTCACTTTTTCCCTCCTAAAAAGTAAGGGGAAATGTGTGTGCGTCTTATGGAGTGAATGCAGGCTGTGCAGCTATCCCAGAAGCCAGAACAGCAAGAGGGATTGCTGCTTTCACTGCGCAGCGACCCCTTTTGTGGTTCTGACTTCTGAGATTCAGAATATTTTTTTTTCTTGTTTTCCTCCTCCAAAAACTAGGTGTGTCTTGTGGTCTGGTGCGTCTTATAGAGCGAAAAATATGGTATATTTGGGGAGGGGGAGGCCCAAGTGAGTGGGGCCCTATGCTATAGCTTGTTTAGCTTATACGTAAATCCGGCACTGCATGGCTTTCCCCCAAAGAATCCCAAGAGCTGTCATTTGTTAGCAATGCTGGGGGTTGTTAGAAGACCTCCATTCGCCCTGAGAAAGCCACAGTTCCCAGAGTCCCCTAGGAAGGAGGATTGAGCCACGACCAACTGAGCTACTGAGGGTTGCTCCCTTCTCTCCCCCCACCCTGTCCCAGACTCGGTGTCTTTAAAAGTTTGTATGCGTGTGTGTGTTTGTGTGTGCAAACACACCAAACCACATCAAAAGGTAAAGGGACCCCTGACCATTAGGTCCAGTCGTGACCAACTCTGGGGTTTCGGCGCTCATCTCGCCGAGGGAGCCGGCGTACAGCTTCCAGGTCATGTGGCCAGCATGACAACTGCTAGGTTGAAGCAGGGTTGCTTTCTCAGGTTGAAGCAACAGGAGCTCACCCCGTCGCGGGGATTTGAACCGCCGACCTTTTGACACACCAAACCACATTAGGTAAGTTTTAATTCTCTAATCCAAAGACTTCCTATGTCGGAGGGCATACAGCAGAGTGGTTTGTTTAAAATTTCCATACAACAAGTGAATAAATAGAGGAGGGAGAAAGGTTGTTTTCTGCTGCTCCAGAGAAGCGGACATGGAGCAATGGATCCAAACTACAAGAAATAAGATTCCACCTAAACATTAGGAAGAACTTCCTGACAGTAAGAGCTGTTCGACAGTGGAATTTGCTGCCAAGGAGTGTGGTGGAGTCTCCTTCTTTGGAGGTCTTTAAGCAGAGGTTTGACAACCATATGTCAGGAGTGCTCTGATGGTGTTTCCTGCTTGGCAGGAGGTTGGACTCGATGGCCCTTGTAGTCTCTTCCAACTCTATGATTCTATGATTCTATGAAATAAATGAGGATTCAGCATGAACTCAGAGTCACCCTGAAAACTGAGCTCTCTGCCACTTTTTCCAATTAAAAGTGCTCACAGTGCATCTAAAACAATGTCAAGTTACCACCTTTGCTCCTTGGGGATTGATCTTTAAAGTACTGAGTCTGAAACAGACCTGATGGAATCAGACCTTGCTATTCCCCTCTTTTTCACCTGATGAGAGTTGTTCTCCTACTCCAATAAGTCTTGTCTCCTACTTCTTACTCTGATGAAGATACATCTACTCTTTCTTATCTCCGCTCTTGCAAACAATGTCTTCTGTCAAATTCACATTACCAAAGAATAGCTCAAATAAGGTCTTATCCACTCTTACCTTTCACCCCACGCTTTCCAGGTACGGGTATGCACTTTAAAGCTCTGTATCCAAATGACATTCCCTTTCTTGCCCCGGAGCCTTCCGCGTGAAAACCTGCTCTTTAAAGTTGAAGCACTACAAACAGCAATTTGAGTTTTCTGTGGATCGCCATTTGCTCCAATTCAGCTGTAAAGAGTGGGGTTTTGCGAGGAAAGCTCCAGGGCAAGAAGCAGGGGAAAGCACTAAGAGATGTTTGGATTATAATGAGAGAATATGGGTACAGAGCATTCTACTTCTAAAATTCTAACCCCAATGGGGGACCCTGTCCTGTTTAGAAAATAAGCAGAAATCTGGCGTGCAGTTGCAGATTCTTCCATCACACTGGGGCAATTATCTGGTTAAAAAACAACAACCCCTGCTCAACTGCTTCTTGGTGGAGGTACATACACCCTTTTTAAAAAAAAAAAAAAAATAATATTTATTTCAATTTTCACAAATACAAAGAAGTTGAAAAAGACAAAATACAATAGAGTAAGAAAGAAAAAACATACATACACCCTTTTTTATGCCAGAACTTTATAAATTGGGATTAGAGGAAAGCAGATCATCAGGAGCCCCTCTCCACATAGGATCCACTCTGAATTTGCAAGCCCAAAGTTCATGTAAAACAGCATTCCTCATAGCAATTAACAAATCAGACAGAGCTCAGCTTACTTACCCCTGCAGGCCCCAAAGATCATAGTTCTCATAGCCAAGGTGGGTTCCAGACCCAGTTTGGAATAAACCATCCACGCTCCGAGAACGTTTCTGAAATATGGAGCTCTTGCACCGACTGGTGTGACAGGCAGGGTAGATTGTGAATGGAAGGTCCTTCATGGGGATGTCTGTGGTGCAACACCCAGCCGTGTGTGGAAATGCAAGCTGTGGGTGAGCCAAAGAGTAAATCAAAACTCCGGGGAGATGTCAGCATGAAGGATTAGACTCTGTCCTTCGGAAAAGCACCATGGAAAATCTCATGTAGCTATATAGGAGGTCAGTCAAGGCAGCCACACCAGCCACAGCTTCCAAATTTCCCAAGGTAGAAATGTGCCACCAGCTCTGCGTTTTAGAAGCTATCGCTCTCTGAGGAGATTTTCTGCCACCATTGCTCCTTCCTTTTTCTTCTTTCAGGGATGCTGGGTAAAATAAGCAAGCAATGTGAATGCAGCCCAGTTGTCTCCAGCTGCTCACTCCTCCACAGATAGTCTTATGTCGTTCCTATTACAGCTCTATGTATCTGATCTCCTAATTATGTGTTAGGCTCTCCAGACTGGGAGCCTCCTATGGGAGGTGCTTCTCATTCCACAGGGCCACCTTCCCATTCATTTTAGCCCCTTTTAGGTGGGAGGTGCTTAAGCCCAGAACTTTGAGCCACGTGGCCTCCCCTCTACGATAGCTTCTGCCCTCAGGTGCGGCAGAAGTTACTGCCCCATTTTCAGTGTTGGAAATAAGATTCACCTGCAGATCCAATCATCTTCTGTCCATGGAATGAGGGCGCCATCTTGCCCTCCATTTCAGGCAGCAAAGGTTACTGGGCCAACCCTGGGAGTCCTTTTTTGAAGCTATCTGGATGTGTGTATTTGCCTACATAAAGAGCCCAGAGGAAATGGGAGAGGACAGAAAGAGGAATACGAGGAGAGAAATATTTAATCAGCTGCAATATGCTTAACTGGACGTTGCAGAGATTTAGCAGGAAAAGTGTCTTTATCAGCTTTATTCCATTTGCTTTTTAATTTTTTAATTTAAATAATAATAATAATAATTTTTATTTATGCCCCGCCCTCCCCAGCCAAGGCTGGGCTCAGGGCAGCTAACAAGCAATAATAAAAACAAGATGAATGATTACAACTTAAAAACAAAATTAAAATACAACATTCAAAATGACTTTAATATAAAGCTAAGTCATCTGAGCAAAAAAATTAGTAACTATCTAATGTAACAACCTGTGACACGTGAGAACAAATTCTAGTCTTGGGTGTTTTCTTCTGGTAACTCAATTTCCCTACATCTCATTTACTACTTTTGTCCCCTGCCTCTCCTTCAAGGAACTCTCTCAGCCGTGTGGGTGAGGCGCTGTTACCCCATTTTATTTTCATAACAACCAGGTGAACTTCATGGTAGTGCGGTGATTCGAACCCAGGATTTCCTGGTTCACACCCAGCCCATAACATCACATTGACATGTTTAGCCTGGAGAAGAGGGGGTTAAGGGGTGATATGATAGCCATGTTCAAATATATAAAAGGATGTCACATAGAGGAGGGAGAAAGGTTGTTTTCTGCTGCTCCAGAGAAGCGGACACGGAGCAATGGATCCAAACTACAAGAAAGAAGATTCCACCTAAACATTAGGAAGAACTTCCTGACAGTAAGAGCTGTTCGACCGTGGAATTTGCTGCCAAGGAGTGTGGTGGAGTCTCCTTCTTTGGAGGTCTTTAAGCAGAGGCTTGACAACCATATGTCAGGAGTGCTCTGATGGTGTTTCCTGCTTGGCAGGGGGTTGGACTCGATGGTCCTTGTGGTCTCTTCCAACTCTATGATTCTATGATTCTATGACATAGAGAGATATTTTTACGTTCACCCCTCTTCTCTGAGCAGCGAGAAGTTCCAGAGCTACACAGCTTACCCAAGTTTAGTTTCCCTTGGGAGGAGGTCACGGAAGGTGTATACTGTTTTGTAATATTCGAGTTGTTTACAGGTGGAGCATAGATACAGTCTGAGCACAGAGGAGGATGCAACCCTCCAAGAGACTGCTTAATCCTCACGTCAGATCTAGAAGGAGACAGAAAGTCCCCATTGATAGCTTAGGGACTATCCCACAAACCCCTAGTTTTCTCCTCTATCTTGAAATTGAAGCTTGTTTGGTTTCACAATTCTGCCTTCACAACAACATGGACACATTCCATCCATTAGGCATTTTCTGCTTAGTATGGAAAGAGTTCCCAAAATATGAAATATCCAGAAGCTAGCAATCTGCAGGAAGAAAACTTTGGTTAGTGACACTCAGCAGGAAGGAAGCATCTCTGTCTCCATTTTTGTAACCCCTGCTGCTTAGGGAATATGCGCTTCATTCTAGGACTGTAGTAGAAAAGGGAGTGTGTGTTGCCAGGATGTCTCTGGAGGTGCACAATGCAGCAATCTACTAAAGACAGATAGGCTCCCGGGGCTGGGTAGTTCCTTGATGGAAGATAGCCTAGGAACACTATGCTCAATCCCTGTCACTTGTTAAATAAAAATTCCCCAGCTCACTTGCATTGTCAAATGAAGACACCAGCCAAGAGTATAGGAGCGAAAGAGCAGCCAGTAGGCCTGATCTTTATTTTGCAACAAGACTTCAAACTACCACATGGAAGAAGCAGAAAGAAGCCCCCAACAAAGGATGGCTCTTCTTTTTATAAGTTCCTCAAACTACACATAACACCCTTAGTAAAACATCATATATTGGTCATAACTATGTCATAAATTAAGGGACTTAGGTGGCGTTGTGGGTTAAACCACAGAGCCTAGGGCTTGCCAATCAGAAGGTCGGCGGTTCAAATCCCTGCGATGGGGTGAGCTCCCGTTGCTCAGTCCCTGCTCCTGCCAACCTAGCAGTTTGAAAGCACATCAAAGTGCAAGTAGATAAATAGGTACCGCTCCAGCCGGAAAGTAAACTGTGTTTCCGTGCCCTGCTCTGGTTTGCCAGAAGCAGCTTAGTCATGCTGGCCACATGACCCGGAAGCTGTACGCCGGCTCCCTCAGCCAATAAAGCGAGATGAGCGCCGCAACCCCAGAGTTGGTCATGACTGGACCTAATGGTCAGGGGTCCCTTTAATTTGTTAAATTAGGAGGGGTCTTCTGACAGATACCTGAGCACCAGGCTTGCCCTTTCCCTCACCTGACCCCCACCTCTCACCCTTCAGGTGAAACAAAGGTACGTATTTACATTTTCCTGTGTTCCCAGCCAAGTTAAGCACACCCTTTTGTCTTGACCAAGACCCCAATCCACTGGAGACTGGGGTTGCTATTATTCTTGGAATGACTACCTGTCTGGCACTCAGGTATCAGGATGCCACCAATTATCACCCAGTTAGTGGGGCTGCTGAGTACAAGGTCTCATGCTTCAGGGATGATGGCTGCCCCTAGCCATATCCCAAGCTTCTCCTCCGGTAGCCATTTCCCTTCTGAGTAGAACAACGTTGGAATGGTATAAATCCATCACTGGAGTGATTTTATACGAATTTCTAAAGTTTTCCCATTGAGCCAGTACATTTATCAGTGAATTGCTCATTTGGTAATGTGCAGCAAAAGCTCTTTGAAGAGTGGGGTGGGGAGAGGTCTCTCTCACACACACCCTCCAATTTACATGCTCCCCAGAGGAAAGGGGTTGATAATTAATGATTCACGGAGATAAAGTGGCATGCATGTGGGAAAAGTTAGCCACTTTCTTTCTGCCTTTCCAGAACTGCAGGAAGGCATTTAGCATAGGAAGAACCAAAGCAAGAATAAAACAAGACAACCTTTAAAAACAATCCCCAAATCTGCATTGGCACAGTGTACAAACTGACTTTGAAGTGTGCTCTGAAATCGACTAGAAGCTGATGGAGTTCCTTTAATTCCCACAAGAACTGTTGTGGTTCATGTGGGCAGAGGAGAAAAGGCGGAGTCTGCCTCCCTATCCTGACCCTTTCAGGGAGAAGGAAGAGGAAGACAGTACAGTGGTACCTCAGGTTACAGACGCTTCAGGTTACAAACTCCACTAACCCAGAAATAGTACCTTGGGTTAAGAACTTTGCTTCAGGATGAGAACAGAAATCGCGTGGTGGCGGTGTGGCAGCAGCGGGAGGCCCCATTAGCTAAACTCCGGTCTTGAAAGTCTTACACTGGCTCCCAGTACGTTTCCGAGCACAATTCAAAGTGTTGGTGCTGACCTTTAAAGCCCTAAACGGCCTCAGTCCAGTATACCTGAAGGTACCTCCATCGTTCTGCATGGACACTGAGGTCCAGCGCCGAGGACCTTCTGGCGGTTCCCTCGCTGCAAGAAGCCAGGTTACAGGGAACCATGCAGAGGGCCTTCTCTGTAGTGGCGCCCTCCCTGCGGAACGCCCTCCCACCAGATGTCAAAGAGAAAAATAACTACCAAACTTTTAGAAGACATCTGAAGGCAGCCCTGTTTAGGGAAGCTTTAATGTTTAATAGGTTATTGTATTTTAGTGTTTTGTTGGAAGCCGCCCAGAGTGGCTGGGGAAACCCAGCCAGATGGGAGGGCCATAAATAATAAATTATTATTATAAAGTGGTACCTCAGGTTAAGAACAGTTTCAGGTTAAGAACAGACCTCCAGAACGAATTAAGTTCTTAATCCGAGGTACCACTGTATAGATTTACAACAGGGGTTTGAGGGAGGTAGCAGCTCAGAGGCAGATGAGGGGCAAAGTTGGGAAATCATGGGAGTGGGGAGGCAGGACTGGAACAGCAGTCGGCTGACATGGTGTCTTTAGAAAGCATTCCAGACCCCTCATCTCCCAGAACCTGGCGGTCCTTAAAAGTAGGAGAGCAAAGAGCTCAAAGACAGAGGGCATGTAGCACCACCTGTAGAAGTGACGAATGAGGAATGTGGGAGAGGCGGGGTATGTGTGTGTGTGTGTGTGTGTGTGTGTGTGTGGAGATTCACTCGGGACAACGCCATTATCCAAGAGGCTGGGTTCTATAGTCTCTCTCTGTGAAGATTGAAATAAAAAAGGACGGTAAGATACTTTCCCTTGTCTTCATTACTTTCCTGGGCAACCAGCCAGGAGCTGCTGACAGCAGCTTGATATCATGAGATTTGGACAAGATCCAGCAAGATTTCACCAGAATTTGGAACCAATGCTGGTGGCAGGACAGGCGAGGCACCCATGGAGGCACTGTCCTGGGGGCTTCTTCTGCTTCAGGCGGCTGCTTCACCCCACCTCCTGGTTGGACCAGGCCTGGCTACATGTGTGTATGAGTGGAGTTTGGTGGAGAAAAGCTCAACTGTGTTGAGCCCTGGAAATAGACGAGAGAGCTGAATTTTTAAGACTCCAAAAAGCCCTCCTGTCCAAACGAGAGCATCCAAATAAGGATGTGATTGCATCCTACTTGACATTTCTTGGGCATAATTGGTCCACCTCAAGAGGCAGTCAATGGGAGGAAGCATGCAAAGAAGGGTTTCGTTTATCTTCGCTTCCATCACAGGTGCCTCTACAGATTTGATGCAGAATTTGAGGGTGGGTTCTATAGACTCTCTCTGTAAAGACTGAAATAAAAAAGGACGGTAAAAAACTTTTCCTTGTCTTTATTCTTTCCTGAGCAACCAGCTGGGAGCCACTGGCAGCATCCAGCACTGACTGTCAAAAGACCACTCACTGAGCAGCTAGAGTGGGGATTTGTCCGAGGTCTATCAACTCCTCGTTTGACACCTTACCTATTACAACAGACTTTCCCAACCTGGTGTCCTCTAGGAGGCAGTCAATGGGAGGAAGGGTGCAAAGAAGGGTTTCGTTTATCTTCCTCTTCCAACACATGTGCCTCTAGGGATGCTTACAGAATTTGATCTTCGTGAATTCTAACGCGACCTGACCTGATTCACACCTCCTGACCTAGTGCATGGATTGGAATGTAGTTATCTCTGTGTCTTTTAATACATCACGGTGCTATGTATTTTCCCACCAGTGACAATGATGGAGAGAAAGGGTGGGGGAGCAGACAGCCTAATGATGTTAGGGCCCTTTGCAGGGTACCTATTACCTTTTTGCTATTTTGAGTGACGCTCCCATGTTCCTTTTGCTGTTTAATGATGCCTGCGGTGTGCATGTCAGCACAAATCCCCTTGCTTTTCAAGAAAGGGTGGTTGATGTGTGTTGATAATCTTTCTATACAGTGGTACCTCGCAAGACGAATGCCTCACAAGACGAAAAACCCGCAGAACAAAAGAGTTTTTCATTTTCTGAGTTGCTTCGCAAGACGGATTTCCCTATGGGCTTGCTTTGCAAGACGAAACGTCTTGCGCCTTTTTTTAAAAACCGCCAATGCATTCCTGTGGGAAACCGTCAATACGCAGTGGTGCTTCGCAAGACGAAAAAATTCACAAGACGAAAAAACTCGCAGAACGAATTAATTTCGTCTTGTGAGGCACCACTATAATTATTATGGTAATTTTTTAAATAAAACACACACACACTAATGAGCTAGATGTCCACAAACTGCATAGGTTTTATGGAATTTAACCTGGAACATATCCAAGAACTAGTCAATGAGCTCTGATGTGAAACCACCCCCAAGTTCGTAAAGAAGGAGGGGGTGGGGGCACTGGATGGAAAACCCCCGTTGGAGTTCGGATCTCCTGGACGCTGTCCCCGCGAGCACACCAAGTTCCATTTGTTAAGATGAAAAATTGGATTTAAGTTTTGGACATGCTTTGAGTGAGGAGGGGGGAATTAATCTGCCAATTAAGCCAGCCGCTGAGGTGCCAAGAGTGACAGAGAGGAAGAAAGATAACATCTAAGAGTAACATTTAAGTTGGTATGTTGGAACGGAATGGAAAAGGGGGGGGGTAAAGCCTTTTTTACTATGATTTATTACAATATCTGACAACCGCCCCCCCCCCAGGAGAACCGTTTACATTATTTACAGCAAGTGAGATTAGAAAATATAAACTGTGTGGAAATAACAATACTACATAATTAAAGCTTTTGTTTTTTTGAATTGCTTGGAAGAAGATAAAAGACCCTCCAAATATTGATATTAGAAAGAAGCAAGATCTCGTTAGCTGCTGGAGAGACTTCAAAAAACTTTGGACGGACTCTAAGACCGAGCTGCAGAGATAAATAGGTGAGCTCTTAATTTGTTATTATATCTGCACTTCAAGTCCGATTTGGCAAATCTCCTCTGGAAAGGCTAATGTTTGATGCAACCGGTCTGGGAAAATTAATGAGCAAATGCCTAGATTTGATTTCATCGGAACTGAGAGAAGATGGCGTCTGCCAACAGCGAAATGACTTTTGGATTGATTCGGCATAAACACCAGCGTGTGAGGAGACACTGCAACAATAGGAGAGTCAAGTACGCAAAATTCACACATCATTGCTTACTTCAACTCGCCTGTCGAAACAACTCAGAGGCCATGAAAGAAGGAAGGTTAACAACAGAAAGATTTAAAGGAACTATTTGAAACTCAAGGCAGCAGAGATATGAGATTATCAGAGCCCGCCCCGCCCCCCAAACCTGAAGCATGGGAAATCCCAATTTGTTTTTATAGTTTGGCAGAATATTTGGACTATATGATATGTATTTGTATAATTTGGAATATTTAATGTGATTTGATTGGATTGTTAAAATGGAAAATTTAATAAAAAATATTATTATTATTTTAAAAAATGAGCTCTGCTGTGTACGTCCCTAGCTGACCGAGACTCCTCCCCCAAAATCTGAAACACGGTCTGCATTAGTGATCCTTAATGGCGCTCCAAGTTGCTTACAAATCCAGCAGGAGTCAGAATAACAGTAACACTAATCTACATCATGATAGTAATAAAACAAGCAGCACAATAATAGCTTATAAGCCGCATGTGGGGTGGGGACTTAGAAAGCCAGCCCATAATGATATTTAATAACTTCAAACTGCAGCAAAATTCCAGCTTGCTGGAAGAGAAAGACATTCAAGTGCTATGTTCTTGTAACGGTTCCCCGTATGGGTGCTGCCATAGAAAAGGCTTCTCACACATTCCTACCAACTGTACCACAAAAGGCCTTGACGCATGGAGGAGGCCTAAAGGATAGGCAGAGTCACATAGGAGGAGACAATCTCTTACACAGCTTGCATGGAAGCTGTCAAGGACTTTAAAAGGATAGCAAACACCTTGATCCGCACCTAAAAATGAACTGTAGCCAATGACAGAATTTTGGATTGCCAAATATTGCACCAAGTGATGTTTCTGAGTGGTTTTCAAGGGCAGCACCCAATCAAGATGCACACAGACTTCTCATAAACATGTGAGTGAGGCATGCAGATTTCACACTAAGGACAGATCTACACAATACATGTAAAACATATTCAATGCACATTTAAGGTGCATGGCTTCTCCCAAAGAATCCTGGGAACTTTACTTGCTTCCTTACTTCCCGGCACCCTAAACAAACTGCACCTCCCAAAATCGGAAGAAGTGTTCCGGTTTGCAAACTTTACCTCAGTCTACGAATGGAAGCCAAGCGGTGGAAGGTCTCATTAGAGGCCTCATTAGAAGAAGAGGAGGAGGAGGAGTTTTGATTTGATATCCCGCTTTATCACTACCCAAAGGAGTCTCAAAGCAGCTAACATTCTCCTTTCCCTTCCTCCCCCACAACAAACACTCTATGAGGTGAGTGGGGCTGAGAGACTTCAGAGAAGTGTGACTAGCCCAAGGTCACCCAGCAGCTGCATGTGGAGGAGCGGAGACACGAACCCGGTTACCCAGATTACGTGACTACCGCTCTTAACCATACCACACTGGGAAAGCGCGCCTTGGCTTAAGAACAGATTTGGTTTAAGAATGGACTTCCGGAATGGATTAAGTTCGTAAACCGAGGTACCACTGTAGAGGTGAAGGAACATGCTGCTATGCATCTTAGTTGCTGCTCCAGAGACACACACATAGAATCATAGAATCATAGAGTTGGAAGAGACCATAAGGGCCATCGAGTCCAACCCCCTGCCAAGCAGGAAACACCATCAGAGCACTCCTGACATATGGTTGTCAAGCCTCTGCTTAAAGACCTCCAAAGAAGGAGACTCCACCACACTCCTTGGCAGCAAATTCCACTGTCGAACAGCTCTTACTGTCAGGAAGTTCTTCCTAATGTTTAGGTGGAATCTTCTTTCTTGTAGTTTGGATCCATTGCTCCGTGTCCGCTTCTCTGGAGCAGCAGAAAACAACCTTTCTCCCTCCTCTATGTGACATCCTTTTATATATTTGAACATGGCTATCATATCACCCCTTAACCTCCTCTTCTCCAGGCTAAACATGCCCAGCTCCCTTAGCCGTTCCTCATAAGGCATCGTTTCCAGGCCTTTGACCATTTTGGTTGCCCTCCTCTGGACACGTTCCAGTTTGTCAGTGTCCTTCTTGAACTGTGGTGCCCAGAACTGGACAGTACTCCAGGTGAGGTCTGACCAGAGCAGAATACAGTGGCACGTTGCAGATAACACTGGCAAAAAAATTAAAGCCACAATACTGAATCTTTCAGGTTCAATGCTGAAAGACACATTGTGTATCTAGGCCAAAATGCTTGTTTATATCACAGACGTTTCACCTCTAGTAAAGAATGTTGTGGATCTCATTGTGAAATCTGTGTCTAGTCCCTCCGTGCCACTACTCTATCATGTCTAGAAGGGATAGGTGAGCTGTTTTTGAATGGGCTGCTGCCACTTGATGGCAGTAAAGTTCTATAGCAGCCTTACTAAGTGCCAAGCTGATTGGCGGCATCCTGGCCTGGAGCCAGAATTTATAGTCGGAAGCGACTCCAGAGATCACCATTTGGTCCAACTGCTGCATCCAGGGTCTGTAATATCCTTGGCAGATGGCCAGTCATTCTCAGATCCTTTTTCTATCGACAGTGTATTAAACAATGAATTAAACAGTTGTCAGGGAACTGCCATCGGAGCTGGAGGCAGAGAGAAGGCTCCAGAGGGATGCCGGAGAGGGTCCCAGTAGGGAGAGAGGCAGCCCATCCGCTGGGGAAGGAAATCAGCGTAACACCAGTGGAGAAGGGGGGCAGATGGGGGAATCGGAGAGGTGGCTCCAAGACTCCTCGCCGGAGACCAGCGGAGAGAGTACAGGTACTCCGCTGCCCACACCCTCCCTGCGCAGAAGACTTCCGCGCAGGGAGAGTAGGAGAAGACTGGGCGTCAAACAGCTTTTATGCTGGAAAAGGTTCAAGAAACGCCCACTGACGGATTCTGCCAGCGACTGAGGCAGCCACGAAACTTGAGGCTGTCCAGACAGAAAGGGTTCAACCAGGTAACCTAGCCAGGAGTGGCAGCAACTTACGCACGAGCGACCCCGAGAACCATTACAACAGTGAATTAAACAGCGGCAACCCATCAAGAAAAACCACGGACAGAGAGAGTCCGTGGCCGTGGGACTCGGCGGGCACCTGGAGCGACCCCAAATTCGCGGAAGGGACCCCGTAAGGGGCTCCGGAGTGAAGGAGGGGGAGCGGTGCTGTGAGTTCATCGCTCTTTCTGCGGAGGCGAAGCCGCGCGGCTGTCACGGATGAGCGCTGACCTTTCTTCCAAAAAATACTACTCTGAAACAGCAAACCCGTGAGTAAGGACTTAAGATTTGTTACAATAACTTGAAGAAATTTGGCTGAAACCGGGAGACGAGAAAGAGGAAGTCCGTCTTCCGGCACTGCTTATAAGATCAAAGCAGACTGTTTAAAGAGCGGAAAGCGCTGTGAACAGGGAAGCTTTAAGGCTTTAAAGTGGGACTTTCGTGCACACCTGAAATTCTATTCTTAAAGGAAGAAAAAATACAGTTTAAATTGGACTTGGAGCGGTCCCCCATGGGGCGAGGGAAGACTCTAACCCCAAATCTTCGGGTGGCCGGGTGAAGTTGCTTGACTGCGGAACTGTTACAAACTTCCAGATACTTTTGTAACTGAAGTGCAACTTTTGGGCTTACTTAGTTTGAGTGGATACAATTGCAGGCACCTTGTTGGAACATTGTTAAACGTTTTAAAGTGCTCTGCAGGACTTTTTTCTTAGTGTTTTGGAACTAACTTGCTTTTAAAATTGTTTTTGAAAACGGAAACTTTAATGGCGGAAAAGTTACCTTCTTCTTACTAACTTTTGGTGGCACTCCCCCTAGAGGACATTGGATAACAAAGGCCTGGGAAAAGTTTTTTTTGCTTACTTTCTTTCTCCAGACTGTTTATAAATTTGGACTTGTCTTTCCCATGGGATTACAACATCTGACCTTGAACATTGACTGATGAGTGGTACAGGAAAGACAAGAGCAGCCAAAGCTAAGGAAGCTAAGGAAAAAGAAAAAGCAAAAAAGCAGGCACAGCTTTTGCAAACAACTTTAACTCAGGGACGTAGACTATCAGTGCCTGCTGTGCTTGCAACACAAAAAGTAGAAAGTGAAAAGCCTGAAAAATCTGAAGAGGAAGATATGGCATCAGGAGGAGCAGAGGCAGCACTGAAACAAGTTTTGGAACAATTGTCAACATTAAATCAAAAAATTGATAACCAATCAACAAAAATTGACCAAGCTACATCCTCGATCCAGAAATTGACAGATCAGGTTTCCCAACACACCCAAGCAATTGAAAAATTGCAAGGAGCAACGGAAGAGAACCGTAAATTGGCAGGGGAAGCCGTTGAAATTGCAACATCAGCTAAAAAAGAGGTTGAGGAAGTTAAAGCAGAAGTCAAGCCTCTGCATAAACAGATAGGGGACCAACAAACCTATCTCTCTTTGGTGGAACTGAAAAACCGGGAGACTAATCTTAGGCTTAGGGCGGTCCCAGAAATCGAACAAGAAGATTTGATTGGATTTTTGACAACAGAATTTTCAAAGTTCTGGGGCTTAAAAGAAGAAAGTGATTTTAAAATAGTATCGGCTTTTCGACTGGGAAGATTGGTAAGAAAAGATAGATCTAGAGACTGTCTAATAGCTTTGAGATCAAGAGAGGAGAGAGACAAAATATTAGGCCTACACTTCAAAAACTCAATTGAGATACAAGAGAAAAGGGTGGAAATCTACCGAGATATTCCTAAACAGCTATTGGATCTGAGAGCCACCTATTCAGAATTGGCTAAGTTGTTGAGACTTAACTCAATCCCTTATAGGTGGGAGTTCCCACAAGGACTATCATTTACTTACAAACAGAAGAAGGTTAAAATAAGATTACCAGAGGATCTACAAAAGTTCCAGCACGACCACGGAGAAGATCTCCAAAAAGAAGCAGCAGCCCTTTGGCCTATACTTAAACCAGGACCCACTCTGCCAGCAGGCGGAGGGACGCCTAAACCCTCGGAATTAGAGGAAAAAGAAGATACACCGCTCTAGGTGTAACAGAATAGTTCAGGATGTCTCTGCAGCTACTTAGTTGGAATATAAATGGCGGAAATTCCCCGGAGAAGAGAAGGAAACTGTTTCATATATTGAAGAAAGAACAATTGGATATTATTTGTTTACAAGAAACCCATGTGACCAGGCTCCACAGGAAAGTTTTGGTCAACAAAAGACTAGGCCAAGAGTTTATTTCCTCAGACAAGGTAAAGAAAAGAGGAGTGGTGATTTATGCTAAGGAGAGCCTGATACCTAAATTTTTATTCAAAGATGAATATGGAAGAATTCTGGCAATTGAAATCCAGACCCAAGGAGAAAAAATATTGATACTAGGAATTTATGCTCCAAACGACGGGAAATCAGAATTTTTCAAGAAGCTGCATGAGACGCTGCTGGACTATCTGGACTATGCTAACATCATAATGATGGGAGACATGAATGGAGTGGTGTCTACACATATGGATAAGTCTTATAACCAAAATCTAACATCAGACGGCAGACTGCCTAAAACTTTTTTTGAAATGACTGACAATCTGGATTTGATTGATATATGGAGGACAAAGAACCCCCTAGGTAAAGAAGGAACTTTCTTCTCTGAGGCCCACCTGTCCTGGTCAAGGATCGACCAAATCTGGACCTCCAGGGGGCTGGCACCCAAGACTAAAAAGGTGGAAATCTGCCCAAAAACATGCTCCGACCACAACGCTCTGAAATTAGATCTCAGACTTACTCAAACCGGTTCCTTCAGATGGAGAATGAATGACACTCTTTTAAGAGATCAAGAGATTGTGAAAAAGGCCCAAAAAACATTAAAGGACTATTTTGAGATAAATTTGAATACTACAGTAGAAAAAAGAACGATCTGGGACGCAAGCAAAGCTGTCATGAGGGGGTTTCTGATACAACAGAATACAATTAAGAAGAAGCTCTGGAATGGAAAGAAAGATAAAATACTGGAGAAAATACATCAAGGAGAGAAAAAATTGAGAACTAAACCAAAGTCAAAGGATCTGTTGAGAGAAATTAAATTCCATCAAGCAGAATATTCAAAATTGATTAATCAGGAGATTGAATGGAAAATAAAACAGATGAAGCAAAGATCCTTTGAATCAGCAAATAAATGTGGAAAGCTGCTAGCTTGGCAGCTGAAAAAAAGACAAAAGTTGAATACAGTTACAAATCTAGAGATTGAAGGAAGAACGGTGCAGAAACCAGAGGAAATTAGGAAGTGCTTCCACAGATATTTTAAAGAACTTTATGTACAGGGGCCTCAGAAAGAATCAGAGATAGATCATTTTTTAAAGACAAATGGACTATCAAAAATAACTCAAGATAAAAGATCAATCTTGAACTCTACAATAACCACCCAGGAAATTGAAAGTGCCATTCAGAACATGCAACTAGGCAAATCTCCAGGCCCGGATGGGCTTACCTCCAAATACTACAAGACTTTGAAAGACTATTTAACACAACCCTTGTTGGAGGTATGCAACCAGATCATGGATGGGAAGAGGGCACCAGAAACGTGGAAAGAAGCGTTCATCACATTGATACCTAAGATAGAATCTGAAAAGACTCAACTCAAGAACTACCGCCCCATCTCACTCCTGAATGTGGATTACAAAATATTTGCAGACATTTTGGCAAGTAGACTTAAAAAAGTTTTAATTGAAGTAATTCACAAAGACCAAGCAGGCTTTCTCCCTGGTAGACATTTATATGAGAATACCAGAAACATCATCGATATTTTGGAACTTTTACAAACTAACAGGAACACAAGGGCGGTGTTAATTTTTGTTGATGCGGAGAAAGCATTTGACAATATATCTTGGATGTTCATGAAGAAAAACTTGGAAGGGATGGGAGTGGGGCGGGGGTTTGAAAATGGGTTACGAGCAATTTATTCAGAGCAAAAGGCCAAATTAATAGTGAACAATGTGGTGACGGAGGAGTTCAAAATTGAAAAAGGGACACGACAAGGGTGCCCTCTATCCCCTCTTTTATTCATTTCAGTCCTGGAGGTGCTATTGAACATGATAAGGGAGGACCGGCTGGTACAAGGGATAGAGGTCGGAGTGAAACAATATAAACTTAAAGCTTTTGCAGATGACCTAGTTTTGACATTGCAGGAGCCAGAATCCAGTACAAAAAGAGTTCTTGAACTTATATCTGAGTTTGGTCAGGTGGCGGGGTTTAAGTTGAACAAACAAAAAACCAAGGTTTTGACCAAGAATTTGACACTTACAGAAACAGAGGGGTTTCAGAGAGAAACAGAATTAAATGTGGTAAAGAAAGTGAAATACCTAGGGATCTATTTGTCTTCCAAAAATTTGAATTTATTTAAGGACAATTATGAAAAATGCTGGTTGGAAGTAAAGAAGGATTTAGAAATTTGGTCAAGATTGAAACTTTCCTTGTTGGGAAGGATTGCAGCAATTAAAATGAATGTATTGCCGAAAATGTTATTCTTGTTTCAAACCCTACAGATCGTGGACAGAGAGGAATGTTTTGGAAAATGGCAGAAGGATATATCTAAGTTTGTCTGGCAGGGCAAAAAGCCCCGAATAAAGTATAAAATATTAACTGATTCAAAAGAAAGAGGGGGGTTTGCCCTGCCGGATTTGAGGTTGTACTATGAAGCTGCAGCCTTCTGCTGGCTGAAAGATTGGTTTTTGCTAGAAAACACCGACGTCCTAGATCTGGAAGGTTTTGATAATGCATTTGGTTGGCATGCATATCTATGGTATGACAAGGTTAAAGTTCACAAATTGTTTAAAAGCCATATTGTCAGAAAAGCGATTTTTGCAGTCTGGATGAAATATAAAGACTTATTAGAGAGTAAAACACCGAGGTGGCTATCACCGGTGGAGGCCAAAGCTCGAAAAAGACCCAATATGGAGGCCTATTGGCCGAAATATTGGGAATTAATTGAAAAAATTGGAGACGGTTGGAAGTTGCAGAGCCAGGACAAATTAAAAAACAAGGTGCGAGATTGGTTACATTATGCTCAAATTCAAGAGGTTTTTAAAATGGATAAAAAGGTTGGTTTCCAGGAGGGGAAATCGAAACTAGAGACAGAATTGTTAGAACCAAAGACCAAGATTTTATCTAGAATGTATAACTTGCTGCTTATGTGGAACACACAGGATGAGACAGTTAAATCCGCTATGATAAAATGGGCACAGGATGTTGGACATAATATTATGTTTGAAGACTGGGAAAGGTTATGGAACACCGGAATGAAATTCACGGCATCTAGTGCCTTGAAGGAAAACATTATGAAAATGATATACCGGTGGTACATGACCCCAGTCAGGCTAGCCAAGATGCATCACCTGTCTGACAACAAATGTTGGAAGTGTAAGGAAGCAGAGGGGACTTTCTTCCATCTCTGGTGGACCTGCCCAAAAGTGAAGGCCTTCTGGGAAATGATTTATAATGAATTGAAAAAGGTATTTAGGTATACCTTTCCTAAGAAACCAGAGGCCTTCCTGTTGGGCATGGTGGACCAGAAAATGTCAAAGAAAGATAGAACTTTGTTTATGTACGCTAGCACAGCAGCAAGAATACTCATTGCAAAGAGTTGGAAGACACAAGATTTGCCCACGCTGGAGGACTGGCAGACGCAGTTGATGGACTACATGGAGATAGCTGAACTGACCGGCAGAATCCGAGATTTGGATAAAGAAACAATTGAGGAGGACTGGGGAAAATTTAAAGATTATCTGAAAAAATATTATAAGCTGTATGAATCCTAAGAAAGTGCATGATTAGGAAACGTTAAGCTTCTGCGAATATGATTAAGTAAATGGTAAAATTAGTGACAAAAGAGAAAAGGAGACAATTTAAATTGAATATGTTATGTTTATTTTAAAGGTATTGAAATTGAGATATAATATATTGTATTTGGATACATAACATTCGAAAGTTACAACAAGGTATGAAATAAGGTAACAAAATGCTGACATTGTTAATGCAAAGAACGCAGAATCGGAAGGGGTGGGGAAGTCCAAGTTTTATTTTGTTTTTGTTGTTAAAAAAGAGAAAATTTGTTTCTTGTAACTACTTTATTTGTTTATAAACCTATAAAATTATGGAAAGAAACGCAATAAAAAAATTTATAAAAAAAAAAAACAACAGTGAATTAAACAATTCTTAGCCATTCTGATGCCTTCTTGATGCCAATAAGATGATCTCCCAATCAAATGTAATGGGTTAGGAGCAGTGCCGGATTTACGTATAAGCTAAACAAGGTATAGTTTAGGGCCCCACTCTCTTGGGGGCCCCCCCAAAAATTCTGAGACTTTGTAAATTGTGTTTCTAAAGGCACTTTTGTTATTGCCAAATGTCAAAGTGTTTGCATTATTAAGTTTGTTATAAATAAAAAAAAACATTTTAAGTTACAGCTTAATAATTATTTCACTATTAATATATTTCTTCCTAACTGTATTTCAGTTCAACAGTTACTTTGATAAAATACATATTTTGTTATGTGCAAATGGCTTCAGTTCCATAAGTTAGGTACATAAATGACCTTATAGCATATATTCAACACAAAAAACAGCGGCAATTTGTTGTTGACAAAGGACAGCTGGACATATAAAGGGCCCCATTACCTTCAGTCAGTAGCTTAGGGCCTCATCAAACCTAAATCCGGCCCTGATTAGGAGGGATAGACATCTTAACTCAGGCATCCCCAACCTTTGGCCCTCCAGATGTTTGGCCTACAACTCCCATGATCCCTAGCTAACAGGACCAGTGGTGAGGGATGATGGGAACTGAAGTCCAAAACATCTGGAGGGCCAGAGGTTGGAGATGCCTGTCTTAATTGTTGCAGAGTATAAATGCCCAAACTTTCCGGCAAGCTGACGTTTATGAAATTTGTATATAACCAAAAGTTTGCCTTGATATTTATAAAAGTTATTTTAAAAAGGTTCCTGCTCCTGAAAAACAGCCCGGATTGTGTTTCTATTTCCATAATTAGCACTGGTGACAAAGAAAGTGCATATACCTTTGTGTTAAAGTTACGTAACCCGCCCGCTAAAATACTGGATGTCAGAACCTGGATTTTTGCAAGACCTAATTTTGCACCACAATGCTAGGAAATTCCTATCCTATCCTGCATTATAAGCAGCAACAGCCAAGGCAGTACAGTGGTGCCTCGCAAGACGAAATTAATTCGTTCTGTGAGTCTCTTCGTCTAGCGGTTTTTTCGTCTTGCGAAGCAACCCTATTAGCGGATTAGCGGATTAGCGCTATTAGTGGTTTAGCGGCTATTAAAGGCTATTAAAGGCTTAGCGGATTAGCGGATTAGCTGCTAAAAGGCTATTAGTGGTTTAGCGGCTTAGAAAAAGGGGGTGGGGAGCGAAAAAAAATATCAAGACTCGCAAGACATTTTCGTCTTGCGAAGCAAGCCCATAGGGAAATTCGTCCTGCGAAGCACATCGAAAAACGGAAAACCCTTTCGTCTAGCGGGTTTTCCGTCTTTCGAGGCATTCGTCTTGCGGGGCACCACTGTATTTGATTAGGCTGATAGGAAGCCACAAAGGTGTAGATAACAAAGGCAGAGATAATTGTGGGAAATGCAACCTCATTTAACAACATGAGTAAAAGTAAAGGTGAAGGTACCCCTGTTAGGTCCAGTCGTGACCGACTCTGGAGTTGCGGCGCTCATCTTGCTTTATTGGCCGAGGGAGCCAGCGTGCAGCTTCCAGGTCATGTGGCCAGCATGACTAAGCTGCTTCTGGCGAACCAGAGCAGCACACGGAAACACCGTTTACCTTCCCACCAGAGCAATACCTATTTATCTACTTGCACTTTGTGCTTCCAAACTGCTAGGTTGGCAGGAGCAGGGACCGAGCAACGGGAGCTCACCCCATCGCGGGGATTCAAACCGCCAACCTTTTGATCGGCAAGCCCTAGGCTCTGTGGTTTAGACCACAGCGCCACCCACATCCCCAACATGCAACCAGAAACTGTGCCTGCATGCACTCAACCTCCCCTCCACTCTTTTCATGTCTTTTCAGATTCTGGGGGACAAGGGGAGTGGGGAGCTTGTCACAGCAAGAGAGGGAGACACCGATTACTTTTCAGCCGCCTGCCTCATCTCTGCCTCTTGGCCTCCCTCCTCTGCTGCTTCAGCTCCGGCCTCTGATTCTGAACTTCTCTATGCCACAGACTCTCCCAGCACACTAAACCCTGTTACCTCTTCAGGCACCAACATCTCCTCCTCCCAGTCTTCTCCTGTTTCTCCCTCTGACCACTCATCGTCACCCCTCTACCACTCCTCAGGCTCTGAGCTTTCTTCCCTTGGTGGGTCCCTATCCGGTGCCTTCCACCGCTCTTCTGCGTCCAACGAGTCCGTGACACCAGCAAACATGTCTGCAGCCTCCCTGGCTGTCTAGGCTTCCTGATCTGGAAGAACCTTCGGGGAGGAGTTATCTTATTCTGTCTTTCTGGCTAACAGATTGCGGTTGAATCCTGACAAGACAGAAGTACTGTTTTGGGGGGACAGGAGGCGGGCGGGTATGGAGGACTCCCTGGTCCTGAATGGGGTAACTGTGCATTTTGGACTCACAGCTGTCCATGGAGGCGCAGGTCAATTCTGTGTCCAGGGCAGCTGTCTACCAGCTCCATCTGGTACACAGGCTGAGACCCTACCTGCCTGTGGACTGTCTCGCCAGAGTGGTGCATGCTCTAGTTATCTCCCGCTTAGACTACTATGTAGGGCTACCTTTGAAGGTGACCTGGAAACGACAACTAATCCAGAATGCAGCAGCGTGACTAGGGGCGGCCGCCGAGACCACATAACACCAGTCTTGAAAGACCTATATTGGCTCCCACTACATTTCCGAGCACAATTCAAAGTGTTGGTGCTGACCAAATGGCCTCGGTCCAGTATATCTGAAGGAGCGTCTCCACCCCCATCGTTCTGCTCGAACACTGAGGTCCAGTGCCGAGGGCCTTCTGGTGGTTCCCTCACTGTGAGAAGCGAAGTTACAGGGAACTAGGCAGAGGGCCTTCTCGGTAGTGGCACCCGCCCTGTGGAACACCCTCCCACTAGCTGTCAAAGAGAACAACAACTGCCAAACATTTAGAAGACATCTGAAGGCAGCCCTGTTTAGGGAAGCTTTTAATGTTTGATGCATTACTGTATTTTAATATTTGGTTGGAAGCCTCCCAGAGTGGCTGGGGAAACCCAGCCAGATGGGTGGGGTATAAATAAATTATTATTATTATTATTATTATTATTATTATTATATTTCCCTGGGAAGTGCAGGCACCTGGGAAGGCTGTAGAGTGCAGACCACCAGGGAGACGATGAAAGAAAATATTCTCACATGCACCCTTTGGCGATCTCAAAAGCAAGTTGAGTGCACCCAAAACCTGTGAGAATTTCACTGAAATCTCTCTCCCTTTTGATAATTTTCAAACAATATTTCTTTTCTCACTAATTGACTGAGAATAGTTTTTGTTTTCCTTTCAAGTGCAGGAGAAGGTTTTGGCATAGCACAAGCGTGAATAATTTTCCTGCCTGCTAGCCACTCCCCTCCAGGAACTGGCAATGACCAGAGGGATGAGTTACGTTCCTGGCTACTGGGCTTACTGTGTCGTTCTGAAAGACTGGGAATGGATCTACACGGATATTTAAGAAAACGCTGTGAAAATGCTTCTGTTAAAAACGTTTTTTTTTAAAAAAAAAGGCATTTGCCATTAGCTCATCAGCGCCATCTAGTGTCACCTTTGTATAATGCACTTAAAACGTTATAGCTGCAACTGTATAGCAGTGCCCTCTTGTGGATTGTCACTGCAATGGGTGTTGGCATCTGTAGGGAAGAATCTGCTGGCCTGGACATTTGTTCATACATAGTTTGACCAGTAATCAGCCTAGCTGGGCTGAAAGATGGATAAGGGTGAGCCCAACACTGATGTGCCAGTCTCTTATTCCTACAGAATAAACTAAAAAAATGCAGCGGAACAGCAGGTCCCGATTCTCTATTTGAGTCTGCGGTGGGTAATTTATAGCTGGACAGCAAACCTATGATTCCAGAGAATCAAGAGGTAAACATGCACACAATACTCCAGAGGCATTCAAAGCTGGTTTTGGTCTACCACGTAAAGTTATTCTTTGAGATCTGTTTTTCCTTCATTTCCGCTACAGGAGAACCCCTGCCGGAGTCCGCAAGCAGCACAAGGCTGTGTCATCCATCCATATCTGACAAGCAAAATCATTCACGGAGCAGGGCCTCTTGTGGTGATCCAGGCCATGAAGGATGATGAGCTGTCAGGTGTGAGGAGAGACTAGGGGGATGAAGGAATAATGCTGGAGTTTGGGATGGTTTGGGTCAGATGTCTGCATTGATAGAATCATAGTATTGTAGAGATGGAAGGGGGTCATTAATAATAATAATAATAATAATAATATTTTATTGATACTCCGCCCTCCCCAGCCGAAGCTGGGTTCAGAGGGGCTAACAACAGTAAAATGATACAACATTCTAAAATCATTTCATTATAAAATCAGTTCAAATCAGATTAATGGCAACCATTGGGCTACAGTTCTGTGAGGATTGCCAAAGCAGGGGGTCAGGTTGTGCCTTGGCCAAAGGCCTGGTGGAACAGCTCTGTCTTGCAGGCCCTGCGGAAAGATGTCAAGTCCCACAGGGCCCTAGTTTCTTGTGACAGAGTGTTTCCCCAGATCGGGGCCACAGCTGAAAAAGCCCTGGCTCTGGTTGAGGCCAGCCTAACCTCTCTGTGGCCCAGGACCTCCAATATGTTTTTGTTTCTTTGGACCGTAAGGTCCTCTGTGGGACATACCAGGAGAGGCGGTCCCGTAGGTACGAGGGTCCTAGGCCGTATAGGGCTTTAAAGGTTAAAACCAGCACCTTAAACCTGATCCTGTACCCCACCGGGAGCCAGTGCAGCTGGTATAGCACCGGGTGAATGTGATCTCGCAGCAAGGACCCCGTAAGGTGTCTCGCCGCGGCATTCTGCACCCGCTGGAGTTTCTGGGTCAGTCTCAAGGGCAGCCCCACTTAGAGCGAGTTACAATAATCCAGTCTGGAGGTGACCGTCGCGTGGATCACAGTAGCTAGGTCAGGGCGAGAGATAAGGAGCCAGCTGCTTAGTTTGGTGGAGATGAAAAAATGCCACCTTTGTTATAGCTGCAATCTGTGCCTCTATGGAAAGGGAGGTGTTGAAGATTACACCCCCCTGCAATGTAGGAATCTTTTGCCCAATGTGGGGCCCAGACCCACAACCCTGAGATTGAGTCTCATGCTCTACAAACTGAGCTATCCCAACGATCAATTAGCCAGCAGGGCAGCCTTATTGATTAATTCTTACTCTTTAACCGCAGACTATTATATCCTTGCTTGCTGGCGAAGGACATTTGTTGCATTTTCCAAACACAAGGCATAGTTTAAAGGAGGTGGGAAGGGGATTGAAGTTAAGTGGGATTTTTTAGCAGCAATGTTAAGGAGTATGTAAAAATGGATTGTTAACAGGTGATAATTTAAAGCTATAATATATTAAGATAAAAGATTAAGATAAAATTAAAGAGGGAAAGGATTTGCTGAATTAACCAATTGAACTGGAATGCAAGAAAGGGAGGTGTGAGGAGGTCAGGGAAATAAGTAAATGAAAGATAAGATATGGAAAGTCTGATTTGTTTTTAACTGTTTCTATTTTGTATTTTCTTTTTCTATTTATTCTTCTTTATTCTTTCTATTTTTTGTAATATATTGAAAACTTTAATAAATATCTTTTAAAAAATAAAATAAAGGAGGTGGGAAGGAAAACACACCATGGACGAGCTATTAAAAAAAATAAAAATGAGTTAAGCTTGGCTGCTCCCACCTTAATTCTGTTGCATCACACAAGGATCTCAACATGCGACCTGAATCTTGCATCAGATTTGCAGAGGAGGTGGCAAGCAAACAACTTAGGTCTCAGGTATACTCCCAGCAAATGACTGCCCATTGAAGGAAGTTAGAATGGGAATACAAGGCTTACATTTACCTTTAAGCCAGGTGCTCTCCTATTTATGTGAACACTGCAGTCGTTGCTATTGCTATTGCTGAAGAGATGAATTAAAATGCAGATAAACATTGGCTAACGAAACAACAAAGGCAGCCATGCTGGTCCGTAAGAAAAATACTTTGAAATGCATAGTTGGGCATATTAGTGTTATGAGTTTGGGGGCAGTAGGCTGTATGCCTGAGCCCCCATCTAATTCCTGGATTCAGCACTGATTCAATTCCTGGAAAAGCCAGGCTAGCTTCCTGGTGAGGCAATGGCTCTCTAAGTATGGGCAGTCAGGCAACAAAGGAAGTGGCTTTGCAGCCTTGCCTGATTTAGAAAGACAAAGGCCAGCGTAGGGAGTCTGAGTTTTGTGAGCTGGAAGCAAGGCTGCAAAACCATGCCTGATTTTTGCTGGATTCCAAGGCTGTGGCTATTGGAGAAACAAGTCCCTCATGGGATGTTAATGCTGCGAGCCCTCTGTGGGGCACCTTCTCAAGGCCCTGATGATGGCAGCAAGAAGTCCACCAAGCCCCCTCAGGTGCACAGGAAGCAGAGCAAAAACACGATACTGGTTTGATGCTTGCAGGCGCACCACGCATTGTGAAATACAATGCGCTCATAGAACCTTTCCTTACGCTCTTGGGTGTCAGGACAATGGATCTGAGGGGAAACATGACATCAGAGCAGGGCCGTCTTAAGCATATCCGGCGCCCTGGTGCAAAGATCCCTCCGGCACCCCTCCCTTTCTCAGAATTTAGAACTCGGGGCCCAACTCGCGGACCACCTCCTAGCCCCGGGAGCCGCCGCCCACAGAAGATGCTGTCAATGTGGTGGACGCAGCGCAGCTGGCCAGACCGCCAGAACCCCGCGCTCACTTGCGGGGCTCCAGGGTGCCTCCTCCTCCGCTGCCTGACGACAGCCTGCTGCCAGCGCTCTCGCTGCTGCCCAGCGGCCCAAGGGCCCGAGGAGCAGGAGGCAGTTGCCACACCACCGCCCCTATCTGTAGTTGATGTGCTGGCCTGGGACTCGGGCTCAGACTTGGAACCAGAGGAGTCTCAGTCCGCACCGGATCCTTTGCCTCAGGCGGCATCTGAGCCTAGTCTCGGGCCTGATCCTGAAGAGTTCCAGTCTGCACAGGTTCCCCTGCAACAAACACCAGCTGGGCCGAGTCAGGGGCCTGAGCCTGCCCCCGCTCCAAATGCAGGGATTACCTCATTGCCTTCAGCTGGGCCATCACTTACAGCTGCTCCACTACCGGTTGGGTCAGGGGAGGCTGAGGCGGCCTCTGGATCTAGTAACGCACCGACGTTTCCCGAGCTGCAGAGACTAAGGTCTGAGAGAAGGAGAGACCTGAGTATTTGCAGGAGGAGTGCTCGCCTTCGGGCGAGACAGGGAGGTGAGTCACCAGGGGATCAGGACCGGCAGTTACCCCAACAAAGATAAAAGGCTGTTGGACCCCGCCCCAGGGAGTGGTGGTGGGGCGGCGGCGGGCATTGGTGGCGTGGAGGAGGCCCCTCGGGAGCCGCTCCCACCACTGCCGCTCCCGCCGCTTCCTCAGATGACGACGACAGCGGCTGATGGGATTCCCACGGCTGAGGGGGAGGAGGAGGCAGCCCGTCCTCGGCCACCGCCTCAGAGTTGAGGAGCGGCTCCTTGTCCACTGCTGCCCGTGCGGCTGCCACAGAGCGTTTATGGGAGCAGCACAAGCAGCAGCAGCAGTGCCAATGCGCCCGCCCGCAAAGGGGGGCAGGCCGAGGAGGGTAAGATGGTTGGTGGGGCACAGCTGGTGGCATGAAGGGAAAGGGGAGGCTGCTGGCAAAGCTGGGGCACCCCTGAGAGGCCGGCGCCCTGGCGCAATGAGCCACTAAGTCCTATGGGAAAGAGGGCTCTGCATCAGGGTACACTCAAGGTAACAGAATACCACAGTGGGCTCTCTGTGCTTTCTCGATCTTCCTGCCTCACCCCTCTCCCCCATTCCTGAGTTAAGGAGAACACAGGCAGCCTCTTGCACAAGGACCCGCCTCCCCCAAGATACTGGCTGGGATATTTGTGACTGGGGTATTTAGACTTCCGGGTTGGCGCTTCTGGCAATGGCGGATTTCCTCTGATCGGGAGGAATCCGCTCCTTGGAAATTAGGATCTGACCGCCACGGCGAGGCGGAGACCCATTAGAAACCATTAGAAAGAGGGAGGAACTAAATCGGGCTGTTCCTAGTCCCTATGCGTAGTCATTGCCTTGAGCAAAACGGGATGTGAACCCCTTTAAAAAAGCACTGTCAGCCAGGTTATCAAAAAAGATATGGCAATAAGAGATCCACTGTATTAAAACAGCACAACTGTTTCACGGATTGGCGACGTAAAGAACCACACACAAAACATTTCTTGCTGGTTGCAACTGTATTCCTCAATCTATTGCTCTCCTTGTAAAAAAACAAAAAACAAAACAAAACCAAGAACATGAAATAAAATGAGGCTGGTGGGCATGGCGTAATTGGGCAAGGAATTGCGTTGGTGCCTCTGGTGGAGGCACCAGGCCTGCTCTGAAACCAGAACGGACCAAAACAATGGAGCTATAGGCATCATATGTATATATATGTATAGTCCAAATGTCTTGGGGTTCCAGGCTGTGACATTGCATGCAAATCCTCCTTCGCAGCTTCATATCCCAGTGCGGGCAGCAATCCATTCCCGATAGTAAGTTACTCGCGTGTAGACTCCAGGCTTGTTTGGCTTCGCACATTCTTCACCCCAGCTCACTATGCCGACCAGGTACCATATTCCTCTAGAATCAGCAGTAGCCAGAGGACCACCAGAGTCGCCCTAGGAGAGGAAAGAAGACCATTTTTGATATGCATATTATTTGGTGCAGTGGGGTTTATTTATTATTATTTTTTAAATAATATTTATTAAAAATTTAAAGACTACAGAAAAAAAAGAGTGAAAAAAGGAGAAAAGAATAAACAATGCAAATCAATACATTACAATACATAAAAAAAACCCCCAAAAATACATCAAAACACAAACAAGAACAAAAACAATTAAAAACACATCCAATATTTATCATTACCTTTCATTAACTTATTTCCTCGACCTCCTCCCACCTCCCTTTTTTGTATTCTAGTTATTAATTATTTCAGCAAATCCTTTCCATCTTTCACTGCTTTCTGTCATTTAATTATCTTAATTTATTTTAACTTTATCTTACCATAAAAACCCTAAAGCTTATTTGTACTTAACTCCTTATAATGTTTCTACTAAAGCCATGTAATTTCATTCCAGCATTTTTCTAACATGCATTAATTTTATATATTTCTCTAAATAAATTTTTAAATTTTTTTCCAATCTTCTTCCACTGTCTCTTCTCCCTGGTCTCGGATTCTGTCAGTCCTTTCTATCTATTCCATATAGTCCATCAACCTGGTGATCTTCTGTCCGAAGCTCTTAGCTCTTTTCCATGTCCCTTCTGCAGATCTTCTTCATGGTGCAGTGGGGTTTAGAGCAGGGCTCAGCAAACTTTTTGGGGAGGGGGCTGGTTCACCGTCCCCTAGACCTTGTGGAGGGCCGGACCGCAGGCGTGCGGCGGAGGGGACTTCTCTCTCTCCCCCCCAGCCCCTGCCTGCCTATGCTGCTAATGTCGGCGCTGCACTCTCCCGACCGCGGATCCTGTGCCTGCCCTGAGTAGCAGTGGTTATATAACTTATGACCATTGCTTATGACCACCAGCAACTGATGTTATACAATTCCATTCACCATACAGATGGGGTATGTACTTTTGCTTTCATTTCATATTGAATTGACATTATAGTTAATGCATACAGTTTATAATAATTTGAGTTATTGTAAATATGCAGGTCATCATTTCAATAATTAATTTGCAGTTTATGAAGCATTTCCGTATCCACCTGCTGTGCTGAAGAAGAATTCCACGAAACAGCGGGTACCGTATTTTTCGCTCTATAGGACACACCTGACCATAGGACACACCTTGTTTTAGAGGGGGAGAACAAGGGAAAAAAAATTCTCCCCCTCTCTGCCCAGCGCCCCTTCAGCGAAGTGGCAGGAGGCGCTGCGCAGAGAGGGGGAAAATCCCCCCCTTGTTCTCCCCTTCTAAAACAAGGTGCTGTTCAAGGTGTGTTCAGTCGCTTTCAGGCGGCTACCTTGGAAGCCTGGAGAGCGAGAGGGGTCAGTGCACACCGACCCCTCTCGCTCTCCAGGCTTCAGTGAAGGCAACCCGAAGACAACTTCGGGCACCTTTCAACCTGCTCTTTGGGGCTGGCGGGGGGAAGGCGTGCAGCCTTCCCGCTGCTCCGCAAGCTTCTCGGGGCTGCCCGGGTCCCCCCCCCCAGCCCCAAAGAGCAAAGAAGCCAAGACAGCGAGCGGGACACATCCCGCTCACTGTCTTGGCTTCTGCCATAGCCCCGCGCAACCTCTCCAGCCAGGAGAGGCTGAGCAGGGCTATGGCTTCTTTAGCCCCGCGCAACCTCTCCAGCCGGGAGAGGTTGCCTTGGATATTACTGATGATCATGTTGCCTTGGATATTACTGATGATTGTTTGCAACACAGGGGTTCAATTGTTTGGTTACAAAATGGCGCTCAGCCAGCTCAGCCCAGCCCCCTTCCTCCACTACGCAGGGCGTGGAGAAGCCAGGAGGAGGGAGGAGGCACCATGGTGTGAGAGAGGACGGGGGAGATGGCGCCCCCCAATGGCGCCGCCGAAAAAAATTAATGGAGAAAAATTAACGAACAGAATAGATGATCCACAGAACATCCGCGGGCTGGATCCGTAGGGCAATTGGGCCGAATCTGGCCCATGGACCATAGTTTGCCAACCCCTGGTTTAGAGTCACATGCTGGCTGCAAATTAGATACGTTGCATTAAAATGCAAGCTGCATGGATTTCTCTCCCTGCATCCCTCTACTATTAAGCTATTGGACTTACTTGGCAGGCATCACTTCCTCCTTCCAGGTACCCAGCACAAAGCATCCCTGCCGAAATGGCGCCATTGTACACGTTCCATCTGTTGCAAATCTCATTGCCTATGATTTTCACTTCTGTTTGGCGAAGTTCACCGACGCTGGGACCTAGTTCCAAAATAATATGGGTGGTGTGAAATTTCGTAGGAAGCCTGCGGTGTAACACACATAGAAGCACCACATAACCCCACACCCCATGCAACACAGGACCACAGAGTCATCGTTCAGTTACAGAAGCACTGCTACCAACGCACTCTGAGCACTTCACCTCCATTGCAGGTGGGGGAGTTGTTAAGAGATGCCAAATCTGAAGCAAGGATCTCATGGTCTGATGCTTAAACTTCGCCTAGTGAGTTCCTTAGGCTGTACATGCTCAGCCCTGGGAGCCCTAACAAAACAGGGAGTTTGCAATGTGACCCTCTAAGATTGGCAATCTGAAACCTCTGGTTCAGCCAGACTTGATACAGATACTCAATCTCTACCTTTCTTTCAAAACAGAACCAGTGAAGGTAGTGAAGGTCCTGTGCGAGTGCCTGGAGGCGGTTGGAGGATGGATGGTGGCTAATGGATTGAGGTTGAATCCTGACAAGACAGAAGTACTGTTCTTGGGGAACAGGGGGCGGGCTGGTGTGGAGGACTCCCTGGTCCTGAATGGGGTAACTGTGCCCCTGTGTGCCTTTTGCACCCCAAGATTATGGACACCTGAAAGCACATACGACCCCACCGGAGGGGTACCTAATAATCTACTTGCACTGATGTGCTTTTGAACTGCTAGGTTGGCAAGAGCAGGGACCGAGCAACGGGAGCTCATCCCATTGCAGGGATTCGAACCGCCGACCTTCTGATCGGCAAGCCCAAGAGGCTCTGTGGTTTAACCCACAGTGCCACCTGCGTCCCTTACTACTTCAGCTTACTACTGATGTAAAAACAGCAGTTACAGAAAAGTAGTAGAAAAGCAAAAGGAACCAGGAAAAGTGTGGAAGGGAAGTCATATGGTATTTGCATACATGCTGTATTTGGTATGAATTTGTAAGTGAGACAGGGGAGGGGGGTTAAATGTGCTCTCTGTTCCTCTTTTTGAAAATGCAAAGAAAAAAAGAATTGAGTAAACCTTTATGTAGACTATACATTAAAATCTGAAAATTTAATAGAGCTGTTTCACATCATAGTGTCACATAGTGCACTGGCGTGCTTTCGAACTGCTAGGTTGGCAGGAGCAGGGACCGAGCAATGGGAGCTCACTCCGTTGTGGGGATTTGAACCGCCAACCTTCTGATCGGCAAGCCCAAGAGGCTCAGTGGTTTAGACCACAGCGCCACTTGCGTCCTCTTTATGGCATTGGCACCTCAGGACGGTCCACCAAACCCAACTTCGGATCAGGTGCTTCTGAGGAGTAGCAGCCACTCCCACAAAGTGGGAGAGGGAGTCCTCTGGAAGGTTTGGGCCCACGCAAGTCCTGTTCCCCACACCCCTATGCCATGCCACTGCTTGTAGTGGCAGGAACAACACCTTCCCTGTGCTTATATCTTTGCTCTCTTTGGATAACTCTTTGGAGATAACTTTGGATAACTCTCTTTGGAGAGCCAGTGTGGTGTAGTGGTTAAGAGCAGTGGACTTGTAATCTGGTGGACTGGGTTCGATTCCCCGCTCCTCCACATGCAGCTGCTGGGTGACCTTGGGCCAGTCACACTTCTCTGAAGTCTCTCAGCCCCACTCACCTCACAGAGTGTTTGTTGTGGGGGAGGAAGGGAAAGGAGAATGTTAGCCGCTTTGAGACTCCTTCGGGTAGTGATAAAGCGGGATATCAAATCCAAACTCTTCTTCTCTAACTGGTGGTTTGGGATTGGACCTGCTATGGGAGATCCCAGCGGGGGAATGTCACTCTGCGACTTGGAAGCGGCCTTGCCACAGTGACTGCACCTTGAAAGTCAACGTCTAGGCATGGTCGGCCAACAGGTGCGAAAGAAGAATAGAACTTTTTTTATGTATGCCACAACAGCAGCAAGAGTACTCATTGCACAGCATTGGAAGACACAAGAGCTACCCACTCTGGAAGAATGGCAGATGAAAGTGATGGACTATATGGAACTGGCCGAAATGACTGGCAGAATCAAAGACCAGGGAGAAGAGACGGTGAAAGAAGATTGGAAGAAATTCAAAGATTATTTACAGAAATACTATAAGATCATTGAACGTTAGAATGACATCAGATTGAATGTAAAAGGTTATTAGTAAAAAGTTGTAAAATTAAAAGGTTCAATATTTCAAGATACCAAGGAGATTAAGATATATTAAGATACGAAAGTTAAGACAAAGATCAATTAAGATAGAGGGAAGGGATTTGCTGATTAAATATATGATTTGGAATACAGTGAAGGGAGGTATGAGGAAGTCGGGGAAATAAGTAAATGCAAGAAATATTATGAAGATGGAACTGTTTTTATTACTTCTTTTTCTTTTTCTTTTTCTCGATGCTTTTTGTTGTTTTGTGCTTTTGTAATTTTGTATTTTTCTGTTTTTTCCGTTGTTTTTTTTGTCTTGTTCTTTGTGTAAAAAACTTAATAAAATATTATTTTAAAAAAAGAAAAGAAAGTCAACGTCTGTGTTTAAGCTGAACAGATAGTTTACTGACCTTCATCTCTCAGAGCACCATATCCCGTGACGAAGCAGGTGGTGTTTTCTGGATAGATAGACGACGCCTCTGGGAGACAGATGCGGTGCACGGCTGCCGTAAACTGAACCGGGTACGCAAGCTGCACGACAGCAATGTCAAACTCATGTCTCATGACGCTCTCGGCGTATTGCTCATGAACGATGATCTGGCGAAGGTTCCTTCTCAATAGTGGAGGGTTTAAGCGGGCCCCAAAACTAGCTGTCCAGCTACGGAGATCCCTCACTCTAAAACACATTTGAGAGCGGTAGAATAATCATCCATTCTACTCAACATGCATACAGAGTTTTATTGCGCTCCAGCCTTTCTTAACAACAAGTTAATATTAAGGCAAAAGAGGGGATTGTATAGGGCAGAATTCTCCCCTTTCCTACTGATTTGGCTCCACAGTGCTCCCCCCTGAGGTCTCCCCGGCCAGAAATAAGTCCAACTTGGAAGAAAGAAAGCCAGGGTGGGAGGAGAACCATGAGCGGGGGCAAAATAACTACCGTATTTTTCGCTCTATAGGACGCACCGGACCATAGGACACACCTTGTTTTAGAGGGGGAGAACAAGAAAAAAAAATCTCCCCCTCTCTGCTCAGTGCCCCTTCAGCAAAGCGGCAGGAGAAACGGAGCCCCTTCCATTTCTCCTCCCACTTGGCTGAAGGGGTGCTGTGCAGCTCTTCCTCTCTGCTGAAAGGAACCCGAAACCTGCGGAGCGCAGTGGGAACTTGCGCTGCGCTCCGCAGGCTTCAGGCGGCTATCCCTGAAGCCTGGAGAGCAAGAGGGGTCAGTGCACACCAACCCCTCTCGCTCTCCAGGCTTCAGCGAAAGCAACGCGAAGCCAAGGAGCGCGGAGGGAGCGCTCCCTCTGCGCTTCGGAGGCTTCGCGTTGCTATCGCTGAAGCCAAGGAGCCTGCATTCGCTCCATGGGACGCACAAACATTTCCCCTTAATTTTTGGAGGAGGAAAGTGCATCCTATAGAGCGAAAAATATGGTAAGCATCAATTTCATATGTTTTGAACATATATATAGCTGGGTTGAGGTGATAGCTTACTAAAGATTCTGATTACTCATGTAATGTTGGTGCAGAACTAGATACAGTTTTAGCAAGTCTGGGAGGTTGGGGGGGGGGAGATCTTCTCACCCTCTAAAGCAGTGAGCTGCAGTTAAGAGCCATATATCACCGATCAGTGTTGCGCCACAGCGATGGATGCCGTTCAGCTGAAGACTTGCTTGCCACGGCCACTCCCCTTCCACAGCAATGTTTCCTCCATAGATTCTCTCCACAGATCTTTCCACTCGCGTCCCACAGCCTGCCAAAGAACATCTTCTTAGCCCAGTTTCATTCCCAACAACAAGACTTATGTCATGATCTGAACATGACATATTTTGAAGAAGTACAGTCATACCTTGTGTTGCGTTAGGTTCATGTTGTGTCTTTTCGGCTTGCAAACCCGGCAAACCCGGAAGTGTATATAGTCATACTTCGGGTCGAAGTTGCTTCAGGTTGAGCATTTCCGGGTTGCGCTCTGCGGCGACCCAGAAGTAACGGAATGCATTACTTCTGGGTTTTGCCGCTCGCGCATGCACAGTCAAAATGACGTCATGCGCAGAAGCGACAAATCACGACCCACGCATGCACAGACGTGTGGTTGCATCCGCTTCAGGATGCGAACGGGGCTCCGGAACGGATCCCGTTCATATCCAGAGGTACCACTGTACTTCCGGGTTTCGCCGCACGTGTGTGTGCAGAAGCATTCTGCATGCTTCGCACATGCGCAGAAGAGTTCTGCACACTTCACACATGTGCAGAAGCAGCACTCTAGTTATGGACTTTTCGGGGTGCGAACGGCACCCCGGAATGGATTGAGTCAATAACTAGAGGTACCACTGTGGAGAGGCTTTTTAAACTTAGAAATTTACTTGCCTTCTAGTTTTAGAAAGATAACATAAAGCAAAGAAATGACCCTGATCCCATCCCCACCCACTGCATTTAATATTTCTGCAAAACTAACTTTAGAGGCAGGGAGGAATGAATGGCAATCTGATAGGGGTCAGAAAAATTATCCAGCAAGCCCCCCCCCCTCCCGGATCACCAGGAGATCTCACCCCAGACTGTCTCCTTTTGCCATTTAGGAGGTGAAAGAGATAATTCTGCCAGCAATGCCTAAGAAAAAGCAGTTGTGGTGGATGGGGGTCGGGTCTGCTTCAGAATGTGACCTGATCCAAATTGGGGGCCCTTGTCATAATAATAATAATAATAAATAAATAAATAAATAAATAAATAAATAAATAAATAATAATAATATATTTATACCCCTTCCATCTGGCTGCGTTTCCTCAGCCACTCTGGGCGGCTTCCAACAGAATATTAAAATACAATAGTCTGTTAAACATTAAAAGTTTCCCTAAACAGGGCTGCCTTCAGATGTTTTCTAAAAGTTTGGTAGTTATTGTTCCCTTTGACATCTGGTGGGAGGGCATTCCACAGGGCGGGTGCCACCACCAAGAAGGCCCTCTGCCTGGTTCCCTGCAACTTGGCTTATCTCAATGAAGGAACTGCCAGAAGGCCCTCGGCGCTGGACCTCAGGGTCCGGGCAGAACGATAGAGGTGGAGACACTCCTTCAGGTATACTGGACTGAGTTTTCTGCCTCACCTTCACTCCCTTTCCTGGCTGCAGTTTGCTCCCAAAGGTGTAATTTGTAATAAAAAACACCTTGGGGGAGCAATATTTAGCAAGGAAGAGAGGTCGGGCCTCATTCTGACTTGGGAGCATTGTCCAGAATGGGATACTGAGACTGCCTTTTCTGCAAAATAAGAAAGCAGCCATTTTTGGTGTGTGTGTTTTTTAGTACAAACAATAGTTAGTTGGGTCCTTACCTGCTTAAGACAAATTGGCTCTATTTAAACCATTATTTTGTTAGCTCTGTGTTTCATAGCAGAGGAGAGTTGAAAGCGGTTTGAGATGTTGTAAGCACACATGCCTGATTAGACATGATTTTGAAACAATATCAAAACCTTGTTTTCCATAAAAACCACATCCAGCTATTTGACAAAACTATTCCCTCGCCTCCAGTCTTGATGCAGATTGTACACATCCAACCCCACATACAGCATGCGATAAGGAGGGAGGGATCATTAATTAGGTGAACCCAACACTTTTTAAGGCTGCAATCCTACACATACCCAATGAACTAAATGGGACCAATGAAGGCCCAATGAACTAAATTAATTTAAATGGGATTTAATTCTGAGTAAAGCTGCTTAGGATCAGGGGTGGTAGTCAAGTAGGTTTTACACAGAGTAGACCCATTGAAATTAATGGACCCTAACTTAGTCATGGTTATTAATTTCAGTAGATCTACTCATACCGCTGGCTTGAACAACCTCAAGGTCTGCCTTCAACTAGAGATTTAAACTGCTTTAATATCTGCTCCTTCTTCCTGTGCATCCTAGGAAACTACAGCTTTGTGTGGGGTCTACTAAACCCCACACAAATTCCCGGCATTCCTTTCGGGAAATTGGTATAAAAATCAACAGACATGCCTTTCTGTTGCCCTTTTGCAAATACAGGTCTTGACTGCACCAGAGTTTACTGTGTGTTGTTTGCATTCCCATTTAAACTGCACAGTTTGCATGGTATCACTCTCAAACAGCACCAGTTTTGGGGGAAAGCCTGAGAGAAAGCCACTTCCGGCCTCGGGAGGAGGTGGTGTTGCGGGCTTCACCCTCCCAACATGCGCACGGAGGCTGGCTTCCAGCCCCCGTGTGATCTAGGGAATCATCGGGCCGCGTCATCCCCTGGCCAGCCAATTGGCTGGCTCAGGGGGTGTGGCTTGCCTCACTTAAGGCAAGCACGGCCCTGGGATCTCCCTCTTTGGTCCACTCAGCTGCTGTTGTTTCCCACCCACCCTCCCTTCAAGGTTCCCCTTCTGACCTTGTTATGGAGCTCGGTTGGTCGCCGTTAGGGGCCTGATAGGAATTTTTCCACTTGGCAAATTGGCACCGGCCATTTGGTTTTTCGCCTACCTCATAGCAAATCGCCACAATTTCTTTGGTTTTGGCGGTTAGGCATTGTTAGGGGTATTGTTATGCAGATGAATGGGGGGGAGCGCCATCACCTCCTCGGTTAGTGAAGGGTAGTCCGGTAAAGGATTCCGGGGGGCATGGCCTCGTCCGAAGCCTATGGAGGCCAGGGCCTAAAGCGCGCCCCCTAGCGGTGACCCCAGGGGAGTCCCTAGTTGATGTGCATCAGCAGGACTCCCTCTACTGGTGGTTAACCCTTCCGGGTCTTCAAGCAAACAGGCTGAAGCCGGATAGTCGGATAGGACCAATGCCTAAGCCAATACCGCTCTTTACCTGTAACCAATAAAGTTGTGGCCAATTTTAGCCCATTAACCTAAAATAATTGTGTCATGTGTCTTTTTTCCTATTGGTGGGAGGCGGGAACTCGCCACGCAAATCAGGCTCCAAGGCCCTCCAGCTGGGGTTGCAGATGATTTGCTTCAGTGGTTTTGGGTGGGTTACTGTCCAGCTAGATTTCTCTGAAAACCTGGTTGCAGATGCGACAGATCCAGCTTCCAACCGAAGAAACCCTAACGATTGTAATGCAACCATCATGGAAAAGCTTTTCAAGAGAGACACAGCATCTCAAAATCCAGTTAAGTCTTCCCATCATTCCCCTGCCAGCAGTAGCATCCCAATCAGGCTCCAGGAGGGAAGCAGAATCAGCCAATCAGAGGGGACTCATTGTGTAAATAAAGTATATAAAAGCCTGAGGTTTCAGGGGGAATTCAGTCACTGTTTTACAAGCTGCAATGAAGAGCATGGAATCACTGCAGGATTCTGAGTATATTTCACTTAGTTAAGGAGTTAATTGCCCCGATTACTTAATAAGTGGCTCCAGCCGATTTGCGATAATCTTCTATCTAATTGATATCAAGCAGCCAGCGACAGGCGTGGACTTCTGTTTGGCAGCTACATCGGAGAAATGGGCACAAGCCAGTGTTAAGCAACAGCTCATAATCTCCCCTGAACTATACCCTACTAGCTGACTCACGTGTCAGGCTGCACTTTCTCAGCTGCAAAGCAGCACAAGGAGGGGACGGTTTGCAGGTGAAAAGCAGGAGCTACGGATTCCAGATCCAGACTATTAGGGCTGGCTTGCCCATGGGGTGAGCTGAGGCAGCTGCTCAGGGAGCAGAACCCCAAGAGGCAGCGCCCCTCGGCCACCCCAAAACCCCAGGAAAAGTGGTGGCTTCTGGCAAGACCAGATCTTGCCAGAAACTGCCATCGCTGCTTTGTGGGCACCACCATATTATCCAGGTAAGGGAGGCTTTGACAGTGGGGCAGAACCGCAAAACAGGACAGGAGGACCCTATAGATATAGACTGTGTAACAGTTCTGTGATTGAGGGTTTGGACAGGTAAACATGCAGGTAAAGGTAAAGGGACCCCTGACCATTAGGTCCAGTCGTGGCCGACTCTGGGGTTGCAGCGCTCATCTCGCTTTATTGGCCGAGGGAGCCGGCATACAGCTTCTGGGTCATGTGGCCAGCATGACTAAGCCGCTTCTGGCGAACCAGAGCAGCACACGGAAACACTGTTTACCTTCCCTTCCCGCCAGAGCGGTACCTATTTATCTACTTGCACTTTGACGTGCTTTCGAACTGCTAGGTTGGCAGGAGCAGGGACTGAGCAACGGGAGCTCACCCCGTCGCGGGGATTAGAACCGCCGACCTTCTGATTGGCAAGTCCTAGGCTCTGTGGTTTAACCCACAGCGCCACCCGCTTCCCCAAACATGCATGACATTGGTTTAAATTTGTAGCATGAAGACATGCCCTCAAACTCCTTTATAGAGTGTGGAGAGAGCTCCCCCCAATGGTTGTCAAATGATGTCTTTCTTGCCTGATAAAACTCCAAAAGTAGCATGTGGTACCTTGTTTCTCAAACGCCTTGGTACTCAAACAACTTGGAACCCAAACGCTGCAAACCCGGAAGTAAGTGTTCCGGTTTGCGAACTTTTTTCAGAAGCTGAACGTGCTCCGTTTTGAGTGCTACTCTTCCGTTTTGAGAGTTATGTTTCCATTTTGAGTGTTATGCTGAGGTCTGTCTTTTTTTACTATTTATTTTGCATTTTTGTTTTTGCAGCTTTTTTGTTTTGTTTTTTTTGTGACTGTGTGGAACCCAGTTCAGCTACTGATTGATTGATTGTGTGACTGAGGTACATTGTTTATTGCTTTCATTTTATGGATCAGTGGTCTCGTTAGATAGCAAAATTCATGTTAAATTGCTGTTTTAGGGGTGGTTTTTAAAAGTCTGGAACAGATGAATCCGTTTTGCATTACTTTCTATGGGAAAGCGTGCCTTGGTTTTGGAACGCTATGGTTTTGGAACGGACTTCTGGAACGGATTAAGTTTGAGAACCAAACTGTAATGATGTGAGGTGAGAATATTCTCTGGAGAATATTCTCAAAAATATTGTTCGGCGAATATTCTCAAGAATATTTTCTGCTACAAAATTCTCCGGAGAATATTCTCCACAAACTGTAAATCCTGTGTCGTCTACACAGCTGCTTTAAATGTACACACCTCATTAATTGAGAATATGCTCAAGAATATTCTCCAAAGGATTATTC